>NC_063215.1:38073406-38437572 GCF_020740725.1 Corvus hawaiiensis | reverse complement strand
AACAATAAGCCCTGAAATAATGAATTGTTGAGAAGGAAGTAGTCTGTCAATCTGTTAACCTACTTAGGAACAGAAACTTCTGCACTACCTACTTTTCTTGGTATTCTTTTTCTTCATCAAGTACTTAAGAGTACTTAATTTTCTGATAGAAAATTTGTAAAAAATATTGTACTACTAAACCAGTTAAAAAGAAATCTCAGCTCAGTCTAATCTGATAAGTGAGTTTTCTGAGGAAAAAAATAAACAAGGGCAAGAGGAGGTAAGAGGTGGAGTTTTCCAAGAACTATCTAGAGAATTGCATTCAATGTCTTTTCATCCATATTTCAAAAGAATTTCCCGCCTGGGTTAGTGAGTCACTTTTCAAAGGAAATTTTCATAAAAGCAAAGCTAATGCAATTAGACCTTTGAGGATATTGTTGGTAAATAACCTTCAGCAAGAGTCAAAACCCCTCCATGTTACGTGACAGGCAGCCACCCTTTCTCTGTTCATCTGCTGGTGCTTAGCAAAATACTGCAAGTCAGAGCCCCAGAAAAGAGTAAACCAATGTTGCTCCACCAGGAATCTACTGGAACTGTGCTGAGTTACCTAATCTGAGTCTGCTTCACTGCTTAATATTCCTACCCAGTGAAGAATGTTACATGGAAAGAAGGGCAACCAAGAAAAATACATGTGAAGGGTTTAATTTGCTGTGGTATGTGATACCTCCCCAGAATTTGATGAGCAGTCACCCCAGCATTCCTGATTTTACTAGGTTTGCAAATTTGAAAGTGAGAAAAATTGGTCTCCAGATCATTTTCTGGTAGATGTTCTCCTGACTAGGATGGCATCAGCAGAGCACTGGGAATTGTTTCTCAATGTCTGTTTAAATGGGGTTTGTCAAACATCAGTCTTGTAAGATAAACTTCATGGGAGTTTTGTTTTCTTTCCTCTCTTCAGTAGGAATGGTCTCCATACTGGTAGCAAAGAATTTCTGGATTACAACAACACCGAGAGCCTGAAATTTCAGGAGGGTCCTTTTAAACACTGTATTATTTCGTGGAGCCCTACAACCAGTTCTTTTATACCCTGATCTGAAGACCTTGCATGAGCTCTTAAAGGACTCCAGTTCTTGAGCTGCAAAAGCAAACCTTTCAGAGAAATACTGTACTTTAACCCCTCTCATTTCACTGCCTGATCTTCCATTCTTAAGTGCACCTGTGGCTTCTGTCTGTGTTTCTGTGCTATCCCTGGTCTCAGAGAAGCCTGTTAAAGGGCAGAAGTATCGTACTGTTGTGCCCTTTGAAGAGCTGAAAGCTGGGGACACTGCAAGACGTGAATGGGAAGAGGTCAGCCCAGCATTCTGAGCACCAGCAGTGTGTGATCTGAATACAAGTCCAAGTCACGGGCTAAAGGATGAGAACCCCATCCACATCTCCTGATTGTTGCATTAAAGCACTCAGCCATGGGATTAGCCTCGTCCCCTATGTCTGTGAGGCAGGTAGCAAATCAAAAGGTTACCCAGGCTGCCTCCACTAGGTCCATTGCAGTGCCCTCTCAGGCAGCTTTTGCTGACCCAAATGCCTCTCATGGCCCTCACAAGGTGAGGCTGGAGTTGACCCCATGCCACTACAGGGCCATCAGGTGTCTTGTGTCAGATGGAACTCACTGTCTGCAGTGGGACCTGCTGATCTGAAATGGGACAATTTAGAGCCTGGTTTATTGACAGAATAGTAGATCTTCACTGCCTGGGCTCACCATTCTCCTTTTGCAGTCCTTTGCCATCTTGGTGTAGTTGACACCTGGAAAAAGGAGGTGTTTTGAAGCTTTACCTGTGCCAGTAGACAGTGGGATAAGAAAATGAGTGGGAGGGCATCTTGGCTATCTCTTACACAAATGATGGCCCATTGTCTTTGTGCTTCTTAGATAGTCTCTGTCCAAGTGAAACCAGGACAGGAATAGGTCCCTATTCTGTAGGACCACAAGTGGTGCCTGAAATACCATGTAGGCAACTGAGCCCCTAATGCAGGTGGACGTACCTCAGCTCCTGTCCTGGAATTAATTTCTTCTTGAGTGTTTGTGGAAGACAGACTTGCATGCTAAGGAAAGTACTTGGAAAAACAACATTGATATCTTGGGCTCTTTTGTGTGAAGCAAAGTACCCATTTCTGCATATAAAAAAGGCATTAGTATGATTGAGCCCCTGTGCTGGGTTGCTTGGGTGGGTCCTGAGAGCCTTCCAAGGACAGCAATTTTAAGTGTCAGAGGCTTTCAGGATTTGAGGGCACTAAGGCAGCAGGTTTTTTTCTTATAGCTCTGGAGCAACTGACCAACTGGTATGATGAGTTCCACCTTCCCATACCCACTGCATAATGGTTGTTTTTTCTTATGGATAATATATTAGTCCTTTTAGTTTCTGTGATGTTAAAGTCAGGCTTGGAAAGTTCATTGCCTTTATTAGCACTTAGCAGCTCAGGGAAGATGATGTCTTAATATAGATACAAAGGAAGAATGAAAAAGCTAAGGTTAGGCATAGGATAAAGAAATTCCCAACAGTTGACATTTATATTTTAATGTGAGTGAATACAGGTCCTAGACTCCTTCCTTTATTCCAGACAAAAAGGAGAGGCAGGAGAGCAGCAGCAGCAGCAGTAACTAGTACAGTAGATGAGCAGGACAGCAGTAACTAGCATATGATCCAAGCTGGCACTAACTAGTGAAGCTTGAAGGAATTGGTAATATATGGGCCTTGCAAGTGCTGAGTCAGTCACTGTCCCTGTCTGTCTACATCGCTGCTCTGACTTAGCCACTCAAAGCATTGACATTTACACTGGTATCCTAATATTGATATGGGGGGGAAAATGCCACAAAATCCTAACCAGATTTCCTTTTTCACCAGGGTGGATTGGGTGTCATCAGCCAGAGTTGGGGCAATAGAGTCTGCAGTGGTGGTAGAAGGTGCCAGGTTGTTTGTTGTGTGGTGGATAATGAGCTTGTGCTGCTGGTGTAAAAATGCATGGAAAGAGTAATTGTGCTGATAAGGGAAGATTCTGGAGCTCTGTGAGGTTAGCTCTGGCTGGAGTAACTCCTGGAAGGAGCAGGGATCCCACTTATATTTTTAACTTGAAATAGTTTGAACCAAAAAGTCATGGTTATTAGAAAGAAAACTTTTCGAGAAAGTATACTCGCTGGGATTTTCTTTTGCATCTTAGAAAAGATTGACTGTCTTTTTCAGACACCTCAGGTAAGGTTTCTCTCGCCTCCTTATAGATAATGTAAGATGCAGAATCTTTTCTGAGTCTTAAGTCCACTCCTTCTGCAGCCAGAAGCGGGGAGAAGCCGCGCAGGATGCATTGCCATCTGAAGGGACCCAGATACTAGGTAGTCCCAACCCATCATTTCAGGCAGCTCTGGGTGAGTCACATGAATCCCACCCACTGCACAGTTGCAGGCTCTTGCAAAATGACTCACCACTCTGTTATGATAAATACCAGCTGAGAGTCTTGCCCTGTGCAGATGTAAAACACTTTAGCCTCTCACTGCAGCAACACCCTGGTGCAGTTATTCACTGTGTCCGTGCCAAAAGCTTGGTGGGTTGGTATTTTTTTTTCAGTTGACAGCTGATTTCGAAGAGGGAGACAGGCAATAAAAATGCTGTGAATGGTGAAGGAAATGAGTCTGACTCACTTCCACTTTCCCTTTCACATTTTTAATCCTGTGCAGTGCTGCCTGTGACATGAGTGGGATTATGCTGGGATTACTGATAGCAGTCTCTGGTCTGCTGTGTAGATGGTTTTATTTTCAATCCCTTTTTTTTTTAATGAATCTGGTTTTATTTATTTTCCCATTTCCCTTCAGCAACTTCTACCTGACATATTTAAGTTGCTTCTCTTTCATTCCCATTCCAGCTGCAAGCACATCTCCTCCTTGCAAGTAAATATGTTTTGAAAGGGAGAGGTAGGGAGAAATAAAGGTAATGCTGCTTTCTGTTTTGGTCTTAAAAAAATAAGGAAAAACTGGAAACATGAAAGGGCTGGTTTTGCAGTGAAACTGTGGTGTCTTTCAGAGGAAAGCATGGGCTGTTTTCATTTTCAGACCCTGGTTGAAGCTTGAGAGAAAAGCAGGTGACACTGAGTTTATGTTGACCATCCAAAGGCTCAGGAGGGGAAATCAAACAGGTTTCTTGTCATTAGCTGGCAGTCTGTAAACAAGGTAGTCCACATCACTGTGCCGAAGGTCAGCCTTTGTGTGTACAAGCAAGAATTTGGGAGGGTTTGGGCAGTGTTTGGCATTCCTTGCTGGTATAAATTGACCTGTCAAGTAGTGTGTTATGAAGCAGTGCCTGGACACATGGGGCAGAGGGGCATGAATGAACATTCAGGGCATGAAGCCATCTGAAAGAATGTGGTAGGTGTTTGCACGTGTTTGCACGGAACTTTACATACCTCAGGCTTGGCAATGCACAGGGCAATGATAGAAAGGGTACAAGAAAACACCCAAGAACACTCATAGACAAGGTGAGGAGCTGCTTACTGGCAGGTTCAGGTGCCTGGTGAGGGTCCATGACTGTCGATGCCAGAGGCCACCGCTGTGTGTTGGTGTACGTGTGTCCTCAGCAAACTGTTCTGCTTGAACAACTCAGCTCTTTGATAAAGATAACTTACTTATAATCCATATTGTACTTTCTTTATCTCCAAGTAATTTTGAAGTGCACCATTTGAAGACAATGCACATTTTAAATATCAAAGGAACATTTTCAACCCATATCTTTCATTTGGCTGGAGCAACTTTACTTTCTTTGATAGCCCGTGTGCAGAATAGTCTCCTTGTTCCAGAGGTTCGATTGTACCAAACAGGGACAGAAACATAAATATTTACTGCCATCTTTTGGGCAGTGAGGGTATGACTCATAAAAAGAAGGGGTCAATTGAATTACTCTGCATCTCCTTCAGCTTTGTCAGCTGATTCTTATTTGACCACCAAATATAACAGTTGGCCGAGGAACATCAGTTTTTTGATAGTTATCAGTCCGAGGCTCTACATCATCTACATCGAGCAAGGTTTCTAAGGAGAGGTGCTTACCTTGATTTGAGCAAGCTGATAGATTTTGGGAAAAAAAAGCTAAAGTCTTTGAGCACATCCACCCTTCTCCAGCTTTTGACACAGTGTGTGTTCATTGCTTCAGACTGCTGGGAGCTTTGTATTTTGCTCTGCTTTAATGCATAATTGGAAGAATTCCTGAAGCCAGACCCTGACTTTTTCAAGAAATACAATTTCAGTGCTCTTAAAATCTGCAAGATTACAGTGTCAACATATATTGGTTTATTTTAAAATATATATATTTTAGCAGGGTAGGATACGCTGCATCACACTCCTCTGACCCTTTCTTCTTACGTGGTGTACTGTTCAGTTGAAATGCTGCTTAGGTGACCTTTCCTAATTGCAATACAGTATTTTTCATCCCCTTGAGGTGTCAGTTGCATTTTTAACCTCACACTTAATCAAACTTCCAGTCCTGCAGTCCAACCAGAGACACATTTCCTGCTGTGGTAATAGCCCCTTCCTTGAAACTAGTTTGAATTTAATAGCAGCAAGGTACTTCACTCTTTCCAAAAGGCCATGTCTCCTAGTGGACAGAACCTTCTTTTAATGCAATGACATCAGTTATTAGGTCTTTGTTGAAAGATGAAATTTTTGTCCGAGATTCGTATATGTTGCTGCTTTAAGTACAATTATCATCTTATCCTTACCATCTGGACCTCCACAGTGTGCCACAAGGGAGTGTTAAGAACTTGCTCAATGTAAAACTTGGTTTGTTGTTTATTGAGGGGGTGGCAGCAAAGATGATCGTCCTTCCGCTCACTGTTGTTCAGCTTGCATTGAGCAAGCAAAATATGACTCTTTGTTCTTGTCTTGTGTTTGTTTGTTTTAGGTGAAACTTCCTTTTCCTGTTGATCAAATCACAGATCTTCCAAGGAATGATTTCCAGATGATGATAAAGATGCACAAGCTAACCTCAGAGCAGCTCGAGTTCATCCACGATGTCCGTCGGCGCAGCAAGAACCGGATTGCAGCTCAGCGCTGCCGCAAGAGGAAACTGGACTGTATTCAGAACCTCGAATGTGAAATCCGCAAGTTGGTGAGTTCCGTGCTCTCGCCGCAGCCCAGCTCCACCCACTGCAGCCTGCAGGTCATTGACAGCAATTCCACTCCAGACTTCAGTGGGTTCAGTCAGTTTGTACATTCATAAGCAGAATGTACTGTAAGACAGTGCTACCACATTTTAAGGGAGTGAGGTGACTGGAGTGAGGCCAAGTGGCTGCTCAGAAAATTCCTCTCTCAATCATGGTATGGACAACTCAGGTGTGGTTTTTTGTGCTTCGTGGTGCTTTGTTCTCTGCACAAGCTGTAGCAAACATAGTGTGAAAGAAGCAGGGATCTGTTGGAAGAAGCTGAGTTGCCATCACCTCACAAATGGCAGAAAGCCGCGTGACTTTGGGTTACTCACTGCTCCTTGTGCCTGTCTGCTTCCTGTCTGTAACAGGGAGATGACACTGACCTCGCAAGATGGTTGCAAGGCTTAAATCATCAAGGCTTGTGAAGCCTTCAGATGCTGTGCTGCTGAAGCCCTGGGGGGAAAAAAGAAAAATCAAAACATTGTTCAGAGTAGTGCTCCACTGATGCAAAACAAACAACATAACAAAGATAAACAAAATAGTGAGCAACTGCTTCCTGCGCTGAGTATAATGCACAGTGTGTACAGGATGAGTCAGAGGTTCTGCACAGTGAAAGAGTAGATGGATTCTCATCAGGTTGTCAAAAGAAGCAGGTCCAGTCTTAGCTGCACATGCCTGTCCCTCTGCACTGAGCTGGTGATGGGGAAGAGTTCCCATCTCTCACTCTCCAGAGCCCCAGGAGTAGCTCTCCCAGGGCTGGACTACCAGCAAGGGGTGATTCAGCCTTTAACCTGTAGCCTTCACTTGAAAATTAATTTGGGTTCATTGATTTCATGCAATCCTGTGACATTGCCTTTATTGTCTGACGTAATCAACTGTGGATAGAGAAAATAAAAATTTTAAGTCCTCTCCCCAGCACAAACACGCATCTCAGGGAATGAATGAATGAATGGCATATGAGAGGCCTTGTGGGCTTGATCCCTGCTTTTGAGGAATCAAAAACCATTGGAGGTGCAGGATTTTTCCCAAAAAAACACTGACTTTCTATTTAGCGAAAGGGACTTGGATATGTGGCAATATGCAGTGAGTGAGCCAAGTAGGGAAGGCACTCCAATGGACATGTTTGCAAACAGTGAAGGGCTGGTGGGTGAAGTGATGGCTGGAGGCGTTTTTGGGCACAGTGATCACAAAATGATGGAGTTTTTGCTTGTTGGAGAGCTAAGGAGGAGGGTCAGCAGAACTGCCACCTTGGACTTCCAGAATGCAGACTTTGGCCTGTTTAGGAGGCTAAATCCCTAAGGAGGCAGTACTGAAGGGCAGAGGAGTCGAGGAAGGCTGGACATTCTTCAAGAAGGAAATCTTACAGGCATGGGAGCGGGCTGACCCCATGCGCCAAAAGACGAGCCACTGGGAAGACCAGCCTGGATGAACGGAGAGTTTTGGCTGAAACTCAAGGAAAAAAAAGAGTTTATTGTCTTTGGAAGAAGGTGCAGCGACTCAGGAGGACTACAAGGATGTCATGAAGTTATGCAGGGAGAAAATTAGAAGGGTAGAAGTCCAACTAGAACTTAATCTGACTACTGCTGTAGAAGACAATAAAAATGTTTTTAAAAACAGACCAGTAACAAAAGGAAGGCCAAGGAGAATCTCCATCCTTTATTGAATGCAGGAGAAACATAGTGACAAAGAAGGAGGAAAAGGCTGAGGTGCTTAATGCCTTCCTTGCCTCCGTCTTACTCAATAGTGAGACCTGTTGTTCTCTGGGTACCCAGCCCCCTGAGCTGGAAGACAGGGACAGGGAGAAGAATAAACACACAATACGTGATCACTGGAATTTCCTTTGTTATCTTCTGTTCACTTTGTGATCAGCAGTTTCCAGTCTCGTGAATTATATAAAGGTGCTGTGGTTTAAGGGTTTTTCACTTGGCTGGGTCTTTTTTATGAAAGACCCCTTTTCCCCCTGTAGTTACTTACTGTAAGTCACCCATCTTCTTGACACAGATGGTTTCACAGCAGACAGTGAGTGAAATGGTTGTATCCTCAGAGTTTGATAGGTAATATTTTTTGCCTGCTTTCTCTCACTCATTCATCTACCCACTCACATTCCCTTTTTTCCCTGCAAACTCACAGCATATTCTCCTCCATAATTCATCATCTCAAGATGTACTTGAGCATCTGTTTATTTTTTTATTATTTTTATGCTTTCTTGATAGATTTATCAATATTTTAGCAGTTCGTTCTTTTCATGTGCACTGCTCTCTTTCGCATTCGCACAGCTGTATGCTTCCAGTGTGGGCTCTGGACCCAGGACAATACTATCAGCTGTCAACAACTACCCAGAGCTGGATTATCTGAGTTGTGGAGCTTTCACACCTCAGATGCCGAGACATCTTGGGTTTAGCAGTGTTACTAGGTGAGATACGTGGCTGTGCTGCTTTTGGGGCCAGCTCAGCTCTGGAAATAGTTCTGGTACTCTACAAAATCTCATCGACTCTCTTGAGCAGTATGCCCACCTGCCTGAGACAGAAGGAGACGCAGCAGGACCATCCCAGTCAGTCTACACTGAGTCAACACCATTTTTTAGAGGTGAAACCTTAGGCTGGGTTCATAAAAATATCTGTATTAGATCATAAAAATATCTGTATTAGATCAAGCCCAAACCATTGAGCACCAGGACGTAAGAAAACAAGCCGTGGTGCAGTCCACAGAGCACACTTAGGTCCTCTCTTCTGAATAAACGCACCTCTCTCAGTGGTAACAGGGCTCCAGGGGGTGCACCCCAGCCTAAGCAGCCAACCCAGCAGTTCAAGGGTAAACCAAACATTGGCAGCTTATCCTCACTTCAGGAATTAACCCCTGTGTTCTTGCTGATTAGATGGGAAATGGCACTTCTCCATCGAAATGGTTTTTTCAGAGTTCTTTTGTATCATCTGTCAGGCAGCCTTAGTTTATACGGGGAACAGTTCTGTGGGAATAACTTGTGATTCTATCCTCTTCCAGTTCAAATGTTTTTCTCCAGATGCTTCCCAAACTACAGTCCACGCAGACCTCGTGGTGGTCAAATACTTGATGTATTTGTGACTTTTCTTCTGGCCATATGAAAACAACTGTGACATGTTGGTGTTCTTGGGTTCTGTTCATACATGCCCAGAATGAGCATGCAGTGGATGTACCTTCCCCAGCCTAAGATGCCTTCTTTCTTTTTCAGGTGTGTGAGAAAGAGAAATTGCTCTCCGAAAGGAACCAGCTGAAAGCAAGCATGGGAGAATTGTTAGACAACTTCTCGTGTCTTTCCCAAGAAGTGTGTAGAGACATGCAGAGCCCGGAACAGATCCAAGCTCTCCACCGATACTGCCCCGTTCTCAGACCCATGGATCTACAGCCAGTCACCACCATCAGCCCCACCCCAGCTGGTGTGGAGCAGAGCCTGGTGACCTCCCAGTGCGTCGGGGAGAGCATGCAGTGCTGCTCGGAGCAAGGCTCAGTGCAACTGGGAGCACCCTGGCTGCCCAACAACATCTCGGAAAATTGTTCAGCTGGCGGGGGGTTGGATGGAGCTGACGCAGGTACTTACCCCGAGAGAGAGCTTCCACCAGAGCAGAGCAGCCAAACGGTCACGGTAGACTTCTGTCAGGAAATGACTGATAAATGTACAACAGATGAGCAGCCTAGGAAAGATTACACCTAGTGACTCGTAACCTTAACATTACACCTGGTCAGGTGTTCTTCAGTCAGCCAGTGGCAGTGTTCATTCGTTGTCTAGAAGAACGTATTTGGTGCACACTACAGTGGTCTTAGCAGCAATACTGTTTTTAAGTATTCCCTCCTCTCTACAAGCAGGAGTTCTCTTCACAATGGTGCTATCCCTTGCTCAGGCAGGGAACGAAGCAGTGGCAACACTGTCTGTTTTTGTATGTTGATTTCAATCTTAACAGGGATGGACATAACACCTCTGAGGACCCAACCACAGCTTTTTTCTCAGTGGCCCATGTCACAAAACCCTAACTCAGGAATTTCCTCTGAATGTTCAATTTTTCATTGAAGACAGCTTCTTTACACATCAAAGTTTTATAGCTAAACTGTACATATTATATATAATATATATAAAATATATATATCCATATGCAAGAGTCCCTGCATGCCTCAGTTTTTCTCATCCTACAAACTGGAAGCTTTCATTTCTATTGTATAAACAAGTTCCAACATTCCTTTTTGTCTTCGATGCTAGAACTAGTTTGGTAACTTGTTACATGATAATTTTTTCCTCAGTTCGCAGTTCAGCAATAGCATTCAATTTGTACTTATTTATAAAATTTTAATGTTGGAAACTTATTTGAGATTTTATTATAGACAATTTTTTTGGCACAGCCATTTTGTGCCACTTGAGCAATGTGGAGTTATTTTATTTTCTTGCAGATACTGTACAGTAATGGTCAACTTTGCCACTTGCACTGAGTTTCTGGTCAAACCTCTTTTCATAAATGAAGTCACGACTTCAGAATAACTTGAGTATATGGTTTTCTTTGCTTTATGGCTTAAAGGAAATAGAAAATTTTTAGCTAATAGACAAACACTCAGGAGCTCATTATGTAGTAAAAACGGTCTTGCCAAATACTGAATTCACTATACAATTTGTAAAGAGAATCTGCTTGAATTATTTTTATATTTAGACTTCTTTCTGTTTCACAAGCCAAGTTTAAGTGCTGTTAATGATGCTTTTGGAGTCTTATAGGGGAAAGTATATTTCACTCTTTAGAGAAAAGTGTATTTGACAACTGGATCAATTCATCATATGTTCCACGAAGTAAGGCAAACAGAGATCTCATCAATATACTTGGGGGCTTTTTCTCCAGCCCCACTCTGCATCCTTTACTCATGGAAGCAACTGCTGCTCCGGCTAGTCCCCAGAGCCTGACCTCAGCTGTCCTCAGACATTACCTGTTCTCCCCACCAGACCCAAGTTGCAGAGGTGGGTCTGGTGAAATCTGTGACCCTGCCTAGGTAGGCGGAGTTGCAGGATCACACCCCTAGTTGTTAACTTTGGCTTCCTTATGGAAGTCCAGCTAGCACTGTATCCTCTAAGAGCAAAACATACGTTTGCCAACACCCGATTTGGTCACTTACCCATCAAATTCTTGTGTTCCAGGATCCTCTCATCCTGCAGCATTGCCCTCAGCACAAGCTGCAGCTAAAAGAATGCTGTCTCAAAGGAGACTACTCAGTGAATTGGCTTAGTTGTAACTGTATTGGACTTGTATCTTAATGTTGACTCATGTTATGACTGTGTGAGACAGCAGCTTTCCAAGCATAACATCTGTATGTACAGTGTAGACAGAAGAACAACCTCCTAATGCTTTTTTAATAATTATTACTATTCTAAGTGTACTGAGTTTTTATTTTGTGGTTCTTTGCCCTATGTGTGCCAGGTTGTGTGGCTTTATCGACGACAACTGTCATGTGCTTTATTGGCTGATATTGTTTGTTCTTGCTGAAAAAAAAATGACCAGCTGTTCACACCTGTTAAAAAAAAAGGAAGTGTGGGGAAGCAGCTTCTCAGAAGCACTAAATGATAATGTGGTCTTCTGTGCTAACGTTTACACTAGAGGTGTGCGCTGGTGGTTTTTTGAGGCACTCAAGTAGATCAGCATCTTGAACCCTGGAGGAGGAATCAGCTCCCTCTCTCCACTTTCTTCCATCTTCAGACTGTGCTCATGGACTGTCGCCCACTCGCCACAAAGTCTTGCTTTTATCCTCTTCATCCAAACTATTGTAGCCAAGCTACTGAGGAGGAAATGCATATAGCATGTGCCATGTTTGTTGAAAATACTTTTTTCCCCGCATGTACAAAGAAAAACTAGTATATAATGTAGGAAAATATTTATGTTTAAGTATTAATCATTACTGTACAAAATCCTTACCTTTAAATGTTCAAAAATATACAAATGCCATAAACTCCTAGTTCACATGGTTGAAAAAGGGGGAGGAGTTGTCCTATCTTTTTAGAAGAGCTTAACCTAAAAATATCTGAACCCCCTCCCAGCCATCCTTTGCAGGTAACTTCACTGAGAAGCTCTTTGGCGGGGGGGTGGGATTTGATTTTCCTTTGAATTCGTTGACGTTGCAAAGCAGTTCTGTGCTTCGCAGAGAAGTTTTGTTTCTATGAGACCATGTTGAAAGCTAGAATTTAAAACTAAATGTGAATCACATTATAGAGTCATAGCTACTTGGGGGGGCTGGGGGCGGGCGGGAGGGAAGGGTCAACTGACACAGTATTTTAAAGATGTTTTTCTGTTGCCTTTTTTATTTTTAAGTGACCTCCTATATATATGAATAGATAGAATGTTTTATGAGTATAAAACCAAGTTTTAACTTGCTTCCTGACATGAAGATTTACTCTACTAACAACTCATGTGCAACTGGTACTCTTGACCTCATTCCAACGGTTTAAAAAACCCACCCACACAACCCATTGCGCTGCAGCTCTTAGGTTTGACCTGGCCTCATACTGGTGCTGGGTCTCTTGATTTCCTCTACCTTGGGAACTGATATTTAAAACCACTGCTCAAATAAGTGTCTCTTCCTCAACCTTTCGCTCGTCTCTCTCTTTCCCTCCCCTGCAAGCTTTTCTGGATGTTTGATTTCATTCTTTCCCATTAGAAGTGGCTGATTTTGTGTCATTGCTTCCTATATTTACATGTATCATGGTTTTTCAGTGGGGTTTTTTTGGTGGTGGTGGTGGTTGCTGTTTGTTTCTATTTTGTTTTGAGGGGTTTTTTTGCTATTTTGAACCATGTGGCTTTCAAAGCAGTTTCTGGGCTAACATTAAAGGAAGATACTGGGAGAATTAGTTTCAGACCTGGACGCCAGTTTACATACCCAACCATTCTTTTCTCACAAAGACAAACCAAGTGACCACAAAATATCATTGGGAAGAGCGAAAAAAATCTGACAGCAGAATTTTAAGAGTTTGGCCAGTGGTCACTGTGATCTTAAGAATCTCTTTGCATTTGTCCAAGAGGATACATGCAGCATCCATCTTGCCGGGCGTTGCTTGGGAATGGCGTGGTGAGACCCCATCTCCCCGCTGAGCACTGTACTGCTCCCATGGGCATGTGAGTCCTTGGAGCTCTGTCCAGTCTGTATCTAGTCCTCCTTTTCCTCTGCTATTGCTATACTTGTATTGCCAGGAAACCTCATTTCATTTAGGCTTGTTATGCTTTGTCAGGTGAGTACTACACTATATAATGTGTTTGTTTCTCTGCGTTCTCTGGGGGTGCCTTGAACACAATTAAAGCTCATTGCAAGCTGATTCTGGAACAAAAAGGTAGTGAAAAAATATATTTTAAAAAAAAAAAAAGAGAGAGAGGAAAATCAAAATGGAAAACAAAACAGAAAACAAGCAAAACAAAAGCAAAAATGTTGGCTGTGTTACCAGGAGATCCCAGTATTTATATCACTGACTTCCTAACGTGATGACTCAGGCGTCAAGAGTTTGATGCTGCAGTATAAAACTATTATTTTATATATTGTACAAGTAATTTATTAAATGTCTTTCTAAGGGTATATGCTGCTTTTAAGATGCACTATATTTTTGGATCTAATCCCTGTATTATTTTTTTCCCAAGGAAGTAAAATGTGCTGCAAAAGCAAGCCACAGTGATTAGTATGCTAACTGCTACTTCTCTTTAAAAAGGAGAGTGGGAACGAGATACATAACTTTGCTAAGTGGATTAAGTCCTGCCAGAGAAATGATTAATGCTGATAGTGTGGTTGTTAATCTGGAATGCGACACTTCGTCAAGTCTGTATCCTAAAGAGTGCTTACATAGAAGTTAAAATGCCTAGATATATGTTTAATTTTTTTAATATGTGACTTCATGATTGCCTAGTAAATAAAACAAATCTGCATGCTGGACTCACTATAATCCTGTAATAAAATGAAGACTGATCCACGCGGAGAAAGCATGGTGAAGTGTTGCGATTCCAGAATCAACACCACATCCTCACCTGTGTCTTGTAATCCACTGCTGTGATGGTGAAGAGAGAGCAAGGGGTGCACTTGCAGAATAGGAGACCCACAGTGAATTTTGCAGTGAGATAAAGTGAACTTTTGCCAGGTTTCCACAGGCTTACATTTTGCTCCACTTCACATCCTCTACCATTGCAACATGGAGTGCTGCTTCCACCTTTTTTTTTCCTGATCTGAGATGATTTTGAAGGTGCCTCTGGGTGAATGTTGTAGCCTATGGCTACATCATTTTAAAAGTCTCTATTTTAGGGCTGCCTTGAGAAGTTTTAGCTCAGTATGAGCAGCGTCTTTGCATAAGGAGGGGATCTGCTAAGTATGGAGCAGTTTTATTTTTATCAGAAGTGAGGTGAAACTAAAACTATTAACATAAAGAATTTCTGCTCTCTTTCCTGTTAGAAATTTTCTCAACAGATTTTTACTTCATTTCAGTTTTGTCTCTGCCAACACAGTCCAAGTTAATTTTGCATCCATATATAAGATATGTGTATGTATGTATACATACATCTATAATTCTAGTCAGAGTGTGTGTTTGTGTATTTTCCTGTTTATAATACATATATGTATATTTATAATACTCCCTGGAGTATTTTATGACTCAGGCATCAGGTCTGATGCTGTAGAATACAATATATGTGTATATGCATATGTTCAAATACTGTGTGTATATTTAAAAGATCTATTGTTGGTGGTCTGTAGAATAATTATTCCCTTTACTCTCAAAATTTTAATGGCATTACTTGCAAAGACTAAGTGTACAGTATTTTCCTACACTCCACCAAGATAGGTATTATTTATATCGAAGTCAATTATTGATATGCATTTTAAGGTATTACACGGATAATATTGCCATTTTTGCAAACAAAATCACTTTTGGGCAGGAAAGAATAATAAAAATATCTTTTTATGAGCTCATTACCCCAACCAAACAACTGCTAAAAAGCCAGTTAGATGACTCCTGTTCTTGTACAAACTTAAGAGACTGTGGGCAGAGCCCTTGCCGTAAGTGAAAGTCACTGTGTGGTTCATGCAGTGCCACTGTTGTCCCTTTTGGCTAATTAAGGGCATGCAGAAAAAAACTAGCATCCCAAAATAGAAATGGCAACTGGCAGTGTTTGATTTCATTGATTGCTTAGAAGCAGAGATCGTCCCAGGCTACAAACCCAAATGACTCCCCCCCGTTTTGGAGGGAGCCAAGCAGGGGCTGCAGTCGACGGTGGGCTCATCCCTGCAGCCAGAGGAGCCCACACTCTGGGATGTGGGCAGAGGAGGGAGCAGCTGCCCCGTGCTGGGAGCTGTGGCTGGCACCCCGTGCCCAGGCCAGTGGTACCCTGCATCTGTGATGTACCCGAGAGAAATGTGCATGTCCTGTTCCCACTACTGCGTTCGCTCTGCCTGAAGCTCTCTGGATCCCTCAGACCAGCAGGAATGATACTAAACACTTTGGTGATATTCGGTGCGTGGTTGTTTACTCAAAGTTCCAAGCATCACCTTTGATTTCAAGGGTGGGGATGCCCTAAGAGTTTGTTCCAGAACCAGTTGGTTACAAGTGCACCTCTTATATATGCCTTACAAACTTCAGAGGCCATATTCAAAACAGGGTTTTATCAGTGTATGCAAGGGGGTGCAACCCCTCTTCTCTTCCTCCCCAGGTCAAACAGTATGGACAGTTTTCACACATATCTACCTGTATAACCCTCTGTACCTCTCATAACTGGTCAATGACTGTAACAGGTTACATCAGGTGTTTTTTCTACATACTTTTTACACAAATTCTATGCGATTAATGTAACTTAATTCAATGCATCATTTTATTGTACTAGTTCTTAAGCTTGTCTTTATTTTTTTTTCTAGGTGACTGTGGTTTCTTGTGATTTTTATTGTATAAATAAATGAGGTGGCTGTTGATGCTTACTCTCTGTTACTAAGAATTTTTACCTTTTTGGAAGAAAGCATTGCTATGAACTAATGAATTTAAAATGTCATTTACTCATTGTAAATACAGTATTGTGCAAAAAAACAAAAATGAAAAAAAACCACCCAACCCTTTTCATTCATTTGAATTGCTAGTGTTAACTGAATTTTGTCTAGACACCATTTCTGTTGATGAAATAAAGACATATCATTATGTATTGTAAATCGCCTCATCTTGACTCTGAAATCAATGTTGCAGGGCTCGGCTAACACGTAGATTGTAGGTGAGATTCAGGAGGGTAGGTTGGGTGTGCTTGTTACTGCCAGGTGAATCTCTAGACTGATGAAGAGACTTCTACTCACGTGGTCCCACTGCTAATTCACTAGTAGTCTTTGATCCAGGGATCCAGTTACCTTTGATCTGCAGGAACAGCCCAGGGTGTTCCTTTGCAAACGTGAAATAAGTTTTTTTGGAAAATCAAATAAGCTGTATCTATATGCATTCCCCTAGTGCATGACTTCAGGCAATTCTGCTCAGTCTTTGTTTTGGTCTTCTGAAGAGCCAGTGTTCTTATTGGAAGGTAAGGGAAGAGGCTGAGGTTTGTTTCCCCTTTAAGGAAAACGTGAGAGAAACTTAGAGAGTTTTCTGTAGAAACAAAACATAGCTGAAAAATCTCTGTAGTGTTCCTCTCTGAAAGAGGAAACCTGTGCCATGGACCATTAGCAGAAAAGCCAGAAAGGAAAGAAGAAATTACAACAGCTTCGGATGCTATTACCACAAGCAGGACATGGGGTCTAGCGGGGACTGTTTGTGCTGTGGGGCTCCCACATCAACCACCTCTCTCCTTGTGTCAGACACAAGCTGGGAGCCTGCTCAATAGCTTGGCAGGAGACCCTGGGAGGGGGAATGGCGTGACCAGTTGTCCTACTCTGGCCCACATGCTTGCTGGCTGTGGAGTGGGGAGGAGGGCAAGCTGCTAGAGGGAGGTCTCCAGGCTTTTTTTATCACCAAACAGGAGACCGTAGATCATGTTCCCTGGGCCACCAACCTTAGAGATACAAGCTGCATTCTCCTCCATCTGCAGCAGTGAAAGTTGCCTGCAGTGTTTCAGTCTTAAGGTTCTCATGGAAGAAAATCAGACACTACTTTCCATTGCATTACTCAGTTTTCTGAATCTTCCTGTTGAGCATGTATGAATATGAGGAAGGCTTCCCACCCTATCAAATCTGTCAGAAGATGTTGCATCCACTGCATCTACACAGCCTGGCAGTAGACAAAGTACTTTAGCAAAGCTGTTTCTCCATCCCTCAGTTGTTACTGGCATTTAATGGCCACCATTTCAAGTATTTCCTTTTTTTTTTTTTTTTTTGCCTTAAAATACTGAACAAATGCACAGGCAATTTGTCAATGAGTTTCTAGTGAGGCAGAATATGAATGTAAATCACACGCACTTGAAAAAAACAAAACACTGCAATCTTTATGCTTGAGTTATTTTCCAGCAGTCCTGCTTTCTGCTAGCCTTGCCTTACAGTTGTCAAGTCATGGAGGATTTTTATGTTTAGGGAAAGCTGCATAGCAAACGAACTTGTTCCAAGCATCGCTCCCTGCTGAGCTGATAGCAAATGTGAACTGTGATAAGCTTGACAAATAAAAGCAGCTTAAAGTATGTGGCCAGAAACAGGGTCAGGGACAGTCAGAAGAAAGTGCTTTATTTTCCAGGTACACAAGTGGAAGTGATGCTTTCTTGGGCTGCATAAAACCCAGAAAGCCAACCCTCCAGAGCTAGGCTGTCCTAGCAAACTGAAACGAGCTCTTTTTGGCTTTGCTTGTCTTTTGGTTCTTCTGTATGAATTAATGAGACTGTGAAACAAATAAGATTTTTGTGACCACGATGTGATCTTCTCAAACAGCAAACTAAAAAGTATAGATGTTTTGCACTTAAATTGTCTGATATCAGTTTCAATTTTGAATCCAAAAGCATTAGCTATGAGGACGCTACATTAGCATGGAAAAGCTCTATCAGAGTTTGAGGATTGCATTAGCAAAGGCAGACGAGCAGCAGGTATTCTTCAACTGTTTTTTTCCCTTGCTTTAATTTTCTGTCCTTTCAGATTCTGTGAGTGTTTCCTCTGTCTTTTTATTCATTGGCTGTTGAAGTCTGGAGAGATAGAGACCATGTAGCCTTCCAGGTTACTTTCAAATCAAACTATTCCTTTCTTGTCAGTGGCTTGGGTCTTACGCTACCTTGAAGGTCTGTGGATCAGGCTGGTTTCTGATATGAACACCACTAGCATGCACAACAAGTTGTACATCCCAAAACACTCCCTCAAAGACACAAGGGTGTTTCTGCAGTGGCAGCACACACTGACAAGATCCAGCTCAGTCTACGTGAGAGAAATCTTGAGTCGTGGAGAGAGCTACCCATTAACACCAGCAGTCAGAGTACAGTACAGCTGGGATTGGCATGAAATGGAGGAATAAGTGTTTGCTTCTTTAAACTGTATTATCAATTACACATTATAGCAGCAGGAGAGGGGAACATAGCAACAGAAAATCTGCTTTTTGTCTCTCTGCTGAAGGCAGTTTGTGCTCGATCCCTTCGTTTATTTCTTCTCCTTAGAATGTCCTTACTTTTTCATGATGGATGATAGTTCTAGGAGCATACTCTGAAAGATAACAAGAGAAAGAAAGCATGAATTGGCTTAAAGGAGAAAAACAAATGCTATCATAGTAATTAACCCCAACACATAGTGAAGGGTATCTGGTGTTTAGCTGACAACAAACTTGCCTTGTAGGGCTTTGGTCAATGCTAAGGGGAGGGTGGGAAGAGGGGCAACACCTTGCTTTTAAACCAGAATAAACACATGAATGCATTAGAGTGAGCAGCAGGTTGAGGGAGGCGATTCTCCCTCTCTACTCGGCTCCTGTGAGACCTCACCTGGAGTGTTGCATCTAGCTCTGGGACCCTGATATAAGAATGTCATTGGAGCTGCTGGAGTAAGTCCAGCGGAGGGCTGTGAAGATGGGCAGAGAGGCTGGGACACCTGTCCTATGAAGACAGGCTGAGTTGGGGCTCTTCAGCCTGGAGAAGAGAAGGCTTCAGGGAGACCTTATAGCACCTTCCAGTACCTAAAGAGGGCCTACAACAGAGCTGTAGAGGGACTGGTAGCAAGGGCATGTAGTGATAGGACAAAGGGTAATGGCTTCAAACTGAGAGTAGGTTTATATTAGGTTTTAGGAAGAAATTCTTTACTATGAGGGTGGTGAGGCACGGAAACAGGTTCCCCTGAGCAGTGGTGAATGTGCCATCCCTGGAAGTGTTCAAGGCCAGGTTGGGTGGGGCTTTGAGCAACGTTGTCTAGTGGGAGGTGTCCCTGCCCATGGGGGTGGGGGTTGGAACTAGATTATTTTTAAGGTCCTTTTAAACCCAAACCATTCTGATTCTATAATTCTGTGGTTTAATAATTTGTTTGAAATCAGTGAACCCATCCTAGAGCTCTTCCTATACCTAGTAAGGGGGCTTGTATATTTTTGAATTCCTTAAAACCTAACAAAGACAGACTCAATTAAACAAGTTCCACTTCCTAAAATCCAGCTTGTTTGTTGCTGCACAAATCCTCAGAGGGGTTAATTAGTGTTCAACTGCTGCTAACACCCAAAGTTTATCTGTGTTTGTGCAACTGGTGAATGGTTACATTTGGGTGGCCAAGTGGCTTTTGCAGAATAATTGGTACACTTGCTGTCATCACCACAAGCTTCTTCTGAGTGCTCCAGGGCAGAATAAGATACAAACACTGTGGGATTTATTTATTTTTTTAAAGAGGTGTTTTCACGGCAAAGCTGTACAAAACCAGCAGTAGTTACCAGAGGTGTAAATGTGAATACCTATAAGGATTCTCAAAAATCCTAGAGGAACACAGGGTTTTTCCACTCCCTCACCCTACCTCTAGATTTTCCTGGTGGAGCTCAGCTGTATAAATAACTCCTCCATGGTTATCAGGTTTGTTATTTCAATGTACATTCACTCTTATCAAGCTGTTGCAGCCCCAGAAGCAAGAGCAGGTGAGCAGCTAGTTAAATGAGTGGATATTTATTCCTTACATGTTGTTGAAAGGTTGAATAAACATGCCATGTTCTGAAGAAGATGGCAAGCACTCATGCTGAATAGCAGCTTTCTCCTCCCTATCCTGCTCACTATGGAGTGTTTTCCCAGTGGGTAAGAGGCTCAAAGCTGAATGGAGAATTGAGAAGCAGGAAAAAATTGAACAGCATAGAGGAATAAAAGAGCAGTGCAATGAGGAAAACCAAACCTAGTGAATTGTAAAATTTCCCCAACTTTGACAGAACCAGGATTTCAGCCCCAGAGACTTCCTTTTCTGAAAATGAATAAAATCAGCAGCCCTATCTCAGACCAATTCTGCAATCTGAGGGTATCAGCGTCACCACCTGCTTCATTGTCAATTTTATCCCTTCATTCACCATGAGAAGGGAGCCTGGCTTTTAAAGATACATTGGTTACTTTGTAGCCAAAAATACAGACTTAGAAAAATTACACTGTGAAAGCACAGGGCGCTCTGGAGGAGAGGATGGGGAAGATGCCGCACTTCTTGAAAAACAAAAATCTGGAGTGTCTAAAAGGCCTAATTCTTTATGAAAATCTTGATCTAGTAATTTTGGTTGCTAAGAACATTACACATCTTCTAGTGATTTCCAGTTTTGTTTTGTGATTTAGGAACTTATCATGGCTTCATGAAGAAACACAACCATTAGATAATGTCAAGCCCCCCATCTTCTTGGAATACCCTTGGGTACTCTAGCAAGAGCACTAGCACAGTAGTTCTCTTAATACAGATTTAGGCATGGGTTGCAAATGTGATAATTAGTTCCAAGTCATCTGAAAGTTGGTGCCTTTGTGAAGAGAATTGCCAATCTAGTGTACATGTTCCAAATCCCAGTTAGCCAAATTAAAACTTCTAGGTTTTAGAGTACACCATAGAATTCTTTAGAAAATTATCACATGGATAAAGACCAGAAAGAACTGATACTGGACATGCTCAGGTAGCATGCAACTGGAATCCTCTGCTTTAGAAGGGCAGGAAACACGACTAGCAAAGACTTCAAATGCAGCTAGCAAGGAAATACCAGCCAGCCTCCAGCTTTTGTAGAAATGCTTGCATTCAGCTATTGAATTGGGATGACACTGTGACACTCTGAAGATGGAACCTCAGGCTGTGGTCATCTCAGATGAGCTTTCTGTTCGTTCTGTAATCGTTCCCTGGTTTGCAGAAAATGGGTGAGGAGGAAGACTGCTTGATTCTGGCAAACGGTGCCTTTGGAAGTAAAGCTGCCGTCTTCTCTAACTGGTCATTTGGAGTGCTCAGATCTGTTTTTCATGGCCCCCAGAGATGAGAAGAGAGTTATTGGATGGTTGTAATGGCTTCACACAGCCCTGCATGCACAGGCTGTGAGACAACCGCCCTCAGTGCAATCCCCCGAAGAGTGCCTATTCTGGGCTGTAATTCCTGGCCCTGCCTATTTTCAAGAGAGCACAGGTTGTATCGGTACTCGTTATATACTGACCTTTGACTGCATCAGTCAATTAATCTTATCAGGCTTAAGCATGGATTATCCATTAGTCAAGACCCTGACTGGTGCAAATTATTAGGGTTTTTTCTCATAATATCATTCATGTGCAGAGTCCTATTGACAGCAGCATAATTCCTACACACCTTTGTGGATCCAGCTCCTGGCTGTCAGTTATGATTGTGGATATACTAAATTCAGTGAAGCTCTTTTCACTCAGCTGTGTGTGAAAAGCTGCCATTTAAGACCTGCTTTGCCTAATGGTGTCTGGCAGCCTGGGATCATGCAGAAGATGCCCTCTTGCTCCACAGCTGTATCTCCCCTAAAATAAAAGTTAAAATGTGGTGAGAGATGCAAACCTTAGGGCAGAACTATGTGTGTACCCACCATATTTCGTAGAAGATAAGATACTGTATATTCTCTAAAATGTATCCTCTAAGTGAGCCTTGGAAATTATTAATGTGGAGATAGTTATCAGTGAAAAAATTGTTTTCTGTCACTTCAAAGCATGCTGAATGTGGTCCTCAGGACCAAGGTTTTGGAGACTTGCAGATAGTCTGACTTCAGCTGTACACAGTTGCTGGATTCCCCTGTCAGTGTAGAGTTTTGTAACATTATATTGAGATTAGCTCATCCATACAGTCAGCAATGCTCTTGTCACTGTGTTTAGGTGGAATGAAATCAGTTAGAAATAACCCTCATGTCATGCATTGACTCCATCTTTGCTTTGCTATGTGCTCGAAGGTCCAGTTTTGGTATTCTGTCCTGAGAATCTAATAAACCTAAAGCTTGACCAGCAGTGCCTCAAAAAAAGGTATTTTTTTTCCCAATGGATCTTTAGCCAAATAAGTTTTTTAGGTTTTCTGTCTCTCTCACTTTGGCTTCCTCGTCTGAATAATGATTAACTTTGGACAATGCAGTGTGAAAGAAACAGAACTGAACATGAAGAGTGAGTAGTTTGGGTGTAAAACTAAACAGTTGCAATGTAAATATTTTGTCAGGGGTTTATGCTGCAGTTGGACGCGAAATGATGAAATGGCTCTTCATCTCCACCAATTCCAGATGAGGAAGTTTTAAACAGCCTTCTAGTTTGCACTGTGGCCAAACATGGTTGCCCTGTATAAATTCTACCAATGGGAAGGGCATTTCTTCTTTCTTATATACAGAGATGGTCTGGTTTGAACTGAAGTCTGAAAAAGTTGAGGAATCCTGATAGCCAAACATGCATTTTGTATTCAGTATCCTACTGCGCTGTTTCATAAGGGCTTTCAGTGAAGAACTAAATGAATTCTCTCTTAAAGGTCCAAAGCAACCTTTCCTCCAAAGAGGAAGTCCTAAGAAGAACTTCCTGTTCTCTTTGAGAGAGGCAGTTTTGTACTTATGAAAAAAATCCCATGATATGACCTGACCAATTACTATCCACCACCTGGTCTTCATAGTTTGATCCAGAGGGTGCAATACATTACAAGAGGTAATTTTAAAACATTTATTTGTGCCTAATGATTATTGTTTACTTGTAAGAGATTCAGTTTTGCTGTGGAAGTGGCGGTGATAATACTGGTCAGGAAGAAGCTCATCACTGGCTGAAGATCAAGCATCCATAAACTGTACCATTAGACTTGCTCAGTACTTTCAATGTCCTGACTCACAGAGCGCAGTTGACTTGTCTGAACACTCTTGCAGTATCGGATGGATAGATTTTGTGTAGCTTTGAGGTTTTCTTTCAGCTAAGAAGAAAACTATAGTGTTTGTGGGCAGCTGCAGTTGTCCTGCTGTCTTACCACAGAACATGGGTAGGTGTTTGGTTGGAGGTTGCCAGAATGGTTATTGAGCTACAGAAAGTGATATTTTCAATGTTGAGTTGATACTCATCTCTCATTGAACCTAATACGAAGAATGCTACAGACAAATTCTGGCCAAATGGTGTGGATGAAGGGAAAAAGAAAAAACTGGAACCAGTATGGAACTAAAGATGACAGTTTGGGAAAGTTATCAAAGAAAATTGAAGAACAGTGTCAATTCTGCTATTAGGCTACCCAGCTTAGATTAGTAAAATTTAGGTTAGAACAGACTCCATTTTGGCTGTTTAGAGTATGTTTGTTCATGTGGATTCACTGTTATATTAAAAAGTGTCTGTGCTTTCTCTGCATTACTGTTGCAAGTCACCGTTAATCAGGGATGACAGTAGGATGGCATAGTTTTGTAAGCTTCATTTGGAATTTTTTAATACAATTACTTTTAAGTACTTATTTTTTTAAAAAACATGATCAATAGATTTTGAATGCTCTTATCACACAGATAAATCTAGTAATACACATTTTTCTTTTCTCTAAACATTGCCTCTCCTATGAGGAAAGGCTGAGAGAATTGGGGTTGTTCAGACTGGAGAAGAGAAGGCTCCAGGGTGACCTAGTAGTGGCCTTCCAGTAAGTAGAAGGGAGCCTACAAGAGAGCTGTAGAGGGACTTTTTGCAAGGGCTTGTAGTGATAGGACAAATGGGAATGGCTTTAAAATGAAAGAGAGTAGGTTTAGTAGGAAGAAATTCTTTATTGTGAGGGGGGTGAGGCACTGGAACAGGTTGCCAAGAGAAGTTGTGAACGCCCCATCCCTGGAAGTGTTCAAATCCAGGCTTGAAGGGGCTTCAGGCAACCTGGTCTAGTGGAAGGAGTCCCTTGACAGGGTGGGGGTTGGAACTAGATGATCTTTAAGATCCCTTCCAACCCAAATCATTATATGATTCTATTATTCATACATTATGATTGTCTTCTGGAAATCAAGTTAAAACATATCAAACCAATGCTGAGTGCCTTTGACCAAATTAAATGGTTAATACAGGAATTGGGGAATACAGACTGTAAGAGTCTTCAAGTTCTAATGCCCAGGTTCCACATATTTGTGATGCACCAGCATATTTGTGTATTGAAATCAGTATTCATAAAATGCTGCAGCAGTGCCAGAGTGAAGTGCATTTGCCAAAATCTTGACTCAGTTGTATTAAGAAGTACACGTACTTTTAAATATTGTGTGCTGTAAGCAGGAAGCACCAGGTAGCACACCTACATCAGTCACATTTTAAAATGCTAGCACAAATCCTACACGTAATGATCTCCAAAGACAGCATGCTGGAGCACTGTTACTTTCAAGAGTAATGACATTGTTTTGCAAACTGACTGTATTTCTCCGAAGAGCTCCCCTGGAAGATAGAGTCATTGTCATTACACAGGAAAAGCTGCCAAGCAACTTCTGTGAGTTCGCAACAGGGTGCTACTGAAATTCTGTCTTGCTTTAAATAACTTTCTGCACTTCACCTTTTTAAAGAGCCTTCTATCTGAATATCAAAACCCAGCAGATCAACAGATTAGGCTCTAGGCCCTCTCTCTGTATTAGAAAGATTGAAGTGGAAAGTGGTTCAATTGCACCTAAGTGACAATTTAACGTGGTTTATGCTGACTGGCTTATTGTAGGAACTGTCATCCCATGAAAACTGGAACCCACAAACAGTTTTTGGATGAGCAATGTAACGGTGCCTTGTGTTTCTTACCACAAAAGATTTGAAGTTGGTTGGTTGGTTTTGTTTGTTGTCTATATAAGAAAAAAAGGGGAGTGGGGGTGTTTAGGAAGAGCAAGGAAAAAAAATTGAACAGAATCTATGACTTTGAGCTTTGTGTGAAGTGATCTTGTTTATTACATGCCCCAGAAAAAGGTATTTATGGGCTTGCTACTGCAAGCGATTGTAAAGGAGCCTCTGTGCTCTCAAAGAACAAAACCTGTTATCTGAGGCAACCACAAGTCAAATCACTTTTAAGAAAGCCTTGTTGATTCTTAAATGCAAGCACTATATCTTATCAACATTATGACTGTAAGCAAGCCTAGAGCATGGGGCCAAAGAAAAGGAAGAGCTGCTGAAAAAGCAATTCTGTAGTCGTTGGCTCTGGCATTGCAATTATTTGGTGGGGTGTTTTTTAATGTAGATCTTTTGATTTATTCATTGAACAATTATTCAACTTGGAGGTCACCTCTGGGACAAACCCGAAACTGAGAGAAGTTATGTCATTGAACTCAATGCATTCAAGGCTTCTTTTTCTTACACTGGCAGGAGCTGAAGAAATTTTCCCTGGGACAATCCTCGTCCACTTGATTGGGATGATGGAATGAATATAAAGAAGCTGGGATTCGGTGACTTAGAGCTCCTCGGGACTCAGTAATTCCCTGGTGTTCCTGCTTTCACTGCAGAAGGAGGCCGAGCGTTTGGGAGCTTGGCTTTGTCCGGGAGGCCGCGAGGCGCTGGGGCTGTGTTGGAAGTCCTGCCCGAGTCGTCCTGCCCCCTGGCTCGTCCCCTCTTCCCCAGGGCCGGCACAGGGTGCCGGGGCCCCCCGCCGCCCCCCTCCCGCGGGCTGCCCCGGGCGCTACTTGCCATGGACACGCGGCGTCCCGAGGCGGCGGCGGGCGGCGGGCTGGGCGCGCCCTCCTCGCGGCGCTTCCCCCCCGAGCCGGAGCCGGAGCCGGAGCCGGAGCCGGAGCCGGAGCCGGAGCCGGAGCCGCCGCGGGAGGCGGTGCTCTCGCTGTCGCTGCCCGCCCGGCTCCCGGTGAAGACGCGGGAGAGGAAGCTGGACTTGCGGGTGCCCGGGCAGTGCCCGCTGTCCGGGGAGTCGCCGCGCTCCTCATCCAGATCCCGGCAGGCGCTCACCCGGCTGTGCCTGCGGGGCGCCCGGTGGGCGGTGGCCGCGGCCGCCCCCGCCGCCCCCGCCCCGCCGCCCGCCGGGGCGGCCCGCGGCGCCTCCTCGCTGCTGGAGGAGGGCGGCTGGTGCTGTCCGTGGTGCCGGCGGCGCGGCGGCGGCGTCCCCTGGAGCTGCCCGCGGTGCTGCCGGGCCGGCGGCGGCGCGGGGGCGGCGGGCGGCGGGAGCGGCGCGGGCGCGGGGCGCGGCGGGGACGCGTTGCTGGCCAGGCAGGGCGGCGGAGGCACCACCGAGCTCTTCTTGGAGATGTACAGGCCGGGGTCCTCCTCGGAGGGGCCCGCCGGCCACTGCGGCTGCCCGCAGAGGCTCTTCCGGATCTTCTTGATGCCCAGGTGGGCGATTTCGAGGATGTTGAGGAAGAGGGAGACGGCGGCTATGCTGTTCATGAAAACCATAAAGATGGTCTTCTCTGTGGGTCGGGACACAAAACAATCCACCGTGTTAGGGCAAGGAGGCCGAGTGCATTTGTAAAGGGGAGACATGTGAAGCCCGTACAAAAGATACTGACCTATCATAAAGCCTACTTCGACCACCGACCGGGTCAGGATATGTAGGACGTAGGTGCGCAGCAGAGACCCTCTCAGGGGTGCCTTATTCACTTTCTTCTGTTCCTCCAGCTTACGCAGTTCTCTCTCAACTCTCCTGTGTTCCTCGAGCATGGGCTCCAGGTCCTCGAGCTGAGCCCGCAGGTCGGCTTTTCTGTTCTGTCGCTCTTTCTCGAGCGCCCTTAACCTGTAGAGCGCGTGGCCCATGTACACTAGGGATGGGGAGGAGACAAATATGATCTGCAGTACCCAGTATCTGATCAAAGAGATGGGGAAGGCTTTGTCATAACAGATATTGTTGCAGCCAGGTTGCTCTGTGTTGCAGATGAACTCGGACTGCTCATCATCCCAGACATCTTCAGCAGCCACTCCCAGCACCAGCATCCGGAATATGAACAGGATCGTGAGCCAGATTTTGCCAACTATGGTGGAGTGGATGTGCACTTCTTCAAGGATGCTGCCCAACAAGTTCCAGTCCCCCATGGTCAGAAGTTCATTTCTGGAAACAAAAAAAAAAATTATTTTCATGCAATGATTTTTTTTTTTTTTAATGGACATTTTAAGTTTCGTTTGTTTGCGGTTTTTTTTTTTTTTAATTTTAATAAATGTCTTTCAGATACATTCTGGTAGCTGGAGAGCTCTTAGAAGTTCATCATTATTTTCTACTTACTGGGTCTTTAAATGAATGCAAACTTCATGATTACTGGTCAAAGATGCAAATGTGAGATTATTTTAAGATTAAGAGAGATTAATTTCAGCTGTAATACACAGTACTTCATAACTGCCCATAATTTTATATTATTTTCTTCCCACTAGAAATGAAGACTTTTTTCCCACTTTGCAAATCCTTTGCCAACTACAGGTTAATTCTACACCCACTCCATTCCACATTGACTATGAATTTGCCATAGTTTTGCCATAATAGATAATGTTCTTGGCTTTAATTTGTTGGATAAAGCTTTGAGAAGTGTCCTATAACTGACTAAAAAAAAGTTTCATTTTTACCCCAAGGTAGTAGCAATATTAGTGTCATCCATCCAATATTTTCCCACCTACCCGGGTAACAATTCACAAGTTTCTCTCTTGGCTTCCTAAAACTACAAATATGTAGCTGATTTACACATAACTTTACATTTGCAGTCTCAGTTCTAGGACAATATCAATAAACTGAGTGCTCCTAGGGTTATTACCTTTATTTTTATGCATCAAGTTTTACTGGACCACCAAGACTTCATCTTAATTATAAATTTTAACATATGAGATAATGAAATCAGGGATTACATAATGGAGCAATGTGGAGGTTTTTAACAGTGAGTGTATGAAAATCCTTTTAACAAAAATGATTAACAAAATGCTTGATTCACAAGCAAATTGGTCTATGTTCTGCTACCAGATGCTTGATTTACAAGCTGCTTCTTTTGAAACTATTTTGGAGCTTCGGGTAATGTGGGGAATTGAAATGTAAGATATTTGACTGCTTATTTATGCATGAACTGCATGTTTGGTGCTGAGTCCCTGGAATGTGTTCTACTAATACAGTAATGAATTATTGAAAGCAACTGGGATCATATCTACTTTAGGGTTCACACTTGAATTTTTTTTGTGCTACAATACTTTAAAGAAGTCCCAAATTCCACTAAACTACAACCTTTAGTAAAGTGCAATTTCTAAGCTTTTTTTGTTTGAAAGTGGCTGGTTGATGTGCCCAAAATCTTGTATGTATTTAAATGATAGCGTAGCTGGGTGATATCACCATTACTAATATGGCTTGGTTCATGACATGATCCCATGTAGTTCAATTCTGCTTCAAGGCTGCATTTTTCCACACTGCAAGTAAAGATTTTCAGTTGTAACCAGCAGTGAAGTCATTCTCAGCACAGGCATCCTACAGATTTCATTATTTTGTTTCTGGGACTGTTTTCAGTCTGCAAATTTGAATTTTCACACATGGAACTGGCTAAGGAAACATATCGAGTGAAGCAATTTCTTAGGTGCTGTGATGCACCCAGAATATCTTGTTTCCCCACTCCTTCCCTCTCACACATATCATTGCAATGAGACATGAGGAAAACAAAAAGTCAGCAATAATTATTGTAGTCCAATGCAACAGTTAAACAAAGGAGCTTTAGATATACTCATTGCCTTGCAAATGGCTGATCCCTCACTGAAATTGATAGACTCAGCAAAAAAACCCAACCAAACAATAAAACCCCAAGTGTGATGCTACAATGTAAATTCAGGAATAAAAGGGAAAAGGAGATATGCTTTAATCCCAAAGATAAAATGCATTCATCTAGCAGTAGGAACTGCCATTGTTCTGGAACAGAAAGTGTATGTAACTATTTGGGGCAAGAGAGGTATATAAACAGATCATTCCAGCTCTATAGAGTTTTGTTTCTTAAGTTGTTTCTATCATTGTTTAAACAACTCTATCCTCACTTTTGCATTATAAAAGCCAACAGAGGAGAGTAATGTAATTGTAGGAATGGTATAACTCACCCTCTAAGTGAGCCTGTGATACCAGGACACTTGCCCTCAGCTCTGCACTGGTAAAACTGCAGCATAAATATTGACACAGTGAATGTTGTATAAAATAAAGAAGTTAGAGCCACAAAAGCCAGAGTCTCTAAGAAATCAGCCCAAACTATTTCACAACCTTGTCATAGCAATGTGCTTCTAATTCTTCCATTTTTTTCCCTTCCCTGGCCTTAATTGAGTTCTGTGTAACAGAGTAATTTCAGTTTACTGTAAGAGAGTAATCTCAAAAATCAATGATATCATTATTTCCAGTTTACTAGTAGACTAGAAATTCTAGTAGTGCAGCCTATTCTATATTACTAGTGTTGTAGACTAGAAATATACCATTTTTAGTAAAGTACATGCCTGAGATGTTTCTCATTATACCATCTGACTACCTTTGTGTCGGCTCAAGTATTTTTATATGGTTATTTCAAACAATAAAAATTCATGCATGTAATCACTTAGAAACAGATGGGAATCCACCATTTCTCCTGGAGGAAGTTCCTTTAATTTTTGATTTCGTTATTTCTTTAAAATTAATCTGGTCATTTGCCACTATTCAAATGACTTCTGTATTACATTCATGCCAGATTTGCATCAGTTGAGGTATGAAAAAGCAGCATTAAACTTTAAATTTCTTGTCAGAAGAAGTTAAATGTTAAGATGCAAATACTCATGGATTTATTTTGCATTGCTTCAAGTCTGACAGGCACCTGCCTGCTCCATACTGCCCCTAGGAAGAATTACTTTTCTGCTACTTACCTTAGGAGAAAGCCTTTGGTTAGTCTCTTAGAGCATTGCAGAAGGAGCATGCAGAACTGCTTGTTGTTATTTCTCAGAGACCTCTCCTTGAGAATCCTAGGACATCTCTTTTTTTTTTCTTTTTTTTCTTTTCCCCAAGAGCCAAAGCATAGACGTGGTCCACTGAACAGGCTTCTCAGTTCTATGTAGCTGGATGCCCAGATCGCTCTGTCTAAACTATTCATACACGGTTTAAAAATCATCAGATGATAGGATGGTGCCTCTAGCCAAAATTATCGTGCAATTATTTTAGTCGGCGGTGTCTACCAAAGCCATTCCCCCAAGGCTCAATCTGTATGGCAGCAGTTTGTAATGTCCCTATGCCTTGTTTTAGTCAGTTCTTCAAACTTGACACCTCCACCCACCTCCCAAATGAAATTTTATTTTATAAAATGGCTAAATAGGTAGCCATTTTTGTACTTTACAGTACAATAGAGTCTTACATTTTCTTTACATTCCATTAGTTTCGCTTTGAATCGATGCTCGAGGATCGATCGGTCATGTCCGATTTCATACTCTGTTGCCTGGAGAGTTAATTTAGGATGCATTAGACTGAGCCTTTGAAAATGGAGGCCACAGGAACTGAGACTCGAGTCTTGAGTTAGAAACACAGGCTTTCAGCACAGTAGCCCTTGAAGAGCCACCCCCAAGACCATTCAGGACTGGTATCTGTGAGAGACAAGGTTTAAAAAAGGAAAGTGAGCTGTCAAAATGGGATTTTGTGAGAAATCGGAGCTACCAGAGCTGAGTTGCTGATACTAAGACCTTCCACTGCCTAGTCCTGCCCAGGCCCAGGCCTAAATTTTATGGAAATTCCAAATACTCTTTTTTTTTCCTCTCTTGTTGTGGAACTTCTGGAACTTTTCTTCCATTTTATAAGGCACAGAAATTATTTCTGTTTCGGACTCTTCTCCCTAAAGATACTCCCACTAATAAGAAGAGGAGTGGCCAGTTCTCAAAGGACAGTAGCCCCACCCCTTCTTTGGAATTATCTCTGATTTATGTACCATTGCATCCTTCTCTCTTGCACAAGCTGTACATGTCTCCCTGAAAGTCCTGTTTGAATATACCTTCAGAGCCCTGCCCTGCAGCATGTGAGGTGGCTACAGCACCTTTCCTCTAGCCTCAGCCAAACACAGCAGATGTATGGTTTATGCAAACATTACAAACACTTCAGGGGAAGTAGGGTTACAGTTTTCACTCCTAAGAGATGCATTAATATTCATCTGAACCACCCAGACTGCCACAGGCCTTTCTCATCCTTATACTCTCGTGCCTGTCATTGCCATCTTATTTTCATGTCTCTTCTTTCCAAATTTTGTCACCAAGTCCCTAAGGCTTTTCCTTGCTGCTTCAGCTGTCTCAGACCTTCGACTCAGGCCTGGGTCCTCTGTGCTGCCTCATCAGATGTTGTTGACCTGACATCTCCAGCAGCTTCTGCAGTGCCCAGGTGTTTCCCAGGAGCACCCTCTTCACATCTGCTGGCTGTGAAAACTTGAGAAAAGAGCAAGAGCTGCAGTACCTATGACGTGTCCATCCTGTCAGAGAATGAGCTCTGTTGTTCACTGCAGAAGCAGCTCATTCTGGGCCCAGCACATTTCTGTCCAATTCCATCTGCCCCTTGGTCTAGAACCTCAGAGCAACCTGGTTTACGGTTTTGGTTTTCTCAGGGGACAGGGAGGGTGACAGTAGGCTGTTCAGGGACAATTTGTTGCATTTCTGCTTTAGCAGCAGAATAATTAATGTTGCTAAAAGACTGCTCATACAAGCTTATTATTAATGGACCACATAATTAATTGTGCATGAAAGGGAAGCAGGGGTGGGGGCACAGGGATGGTGGTGTTTGCATTTGGAGAGAAGCAAGAATCTGTGGTGCCTCAGGACACTCCCTTCCTATAAGCATCTGCTGTAGACAGAATCAGCTTACATGTGAATGGCAGCAGGCTGTGCGTGGATGTGTTGGGAGGGAAGATATCCTGCAAATCAGAGACTGGAATTCCAGTGGTGACTGGAATAGGCAACTGTGAGAAGCAGCACAGTGGGAACCAGCACATCTTCATGCCTGACCTACCTGGACCTGGAGTGACCTCCCTGCTAGGAAGAAGAGTTTTAACATGAAGCCTCAGGTTTTAACGTTCATGTTTTTCAAATCCTGTACTGCCTGGTGTGTAACTCTGAAGTTTCTTGTAACCTGTTAACTTCTGCTCTCTCCTGCTAGGTAGACATAACAAAGCCTCTCCGGCCCTGCTCTCCAAGGACACTCAGACCATCCTAGGCCGAAAAAGTATAAACCAGAAGCCTCTCTAAAGTGGGGGCAAGCTTGGGAAAATTACATCATTAACTGAAGCTTTAATTGGAGAATTAACCCTGATATGCAAATGACCCAAACCTATAAAAGTGTGAAGAACTCGTGACCTGTTGTCCATCTTGGGGTCCATCTTGGCAGCAGCCTCTGGCTCCCCAGGGGGTTCCTTTGAAGGCCCTTCAAATAAACACCTACCTTTATTCCCTTACTCCTGTCTAGTGTCTGTTTTTAGGTGGCCTCTCAAGGCATCACAAGGAACATAGTGCTGGGGCAGGAGCTGATCACAACCAAGGAGGGTGAAAGGTCTAGTCCTGGTGCTTATTCAATAAATCCCAGTATCCAAACCCAGTATGGGGCATTTACTCTGTCTTGTGTGTGACAGCAGGATTCTTTCTGCCCCTGGGATGGGGGCAACCCTGGATGTACAGACAGAGCAGGGAATGAGATGCTGGAAAGCAGTGCCATGGAAAGGGACTTGGCACTCCTGGTCAAGAGAAAGTTGCCCATGAGTCAGCAGTGCCCTGGCAGCCAGGAGGGCCAGCCCTGTCCTGGGGGGCATCAGGCACAGCATCACCAGCAAGGCAAGGGAGGGGATTGTCCCACCTTGAGTCCTGTTTGCAGTTTTGGGCACCACAGTCTAAGAAATACATAAAGCTATTAAAGTGTCCAAAGGAGGGCAACGAAGATGGTGAAGGGCCTTGAGGGGAAGCTGAGGTCACCTGGTCTGTTCAGCCTGGAGGAGACTGAGGGGAGGCCTCACTGCAGTCTACAACTTCATGAAGAGAAGAGGAGGGGCACACACTGATCTCTGCAGTGCCCAGTGACAGGACCCAAGGTAATGGCCTGAAGTTGTGTCAGGGAAGGTTTAGGTTGGATATTAGAAAAAGGTTCTTCATTCAGAAGGTGGTTGAGCACTGGAACAGACTCCCCAGGGAAGTGGTCACAGCACCAAGCCTGACAGAATTCAAGAAGCATTTGGACAACACTCTCAGGCAGATGGCGGGATTCTTGGGGCTATCCTGTGCAGGGCCAGGAGTTGGTCCCTTCCAGCTCAGGGTATTCTATGATTCTAAATTAGAAGCGACAGCTAGTACAAAATAAGTTCTTCAAGTATTAGGTCCAAATACACTTTTTATAGCACTGCAGCTTTTGATATTCTTGTCAGGGACTCACACATTTGAAAAACAGAAAAGGATATACGTGGGAACTAATAGTAATCTTCTTTTAACACAGACAGCAGCATTTCCTTGTACTAATACTTTACAATTGTTACATCACAACAAGCTAAGAGTACAGGGTCAAAGCCACTTCAAAGTGCACATGCTTTCTGCCATCTCACCAAATTCATCACAAAACTCTGAAGCCAATGGATGTGAACAGTGAGCCAGACAACAGGCTGCAGCCAAAGCAATTCAGGTATGAGCACAATGAAATGCGAAGATGAGACTACAGAATTTTAGTTTTAGCCTAAACCACTAACCTGGTTCAGTGCACCCTCACTGTCTAGAAACCCCTTGGCTTATTAAAAAAGTCACTTCACTTGAACTTGTTTTTCCATTTTACTACAGGCAAATATTACTGTTAATACTGGTGCTAACTCGCTCCTTCTGGAGCAAGTTGCCTTTCATAGGAACCAGACAGCCACCCCTGAAACTTTATCCATCTTTCCTAGCAAAGCCAATTCCACTCCTGAAAAGCCTCTTGACTGATTTCATAGTCTTCTAAGAAATTCTTAAGCCTGTTCCTCAGCATGCCTTATTACTGCTGCCTCCCTTCATGAAGACAAATTACTGAAGATTATTCTGCATTTGGTTTTAGAGTGAATACAATTAGACAAAAGCCTCAATAGAAATAGCTATCTGCTGCTGGATTGACATCTAAGAGAAGTGCCCTGAGTTAAGACAACTGTTGTATGTACACCTTTAGCTGCAAACAGACTTCGCCTTAGAGAGAATCCCTCAAAATTCAATGCCCAGTGCTCGATGATTTCACTGTCACGCACATCTCCACAAACCCCGCTCTCTGAATTTCAACTCCAAAAAATTTTTGAATACTCACATCCATTAAACAGAATCCTGTAAAAATACGTGTGTTGGACAGAAGTAGACCTATTCTTCAGTAGCAAGTTGGAGTAAGACTCTCGAAGGGCCACCAGCTACACTCTTCCAGTGAAAGGTCCTGGACCTGAAAAGGTCTTTCTCCTCTGTAATATTCCACTCAACAATAACCCTGTTTCCAGAAAAAAGATTAAAGTTGTAGGTCCTGATTCATAAGTGGCTTAAGGGTTTTACGTAGTTTGTGAAATTCTCCAATTTCTAGTCACAACTCAGAGCAGTAATTACAGTAGAGCACCAGCTGGCAACTTCCATGTTTATTGGCCAGAACGTCAACATAGCTACCCACTTACACCAACTAACGGAACTAAATTTTAATGCTGCTTCACAGCATGTGTACTTGTCAAGCCATTAACCAACAGTTCTATAAAATATTTTGATTTACCTGAGGTTTCACAAAGAAGACTGTACAATTACATACAGTACATTTGGCATATATGTATCAAAATTCTTGTTGGAGAAATAAATTACAAACAATGGTACAAAACCAGTCCAAGACAACCTTTGTTCAACAAGAACATGTGTGTGAGTTTTACAGTTTTATTTTTTGTATTGCTCTTACAGTAAGCAAACTATTTAGTTTATACAAAATAAACCTGTAGTTTTATATAGTTTAAAAAAATCATCTTTGGCCAAACAAAGCTCCTCCTATTTTTATACATATATTTATATATATACAAACATCAGATATTTTACAAGACCATGTAGGAAGCTGTACACATAGATACAATAAAGAGAACATTAACCAAGTTTCACACTTTACAAAAAAGGAATCCCAAGTCAGATTCAAAACGGTCAAACCCTGCCTCCCATCACCTATACAGATATGAAAGCAAGTAACACAGATAAGGAATAAACAACTTTGTAATAAAATACTGCCTGCCTTTTTTGATGCAGAGAGGAAGCATTTAAATGGAGAGAAGTGACTTCCCTCAGTGCCTTCAGTACTGTGCACATGTTGATGCATAAGGATATAGTTAAAAGAATACTCTTAGTAGAGTCCAACTTTTGCACAAATACGAACACTTCTCTGCAAACTTACTGTTCTTAAAACAGTTTCAGTTAGATTTAAATCTTCACCAAATTAACAATTGTCACAAATGTTTGTTAAGAACAAACACAGGCTGGTGCACCAATCCCCCACTGAAATCACCAGGCACTGCCAGCATTAGCACAGAAGGTGAGATTTGATCATTAAAAGCAAACATTTCAGAAGCAAGCATTTAAGACGGAAGACTGCCAGAACTGACATCATCACCTACTCAAGTCATTCCTTGTAACAGTTTCCAGAGCACTACCTAAAATAAGGGCAATGCACTGTTTGGCAGCATGACAATCCATTCTGTAGGTCACATGTACAATACTCCAAAGTGGTCAGTGACAACATCACGGACAAATTATCTGATGGTTTATTAGAAAGAGAGGTCTGTCCCATCAGTTGGAGAGGGAACAAAAAAACATGCTGACATTGAAGAAATGGTCACTGGACTCTGAAAAAGAGCCAATTCAATCCAAGTTGAAAGACAATGCACTTTGGTGGGGCTATTAACTGAAGTCTAACTGAACTCAGCAGATGCTCTGACTGAATAAAGACTACAGCAATTCTGGTCCTCCATACAGAATAAAACCTCAAAAATCAATGAACTCATTAAAAAAAACCCTTGCAACTTCCAGGGATGTTTCTCAGAGAGAAGAAAAAAAAAAAAAACCTTTTTAGAAATTTGGGATAAAACAGCAGTGTGTATGAGATGTGTGTGTAAATATATATATATATACACACACACACACACACTTTAGGTATGTTCTAGTAAAACTGGAAACAGTTATAACAGATTTTTTAAAATAGAACATAATGAATTTCTAATGTACTAAACAATTTGTAAAGATAGATGCAATTGCTGTCAAAACATGCCAAGTTGACAAGCTTTTGAAAACTGCTTGTTTTTACAGAAAAGTTTTGTTTCTGGTTAGTAGCTACAAAGTCACACTTTATGAAACTGTAAAGGTCTGTCTGTTTCTAAATTAATTTTTAACAGAAAATCACTTCTCAATATTTACTCTTTTTTTAACAAAACAGAATGTTTATTATGTTGAAGACCTTAACAAAGTACCTTTTCCAGATGTAATTTGGAACAGAAAAACATAATGGCCTTTGCAGAGTAGTGCTCATATGAAGTAACACTTAAGCTACCCTGCACACCGACTATTCTGAAAACAGATTCTGTTAGATTTAACTCTCCAGTAAGTAAACAATTGTCACAAATATTTGTTAAAAACAAGCTGCAGGATCCACCTATTCCTGAGCAACAGAATTCAATTACTAGATAAGCAACTTCTAGAATCATTGCCCTGCCTTATTTTAAAAGAACAAGTCCTCACTTCTTAAAATATGTTCCACACTCACAAAGATGACCTACCTGTCATTTTCCAGGATTATCTGCCAACTGGATTCCAAAGCACTCTCACTTTTTAAGATCAGAGTTCGACATCAGCACACACAGAACTTCTGTCAAGCGAAACAAGAGCCACCATTCCCACTCAACTGCTTGCCCTTGTCTCCACTCACAGAACACCTTTAACTAACAGGAGATGTCACCCACTTGAAATGATACTGCCCCATGCGCAGTGTCAAAGCCCTTTCTTCCCTAGCCACTTGGTTTGTGAAGTTCCCTCTGTGTTACCCTGTTAAAGAACGTCAGAGGAAACGCAGACAATAACTAACAGTGCACTGGATTTACCAAACTCAGTATTCTGACTTGGATACCACCCCATAATCCCATCATACGAATGCAGTGGCTCCAGTCCATCCCTGCAGGTAACAGCTACGCCCTGTAACCATGAAGCAACTTGCTTTGAGTCTACTTGCACTTGGATTTCTTGAACAGCTTCATTAACTGCTTGAATCTTTCTGAAACCTAATGGAGGACAAAAAAAAAAAAAAAAAAAAAAGATACATCATTAAGGCCCCAGACCCAGACTTCCACATCTACCAAGACGGATTGATCTGACATCAATTTTTTTTAAGACCACCACTATTTGCTTACAAGAAATTTTAGTAGGAGAATTTTAGGAGCACCAATAACAGATTAACTGGATCTAGGAAGTCTTCCTACACCTTTCACACTTGAAATAGCTTCCAGGTTAATCAAGGAGAGCTAGAGCCAACACAGGTTTAATACAGGTTTCCCGACAAGAAGAGGGAAAAAAATGAAGGCTTCAAAGACAATTAGCCTTGAATTTGCCATGTGTAACCATGAGTAAGATGCAAATATAAAGACAAAAGCTTATTTTGTACACCACAAAAAGCGCCGTTTATTGGTTATTTTCAACCCTCTTATACAATTGTTGCTTCAGGTATTTTTGGCTCATCATGGAGTAATCTGCCCACCAGGGATTTTACATAACTGGTCTGTAGATCAGAGTAAAAAGTTTTTTCCTGAACATAGCTACAGCTGACATAGTGACCTCATGCAGCTCTAAGCTAGCGTTTCTTATTGCTATATACATATTGCTATAGCATATTGATGATCCACCAAACTAACTGGGAAGAGAGGCATAAATGCACAGATAACATTGTTTTATCCAACCAGCCACCCCAACAGCTTCCAAACCCCACAAAAACCCTGCAGCCACACAAAACAACACTCTAAAAGCCAAATCCCAATCATGCAGGATTTCCTAATGGAGTCAAATGTGTTTCTCCCTTTCTAGATTTTCAGGATATAGATTAAGAGAAAAATTCAACTTAAGTGTAAAGTTATATGCAAACCTCTGGAAATACTCTACATTAATTTGCTATCTGTGTCTTTTGAAACTTTTTAATTAAAAAATGAAAGAAAAATGAAACACCTTCATTAAAAATGTCCTTTCTGCGCAACCCTGGTACTTTTTTTGAGCTCTAACTTCAATTTTTTTCCTAATTTATTAAAGGTGTGCAAAGGCTTCAGGCCTCTCAAAATTGCCTTTCTTTATCTAAGTGCCGATCCAACAACAATCCCTTATGAGTGTAGCACTTTCAACACACCAATCAAACAAGTATTGAGGAATCCCCATAATACTCCTATAATGTGTATTTTTAAGAAGTAACAACTGGCAGAATCAGATTATTTTTTACAAGAATCCCCCAAAATGACATGAGGAAAAGAAAACTACAGATTTGCAGACAATCTCCAAAGATTTTTGTTCAACTACAATTGTCAGTGTAGGAATATTGCTGTTAGTAAACATAAGAATATCATCACCTACCTGATTTGGGCTTTTGTTTAGCCTAGTGGCCAAGGAAACAAAAGTTTTGCTTGATGGTCCTTTTTTCTGACATTCCAGTAAAATTTCTCGGTCATCATTTCTACAGCAAAAGTGAATTTTTAAAATATTCATACATATAGTTGTGTACGTGCACACAAGCAAAATAATACATACAGGCCTATATAAAATTTGGAGTATTTCCAAACTACAGAATATGAATTCAAACAGCAGCAATGAATTTGTGGAGGATCCTTTCTTCTACCAGCACAGAGTAATAGAGTCAGTACAAACAAGTGGTAGTGGAGATTATGTTCCCATACTAGGAAGAGCAGGATTGTTATAACAGTTAGCCCCAAACCAAAGTCAAAGAATTTTAAGCTTCTAAACCAGACATTTAAACTTGAATTGAGAGGAACTCAGATTCAACAGGGTCAGTAGTTCCAGGTGCACATGCCTCAGTTTGCATGGCTGAATAGCTGCTTTCACCTAAGGCCCACTGATGTTCAAAGATCAACCAGAGAGGCGCTTGACTTCTCTAAGTGGCTTAATGTAATAAAGATACTCGGAGCACATCTACTGTTCAGATGAGAATAAAAAATCAGAAGTCTATTCTGTAGTGTGTCACCGGTTTCCTGTTTGTCTCATCAATGATTTAGGCAAAATGTGTATAGACAGTAATTTTATTTGACTGAAACCTGTCATACTTCAATAAATTATATTTCTTTTCTTCAATTTCAAAGAAAAACGTAATGACCAATTATTTAAATAAATGCCTTTTTTTTCTAAAAGACAAACAAAATTTCAAAGATAAATAAAAAGTGTGAAACCGAAAACCTGGTCATATTCATAAGGAAAACTGTAAGTCTCTTCCTACCTTTTTGGTGTGCACATTAAAAAAAAATCACATTAGCTTTTGCTGTCTTTTTTCCATGAAGGAGCTGATTTTCTTTTAAAATGTTACCTAGAAACTAACTTTATATCCAAACTATAGTTTAGAAAGGTCTGTCCTGAAAAATTTTAGAACCCCCTTTATAAGTGTTGATTGTATCAAGTTGTACCAAGAACAGCAAAACCTGCCAACTATAGTTTCTTAAGAATACACAACGATAATTTTGCATGAATTATTGACATGTACAGCCACCTCACTTGTCACACACATCCTGCAAATTGGAGTACCTGAGTTGAATGGTTGACTAGTACATTTCCACATATTGAGCAGCTCAGACCCGAAAACAAAAAACTGTTTGCTCTCATGCCTTCCCTCAGAAGGGGAAATCTTTAGCTATTCTCCTTCACCAGTCACTGATGCCTCATAGGAACATCAAGGACCTCCATTCCCTACCAAGCCTGGCTGGAATTTTTGGACAGAAGAAATAAACTGGGCAGGGGAAATAACAAGAACAGACAGTGCATTACAGTAGGTCTTGTCACCTATGGCCCATAACTTTCAAAACAAAAGCCAGGAGGACTCTTACTTCGGGATATGTGGATAAGTGATGGACACCAAATCTCCCAGAGCAATCCTGCATTGATAAAAGGAGGGTCCCATTCCACTTTTTAGAGAAGGGTGTAGCGCTACCAAATAACTTCAGTCATCAGCTAAATACCCTTTTCTTCCCTCTTTTCAGTGTATAAGGTAGTTTAAAAAAGCCCTAAAGCAATCAAGCAGATCAAATCAGAAATTACCTTGTCCAGGATACTACTACTTCTCCCTTCTTTTTAATGATGTTTTTGGCATAGAGGCTAGGTGATGATGGAGATGAACCCAAGGCAGAAGAGTCTTTGTTCTGCTGTAGCTCATTCTTCTTATTGGAACATTGTTTGGGTGATGAATTTCTATCTTCAGACCTGATACTACTTCCATCACTCCCCTCACCTGCTGATTCAGTTCCTTTTCGTTGCCTTTTTGAATCGGAATTCTCTTCTACGGTCTCTTTTTTCCTCTTTTTACTAGTTTTATCATCTATACTTATCTGGCACCCTCCATTAGTCTTTGAACTGGGTTTTGTTTCAAGATCACATTCACCTGCTACAGTCTCATCAGAAAGCTCTTCTGTTAAGTCTATAGATGCATTGAAGCACTCTTCAAGTTCTTCCTTTTTATCACTGACTTCTGAGTTTCCTGTTGAAGTTTCCCGAGTCCCGTTATCTGCTCTGGATTCCACTGCATGACATGAAGTTCCATTAACAACACCATCTGTTATGTATGACTTCATATTGCATCCAGCAGGAAAAGAAGCTTGAGATCTAACATGCATTTCATTTATGTTTTTGGATACTTGCAATTTGTGTGCCTCAGATTGCTCAGAGCCTTTATCTGGGCTTTCAGTGTTGTGGCTCTCTTTGTCTGAAGATTTTCTACGGGTCCCAAGCAACTCAGTACTTTCTTCCTTTCCAATACTATTGTGTGACTCCTTCAGAGGCTGAGCTAAGGTAGGATTTTGTTCTTGTTCAGCACTGACGTGAGGCAAGTGATCCATCTTAACCAGATCTGGTTTGACGGCTTCTTTCACGGTGGCACTCTGGCTGTCCCTTTCTTTTCCCCCAGTTCTCGTTTCTCCTTTTCCAGTCTTGGTTGAGGATGCCTGTGCCTCCTTCACTGGAGCCATCTGATCAGAAGCTGGTGAGACAGATGGCACTGCACGCCTAATCTTTACAATAAAATGATCATTGGATTTCTCCATGATTACTGCTTGCATTGGTAGGCTGGGGCGACACTGAAAACCAGGAGCAACAGGCCGACTTGTCCACGATGATGAACAACTTGATTTACTGCTTGAGTTATCAGATTCTAAAGCCAAATGAATGTCTTGTTCAGTGGCATCCTCCTCGCCAAGAAGTGCATCTTCGCTGTAATGTGCACTAACAACACCCTCTGGAGCTGAGCTAGAATTATTCTCAGGTTTTAGAAAGCTGAGGTGAGCATCTGATTTCAAAGGTGATGGAATCGTTAAGGAAACAGCCAAATCTTCAAGAAGGATAGAAGAAACACATGATTTATTCTTCTGCAAATTGCATTCATCTTCTTTGCACGAAGCCGAGTTTGTGGAAACCTCAAACATACAGCTCTCATCCAGCACATCTGGATCAACAGGCATCTGAGGCCTAGATGCTAGTGAGGGAGCTCTTACAGGTGAAACAATAGTCCAGCTAATACCCTCTTCCTGTTTACAATCCATGCATGCGTCCTTTGGAGCAATTTCTTGCTCTAGTTCAGCAGCATTATCCCTGCATTTATGACTGTCTAAAAACTGTTTTTCTGGTGTCCTGAATTCACACTCATTTCTGTTGATATTGCCACCATTTTTTTCCAAGAGATCAGAGCCTTGCAATAAGCTTTTAAATATTTCACCCATTTGAGCATCACTTACAAGATTAAATGTGAGACTGGACGCTTGTTGTTCTGTGAGAAGCTCATAACTAAGATCAGACTTGTTAGCATCTCTGGACAGTTGGAGTCCTTCCTTTTCATGTTTAACACCCTTCACTGGAGTAAGAGTGCTTTGTAAATTACTCTCTTTAGAGAGGTGAACTTTTGTTTGGGAATTTCTTGTGTTATCAATGGAGTTAAGACATTTTGTAAAGGCAGTTTTTGGTGTACCTGTCTTATTTTTCTCATGGTGACACTTAGGTTGTTGATAATCCACAGTTGCCTTTGAAATATATTCTTCGGGCTTTTGAGAACCATCTTTCAGGGACTTTTTTCTAGATCTCTGCACATCATTTTTATGACTGATCTTGTGGTTTTGCTTTCCAGCTCTTTCGAACTTCCCATCCTCACCCTCATTTCCCACATCACATAGCTTTATTATAATTCTCCTTATCTTTTCAAATAAGTAATCAAGCTGTTCATCTACAAATTTCCACAACTGTTTTTTCATATCTGACACTTGCTGTTCAAAAAGACGGTCCACTATTGCATTCTTTTTAACTTGTTTAAGTTTTGACTCTATAATATCACAGATATTCAATTTTAATGTATCACCTAATGCACATATCTTGGAAAAGTTCAAGTATCTTATTAATGCTGTAAAATTTATGATCCCAGATTCTATAATTCTGTGAAAATGCTGAACTGGGAAGTGTACTTTGAACTTCATATAACTTTTCCTCATCTGTTTTCGTATAGCTCTGAGCATCTGCATGATTTCTTGTATATTTGAAGGTTCAACAATAACATGAACTATTTTTTCAAGACAAGCAATGCTCACAGTTTTGTTTTTCCTCATATTCTTTGAAGATCTGAAGGTCTGATTTTTATGCCTCTCTCTGTTCTTTCGTGTGCTTACTTGCACAGAAACAAATTTTCCATTATCTTCATTGCAGTGCACAGTTTTGCTGTTTTGATTCTGAGGACTGCTGGTCAAATTTCGTGTCTCAGAAGAAGCTTTTGGTCTCGACTTTTTTGTATTTTCAGAGCCTCTCTCTGGTTTAGATTTTTCTTTCTCTTCATCGCTACTCACAATTTCGCCTTCTTCTATTTCATCTGAAGAGATACTTAGCTGAGACTCCATCTCTAAGTGTTCATCAGACATACTAACTGGCTTTTGATTTTCTTTGTTTACCTCCTTTGACAAGTTCTTTGAGGGACAGATGACAACAGCACCTTCAGGAATTAAATCTATAAAAAGAAAACAGTTTGCTAATCACCATAAAGAATGCAATTTTAAACAGCATTTTCAGAAAGACCTGCAAGATTCTCTTCTGTAAACTGACTATTCAGAACTGTTTGTTTGAACTCGGGAAGCCTGAGCTATAACAAGTTTGGGTGGTTTGCTTCAGCAGTTTAAGGGATTTGAGCTTTAAGGGGCAAATTGAGCTTTATTTTGAGCAAATTTTGAGCTTTAAGGGGCCTCAACATTTCACCAAACACATGCGAACTATCTCACAAATACATCAATTGGAAAGAGAAAAATACAGCAGTTTTCATCAATTTTGTATTTCTTTCCATTTACTTTAACAAGTTTTCTGACTACTGTACCAGCTAAATAACAACTATCACATCATTTACATACAATAGGTGGCTTTTCTTTTAAATTTCAAAACTAAAACAAATTGAGAACAAATGACCCATTAATGTTCTAATACTCCCATAAAGTGTTATGCTCTGAAACATAAACAGATTTCAATGCCACTCCACCATTTCTTTTCTAGTAAGAAATCTAAACTTCCAAGAATTTTTGTTTTAATTGCAGCAGGACATTACAAGGAAGACTTAAGTTCACAAATACTTGAAAGAATATGATCCTATGTAACTTTTGCTTCCACAATTTCAGAGGAAAACCTAAAGGGATCTATGCAAAACTAGCCACAACTAAGACATGCGTATGTGTTTTTTTAGTAAGTTAATACAAAACTCATATTTCAACCAATCTTCTGCCAGTAGTGACCAACTCCAATTTTTAGAGCACTAATATTCAAATAGCTACAATCTTGGCTGCAACATTAAATGCTTCCACTACTAACAAAAAGGACCACTGAGACATACACAGCTTAAGAAGACACAATTTGTATCTTTCAGAAGGCAGTTAAAAGAAGTAATTTCTGCTTTCCATAAGCAGATCTTCTAAGCTTTATGTAGAAAAGAAATTAGAACATACATATACAAATACCTTTGTTGTAAGTCTTCACAAGGCCTTTACAGGGACCTTCCATCTTCAGTGCTTTAGCCAAAGGACGTACTGGACTATTCAGTGGGCTGATTGCCTTTGGAATATACCTCAAGTGATTGAGATCAATGCTCAGTATTGAGCTGTCATCATCAACAGAAACTGGGTTAGTTTCTATCTCTTTAGTTATAGGACACATCTCACCACTGAGAGAAGATGCTGTTGCAGTACTGTTATCAGTTAGGTCTGGCTCCAGATTACAAGTATTCTGGTCAACTAGTGGTTCATCCTTAGCAGTTATTATAGTTCTGTCCAGTAAATGAGATGTACTAATACTAATTTCACAGATACTCTTTTCCTCCATGGGACAGTCAACATTTTCTGCAGCCACGTGATCATCATCCCTCACTACTTCCATTAAACAGTCTGGTTTTGTTTCACTGATGCCATCTGCAGTACCAGAGGACTCCAGATCACCAGAACTTCTGGCTTCTGAGTCATCTAAGACAACATTTCGAGAGCCACATTGATCTGCAGAGCTTTCTTTGTCAGTAGCCAGCCATATTTTATCTTCCTCTTTCTTCTCTGCTGCTGACTCTAGAAGGTCTCCCATACTTGCACTTGCAGGTTCAGGTGCAGCCACTTCTGCTGCTGGTACATTACCATCCTGCATCTCACCCTCTGTCACAGGCAACTCTTCACACTCTGCCATACTCCCTGTCACCTCCAGGGGCAAAGATTCAGGGTGGTTCAGACCCGTCACTGCTGCTGTTTTTCCTGAGGCTTCCAGTTCAACTGGATCACAAGCCTCTGCCACTTCTGATGGCGTTTCTGCCTCCATCTCATCAGGAACCAGCACCTTTGCTGCTTCTGGCAATGTCTGGGGCTGTACCTGACCCACGTCTGCTTCTGGAAAGGTTTCTGAGCTTGGTTCATCAGCTGCAACTGCTGGCAACGCTTCACACTGTGCTGGATCTGCTGCTGCTACTTTCAAGGCTCCGTTTTCAGAACTGACGGAAACAGGCAGCGATGGTTCCACGTTGCTCTGAGCTGCAGTGTCCAGAACTTGTAGTGCTGAATGACTGTGCTCTGTGGGACCACAGTCTAGAGGGTGGGCAGAATCTAAGAGTTCTGCTTGCAGTGTGAGCTCTGTACCTCCCTCATCAGTGGCCTTTTGGGAAGGTTTTCTAAGCCTATCCACTGCAGACAGACATTGTTTCTTATTAGGAGAAAGAGTTAAATTTAGCTTTTCCATAAAGCTAAGTTTTAAGTCTTTGCTTTTTGGCCCAGTGCGATTACCTTTAGTTTTGGGAACTTTATCATTTTTTAAGCTATCTGCTACTCTGGATGTTTCTTCCAGCTTACAGGGTTTCTTTCTCATGCTTTTTGTAACATCTGTACCTTTCTTGGAGTCTTTTACAGATTGGTGAGAAAATTCTTTTGCAACTTTTTTTTCATTTCTAAAATGTCTATTTTCATCCTGATCCTCTCTTTCCCTTTTCCTTTTTTCTTCAGTTCTGTGTCTTTCTGATTTGGAATGTGCTGTTTCCCATTCATGTCTACTACTACTTTCCTTCAAGCGTGCATATTTATGCTCTCTGCTGCTGGAATTAGAAGGTGAAGTCCTTCCTTCTCGAGAGATATGATCATCTGTTCCCCTGTCTCTCTTGCAGTCAATGTGTTTTACTTTTCTAGACTCTTCCGCACGACATTTGCGTGATTCATGAACAGTCTTTGAATGTTCATTCTTGGAGTGTGGACTGCTCCCCCTACCAGGCCTCCTTGGTTGCTCTTGCAGCTTTTCAGTTGGTTTATTTTTTTGGCCAGTATGTTTTTCACCTTTATCATGTGTTTTAATGTCTTTTTTTAATCCATTTTGTAATCTCTCATCAGCATACAATTCACCTCTTGTTTGAAACCTGTCTTTACCAGCTGTCTGTTTCTCCCAGGAAGAAACACCCCTTTCTACTCTTCTTTCTACACTTGGACTGCATTTGAGTTTCATGCTCTGACTTTTTTGTTGCAATTCATTTTTACTAGCCTTCTCTGAAAGGGTTTTCAGCTTCTGTTGAGGATCTGAATTCCCCTCTTCACTGTCACCATCATTTCCAGTGCTCTGATGTACTTCTCTCTTGTATTTGTTGACATTTCCCCTGCTGTACTGTTCATTACTTTTAGTTTCTTTTCTTTCCTTTCTGCTCTCCTTGCTGGAAGTATGGTCATAGCTCAGTGCACACGTGTGAGTACCATCACTGCAGAGCTCTTCAGGAGGGTGCCTCAGCAAAAATGGAGTGTTCCTTTTTTCAGAGCCAGACTTCCCACTGTCCGTGTTATGAGATGAGTAACTGTGGTATCCATCTTTTGAACAGTCATTTTTCATTCTATGTTCCATCTTCATATTGTCACCTAAATCAGAAGGTCTGAATTTGGAATCTTTTGTTTTAGTTGATCCTGGAAGGTATGTTCTTCGATGGTTGGGAAATTCTGATAGCCTGTTTGTAAAAAGGAAAAATGTTATGCTCTTTTAAAATTTATTTAAACATAACTAAAGCTGAACTGCAATGAATCCATGTATCTGTAAAAATTGTTAACACTTTCTTTCATTTTCAATCTGAATAAAAGTGGGCGATATAAAAAACATTTAATAACATCCATCAGCACAGAACAAAAGAATATAATTTATATACATATTTTCCAAAGGAAATTCATCTGAAGAAAAATCAAGATTTATGAAAAAGTACTATATTGAGCCTAGTTAACAATTTCAGTAATTCAAATTAGTATCATTGTCCAGCAATAAAGAGAGCTTTCCCCCAGGTAAAAAAAGTTGTTCTTTACAGCATTAGTGATTTAAAATAATTATAATTGAAAAACCATCAATAAGTAAATAAACTACATTTGGGAGTTGTTGCAAGCTCCAGAAGATAAGTAGTACATTATAATAACCAAGCCTCATCAAGGCCACATGCTACTGCTGAGAAGTCATCATATTAAAAATAATTTAAAAACTCAAATTTAAAAGGGTACATGTAGCCTGTATGGCATAAACTCCTATTCATTACTGATAGAATGCACCAGTTACCTCACTACTAAAACAAACAAACAACCAACCTCCCAAACCCACCACAATAAAACAAACACCAAAAACAACCAGACACTTTTCTACCATAGTCAACACAACATTTCATTCAAATATCATCACTAAAGACAAGGTCAACCTTTTTATACACTCATCACTACATAAAAAGAATGATGGTGTCTCATCCATGTAGAAAGAAAGAAAAATAAAAAGTCACAGCAACAAATGATGGCAGCAAACTGTTGGGGTCTCCCCCAAATCACTAAATGTCTGGCTCTGTTTCAGAGAGTCAAGGATGAAGTGGCTGCAACACAGACATCTGGATTTGGCCTGCAATTCTATGATGAAGCAGCATCCAGTTGTAAGGAAGCAGCGCAATTGTAAAATAATTATCTCCAATACAAAATAGGATTGATTTTGCTTTATAAAATGGAATACTTCCTATGGGTCAATACAGTAAATTTAAATATGATACGAACACCTTATACAACTGGGCCTACTCCAAAAACATGACATTGTGATGTGAACTGAATGTTGAACCCTAATAATGCTGCAGCTGTTGTAACACAAAATCCTTTCTTATATTTGTTTCATTTTGAATGAAACTGATAATTTTTTTCTATGCTTTAGGCTTGCTATTAAATCTGTATATGTGTGATTAATGTTACTGTATCCAAGCTGTGTTTGTTTGATTTTGTGGTTTTAAAGTTGAGGGGTTTTTTTGAGATAAACACTAACAACTCCCTGAGAGATACTAACTTTGAAATAATCTTTACACACAGATGCATTGTCTAAGCTAAGCTAATTTACTATAAACCATGCAACAGACTTCTAAGATATCGAAGTGCCACCTTTCCCACAATTTTCCATGATGGATGCTTCCAAAATACCTAGATCAAATCCTGAACCCCTGCTCTGACTTCACGTGGTTCAGAAACCTTACTGTCAGCTACTCTCCCACCCATACTTCACTGTTTGCAACTCCTTCCAATAACATTAGTGGTATACAGAAATAACCAATAAATCTCCAGTTGTTATCCCCCACCACTGGAGACAGGGATTTCACATCTTGCCATGAAAACATTATATAATCAATTTTTTTTCATTTGTTGTCTGGCAAGTTCCATGGAATTCAAATCTGAGGCCATAAAACAAGACTGGTTTTGAAGCTGAACTGTGTAGAGTATCTGCTTTGAAACATGCAAGATAGTTAGATAACCCACAAGGAACAGTGGGTTACAAACAAAAATTCATGCAAAAGGTCACCATTTGGACTCCTTCTTGGTTTCTTAAGCAGAAACCAAAGACCCCATCAGGCAAAGGAGATATCTATGTATTTCCTCTGATTGTACTGGTTCTAAACTACACAGTTATTTACTAAGTAATTTTTTTTCATTACTTTTTCTTCAAATACATATAAAAGTTTCTAACAAGTATATAAACATGATCAGAAAAAAAGCATGTTTTCAGTTCTACTGTCTATTTGTACCTTTGATGGAGATGACTGATTTCTTCATCCTTACGGTTAATTTCCACTCTTGCTGTTTTGATAAGGGCTGAAATATTCTTTTTGAGAGCCTGGTTTTCATTCTGTAGAATGATATTCTATTTTAAATATATATAAAACAGACAGCAAGAGAGAGGGAGAGAAAAAACAAGAATTAGCTTGGGTATCCAAACATGTAATGAAAAATAGTGCAAGACAACCACTAGAAAAATGTCTCATCATTGGCAAAGTGACAGTAAAACATATATAAAACTTTTCGAAGAAATCAAAATTATTGACATCCAAAAAGTTTGGGGTTTTTCTGGGGGTTTTCTGTCAGATTGGTTTTTTTTGGGGGGGGGGGGGTGTTGCATTGGTTTTGTTGTTGTTGTTGTTTTGGTTTTTTGTTTTGGTTTTGTTGTTGTTTGTTTTTTTGGTTTTTTGTTTTAGTTTTTTTGGGTTTTTTGCTTTTTTTGTAACATCACTCACATTTATGGTCCTGTTTGTGGTCCTGGTAACTATTTCAAACATTTCAAGCATACAATTTAATAAAACTGAAATATGCCATAAAACAAGTGAGCTAAAAAATGATAATCCACCTCTTCATTTCATTCTTTTACTCAATTTATTGCTTTCTTGGTCACTGCAGTAAATGAGAGATGTAGCTCTAAAGCACATTCAGAGAAAGAGCATATTTTTTTCAAGGTATCAAAACCAACTTTGGGTACTCTATCATTCTAACCTTTCTAGGCATGATATTCTAGAACCCTGTCAATCCTAGAAATAGTCCCTTCTCTTGATAATTGTCCTCAGCAAAGCCTGCTCAGAAAGGCAGACAAGATTTGCAGAAAACAATACAGAAGTGTCACAGGGCAGCAGCTGCTTACCACTGCAAACCTTAGAACCTTTGGGAGTTATGTGTAATATGCACTAGAGCACACTGCAGAATTGCCCCAAATAATCCAGCTCTATAGAATGGCACAGCAAGGGAACACCAGCTCAAGTTGAAGAGCAGCTCAGACTTTTCAAATTGGCACTGTGCTCAAAGCAACACAGACATCTGCTTCCAGTTCTAATGACAGTGCAGGTACCTTTACAGCCCTGTCCCTAGTGCATTAAAAAAACAAGAGTACTGGATACCTTTCTGATAACTACTCATTTCACACATTCACTTTCTAATTAAGAAGACACAAGACAGCTTTTAACCAAATAAAGTCTTGCTGCACACAACATTGTGAAACAATTTACCTACTGATTTTGTCAGTAGGCTATCCCAGCAACCATCCTAGGCAGAACAAGCTCCTAGCATCTATCTACAGGAGCGCTTTACAAACTATCCATGCAATGGATCAAGTCTAGAAAGCATGTAAAATTTCTTTCTCAAAGCAATATTCAATTTACTTTGCATGATCTTGACAATATTTCCCTTTGAACTACAATACCTGTGCCTGTATTTCTTTAAATTTCTTCATCAACTCTTTAATTTGCTGTTGGCATTTTCCATATTCTGCCTGCAACTGTCAAAGAGAGAAGAATTCACAGCATAGGAGTGGACTTAATTACACAGAAGAGTTACTTCTCTAGATTTATACCTAGTTAACACACTAATGTATATTACAAACCTGTTTTTTCCCCCAAAGAAACATATTAAAGCTGTATTGAAACAAAAGGCTCCAATATGCTCCAACTAGTATACAGGTCTCTAAAATGACACAAACACTCAGGTAAGAGGAAATCTATGTGTGCTTGCCTAACAGTAATAGGCTAAAGAATAACAGAAAGCCATATTGTTGTGAAATTAAAGACACAATTACCAAGGAGCAGGAGTTCTAAGAGCCAAGTAGATGGGGACTCTCTTGTCAGATTTTATGTAACACAAAACAGGTAAGGAAAAACACAACAAAAAGTTACTACAAACGTGGACTGCAAAAAATAGACTGCAAAAGGACATGATGCTGCTAAGATCACAAAGTTAAGCAAAATAAATTTGGCAGAAGCTCTTCTTTAGAGGTAGATAGTGACAAAGCTTTCACAGAAGAATGGACAACTTCCATTCAAACAAACAGTCAACAACTTTCAAACTTGCAAAGTGACATTTTCATCACTCAGTGGAGTCCTGGAGGTTCCGCTCCTGCTCCTTCCAACATCTGTGGATGTCTGTCCCTTTTATGCCATTTAAATGCGTCTTGTAGGCCAGGACTGGTGATGCTACTTAAGTGAGTGTTGCCTTGATTTGCTGGAAGCAGCTACCTACTGCATGGCCACCTTCAGTCTCAAGGACAGAATTTAACAAGACATAAGATAGGTCATGGATTTATCTGCTTTACTCTGTAAAAAATTTGTTGGGAGAAATGTCAAGACCAGCTTTGTATCATATGTCTGATGAGATCCTTGACTAGAGGGAAACCACAAAACATTCTCCCACTATGTAGCTGATACATGAACTGCATGCAAAGGATAAGAAATGGGAACACATCATGTCACAGAGTGACAGATTTCCCTCTTCAGATGAACTCATTGTCCTAAGAGTTTATTAGCACACTCTTGTTCTTACTTATTTAAAAACAGCCTATTTTTCCAACAATGTGAGCATGCCGACAACATTTTCTGTACTTTACTTTTTACACAAGAAAATTTGGAACAAAACCCCCCAAAAACACCAGATTTTTTTTCCATATTAATACATACCTCATCATAGGATGCTTTCTTTGCAGTCCCTTCTTCAATTAGTATTTCATCAAATAAATTTAAGCTGCTTCTAGATGGTGTAGTATTTGGTGCAAAATTGTCTATATAAAGAAAAGCAATGACATAAGGAAAAGGTAGTTTTCTAGCCAAGTTGCATTGTTTACACTGTTCTATACTGCCTGTGCATTTTGGTTCTACTTCTTGTACTTACAAGGTAACAACACACAAAATAAAGAATTATTACATGCTCATGGCATATCATGTTGCAGTAAGGTACAAAGGTTTCTTGAAATAGCCATCTCTAAGTGAAATGAAAGTGAAATGAAAAAAAGACCCAAACAAAACCAACTGACAAGCCAACACCCAAACACCCAATTTATTTAATGACAGTGCTTTTTCCTCAAATCCTCATGGGTGCTCTGTTCACCAAGTACACTTAACTGACAGGACCTGGCTTATGACACCCCTGAAATACAGATGCATTTGCCGACAAAAAAATGAAGTCAGCTATCAAAGCTGTGCTTCCATCCTTTGGACAATACCAATGTAAGAGGATGTACAAATAACATCTTATTTGTAAGATGTAACATCTCACCAGTCCTCTCTTCAAATTTAAAATACCAAGATCCCTCAAAACTGGACTTGTGGGAGACAGAGGAGTGCGGGAAATTCGACATGGACTATATAAAATGCTTTCATTACATTGCTATTCTTCCTTGTATCTTTGATGTTTACTAAACAATGCATCTCCGTATGTGAAATATGAACTTCAGAAATACAAAATGCAAAATAAAAAAATTTATAGATGCTTTATGTCTGTAGGATATAGCACAGTCCTTCCATAAAAATTCAGTGGTCTTACAGCTGTAAGATCAGGAGAGAAATAATTGCTTAAATACTAGAAACAGCATCTCATTAAATGGTACACTAAGGCTCATGAAAAAGATCATGTGCTGGATCCATTTATTACTCACCTTCAAAGAAGTTAAAAGAAGAAATTAATTTACATTAGCATGTCAAATTATTTGGAAAGTAACAAAAGGTTAAAATGATCTCCTGAATATACTGTATCACATAGAAAGTATGCACTGGATCTCTCACTGGGGATTTTGTGATCAGTGACTGTTGGATCTGGTCCTGAAGCTTACATAAACACAAAATAAAGGTGTTTTTCCCAAGATAAAATGTCCCGTATCACAGCACAGATAGAATAGCTAGGGTTTCTCTGCACCCCTTACACGCCCAAGTCTCTTCAAATAGCCAGTATCAGAGGAAAACTCTCATTCATTCAACTAATAGATTTAAGAATTCTCTGCTGCATTTATACAGCCTAACATATGTCTTGAATTTAAACAAGCTGCTCACTGAAGCATAGGTTACACCAGCTAAATGTAAACCTAAAATTAAATATTGTTTTACTTGAAATCAGCCTAAGAAGCAGAGACTCTATCATGTTCCAAGCCAAGCAGTGGGACACAATTAACCTACCAGAAACTGACACACTGCTGTCCAAGCCATCATAAATATCCACTGAGCTCTCATCTCCTTCCCTGAAGGGGGAAGCTTCAGCTAAAGCAATGGAAAAAAAAAAAAAAAGGCCAAAGTAATCATTTAGTAAACTGCAAACTCTACCTTCCCCATAAAGTAAGTGCAGCTAGAAAATAGTAGAGGTAACAGTACAGACCAGTGAAAGACAGGGAAATTTTTCCAGCAAACTACTGCTACTGTGGAGAAAAGATCTTTATTCACCAGGGAGCAAAGACAGTCCTGTAAGATCAGTTTGTAAATACTACAAGAACTGTGCACAAAGCATATTATACGGCAAATAGATTTTAAAATGATAAATTAAGTAAACTTGATCTAACTCTGAAACTGTTTTCTAGAATGCACTGAATACAAAACTTACACAACTCAAAAACAAAAAGAAAAGATTTGGTACAATAAAACCACTACTGTTAGAAGAAACATTTCTTGCTAAAAAAAAAAGTATTGTAGCAGTCTGTATCATAACACAAACAATTTGCTTTAGTATTGCCATCTACTCACACACTAACTGGTTCTGCAAACGTATTTTAATCTAAATCTCCTCATTCTCTCTTCATGTCTTTTTCCAATGCCTCTTATCACTCTCGTCTCCTCCATGTGAACCTCTCTAGTTCTGCAACAAACATTATTTCTATAAAGAAAAACATCAATGTCCACAGTCCTTCTGAGGCTGGGAATCTCCCAAATATGTCTCAAGGCAACCAACTGTGGAGCTGGAAATAGAGTACCTTATTATGGGTACACATTGGCTCTTACAAACAGCAAACAAAAAAGCAGTGCCCCTAACTGTTCAAATGCAAGCTTCATTAAGATACAGCTAAAGGTTAAATTATACAGCAGGAAAGACAGGGGAGAGACCAGCTCCAGGCATCCCTCAAAACATTCAGAAATCCAAAGTACAGGTATGGTTTTAAATACAAACTGATTAATGGGATATGGCTTGCATGATATTGTGCCACAGCCATTTAATTACAGTTGAAGCTCATCAGTATTTGTCACAACTTCGAACTTGTTTTTTAAGTTATTTTCGGACCTATTTATTAGCATAAGACTGCTTGCATTACTTCCCTGCAAATCAGAAAGTAATCTAACACTTCTTACCACTGTAGCGGATATCAAACAGTCCCAGTCCATCCTCACCTGCTGCCATGATACAAACTCCCTATGGCTTCCCCATCTACGAGGAAAATATCAAAGCAAAGAGAACCAATTAACTGACAATTTCAGAACAGCAACATAAAGCAGCATCATCTTGAAGTATGTCAATTACATGTGAGCTACCTGTGGCCCTTGTTCTTCAATAAAATCTAGCACTAGAATGAGAAAACTCTTGTATCAAGGTAACAAAATGAGCTTTCAAGAAATTTAAGAAATTATCTGTTACTTAAATAAGCATCCTGAAGATTTTTAGCTGTCACTTACAGATCCTACAAAGAAATTCTGATTTGAAAACCAGCACTGCATTCTGCGAACAGGTATCTTACCCAGTTAAAATAATCTGATTTTTAATAATTCTGATTTCTTCCCTACTGACCATTTAAGAGGAAATTCCCCTTGTCTGATACCACCAGTCAAACCAGTACCGAGCAGGGGGGCTGGCAGAGGCTCAGGCTGGGGGGCGGGCAGGGGGGAAAGGCACAGGCGCGGAGCAGCCGCCAGCCCGTTCAGAGAGAGCGGCCCTTCCTCACTCCCCAGGCCTCGCCCTCCCTGCACAGGCGGGGAAGGGGCTCCCCCCCGCCCCAATTCCTGCCACGGCGGAAGAGCTCGGGACCTCTCGGGGGCCAGGGCAGGAGCACCCCGGGTCGCGGCTCCCCCAGCCGCCGGCGGCGGGCAGGCTGTGCCCGCAGGGGCGCGTGCCCGGGGGTGCCGTGCCCGGGGGTGCCGAGCCGGCGGTGCCGAGCCGGGGGAGCGGCGCAGGGCCGGGGCACTCACCGGCCGCCGCCGCGGTGCCGCAGGCCGGGCGCGGGGGGCGGGGCCAGCGCCGCGCCAGCCAACGGCCGCAGCCGCACGGCGCATCCGCCGCCGTGACGTCACAGCCCCGCCCCCGGCCCCGAGCAGTTGGCGCCAAAGTGAGACGCGCGCGGCGGCCGCGCCCCGCCCCCTCCGCCGTGGCCCCGCCCCCTCGCCCCTTCCTGACCGCGGGCCCCATCCCGGCCCGGCCCCGAGCGCGGGAAATCGCGCGCTGCTCCCGGCGGGACGAGCCGGGCGCCTCCCGCCTGCTCCGGCCCGGAACTCACGGCACTCGCTGGTCACGCAGGCCGGTGTCGCGGCAGCTGGTAGCTGCCTGGGGCAGCGCCGCACGACACACGCGCGCTCACCTGGTGCCGTTCCCCGCTGCTACGGCGGTGCTCTCGGGAAGCCCAAGATTTAATGCCGGCGGCTCCTGCTATCGGCGATCCCGCTGCCAAACCCCTGCACGGACATCGTTACCGCCCGACAGCCGCGCTCGGCCTCCGCGAGCGGCTGCCACCGGGCGCGTAACGTTCCTGCCGCCCGAGCCGGGGCCACCCGCTGCCGCGCCCGTCACCGCCCGCCCTCGGCCGCCTCCCTGACCCAGATTTAAAGGGCTCACGGGCGGGCGAGTCCTGCGGCAGCAGTGGCAGATGGCTCTCTGGGAAGCAGGGAGCAGCGTAGGCCGAGGACGCGGCAAACGCAGCCCCACACGCGCGGACTTCCAGTGCCCTGAGCCAGCGGGAGAGCCCCGCTCCGCTCCCGGACGGCGCCCGCGGCGAGAGAGGAGGCGGCGCGGTGCACGCCGGGAGCTGTAGTCCGGGGCGGAGGGCACCGCGCGGGGGGCGGGGCGGCGGCCGCGCTTCCCGTGACGGCGGCGGAGCGGAAGTTGCTGGTGCCGCGTCCGCTGCGCGCTGCACGTGCTGCGCGCCCCGCGCCGCTCCCGCCGCTCTGCCCCGCCGCGGGACGAGCAGGAGCAGGACGAGGATGGCGGCGGATCTGCGGTTCCGCCTGGCGGAGCCGCTGCAGCTGGTGGCGCGCAGGAACGAGAAGAGCGGCGTGGAGCTGAGCAGATTCCTGGCGAAGCAGGTGAGAACCGGGCGGCGCGGGGCTCGGCGGTAGCCCCCCGCGCGTCCGTCCTCCCTCCGTGCGGGCGCGTCTCGCAGGGGCCACTGTGGAGCGGAGGGAGCGTGCCGCCGTCTCCTCCCGGCAGCTTTGTGTGTGCCCGACCCCCCCGGCCGTCCCTGGCTCTCGGGCGGCCAGCGGGAGCTAATCCCCGCTCTCTGCCTCCCCCTCTCTCTGTCTCTCCCTCTCTCTCTCCCCCTGATGCTGTTTCTTGCCTCCCCCGCTCCTTTCAGGGATGCGCGGGTGCAGCCCATGAGGAAGATCCTCATCTGTATCCTGGGACCCTTCCTTTTGCGCTTCGGCCCGCAGTTAAAATGTCCAATATCTTCGTGTCTCCTGAGGTGACTCTGGAAGCGTGTTAGTGAGAGTTGGCATTTTGTTACCAAGCACTGAGACAGTAACTAGTCCCTACCCTGATGCTATTTTTCGTGTCTTCTTTAATTACCTTGAAGCAGCATGTGGGATAAAAACAAGCATTGATTTTCTAGGCTTTGCTTTGAGGTTTTTTTTTTAATCACAGTCTCACAGGTTGTAGTGATGCTGGAAACATGATCCTGTAGTCACTTTCATGCTTAGGCTGCCTTAGCTCTGAAAAGCACACCTGCTTTCTAGGAGAGTTAAGGCCGATCTCCTTTCTCCTCTGAAATGCTTGAAGACATGTAGTACCAGGATGTCAGCACATCAGATGTTGTTTTATTAATATTTTTCATGGTAGAGCTTTTGAAGCCCCTAAGATGTGTACACATTTTGGGGCTCAAAGTCTCTGTTTCTCTTTGAGTGTCTTGGAAATGTCCCAGTTGTTTGAAGATGAAAAGTCTAAAGTATCATATTTTTTCAGAATATTGGCTTTCAGTCTGAGTTGCTGTCTCAGTTATGGTTGGGGAAGACTTTCATACTGGTACTCAAGTTTCCTTGTTGGTAGACAGATGGCTCTTTCTTCTGTTGCCGCAAATCACAGGATCAAAGTAAAATTGATGTGAATATATATTCCTGAGTTGAAGCTAATTGGTGGGAAGCAGTGATGAAGAGTTGCTTTTCGAGAGAGAAACTGCTGAGAAATAGAGGCGGGGATGGTGTGGATGCATGTTGTAGCAGACAGATGGAGCAGTGAACCAGAAGTGAGTCACTGAGATCTGAGATTGGGAAAGAAACTGTTCCCTTTCCCTTTTGGTGACTGGTTGGAGATATGCTTCAGGTTTAAAAGTCTTGCTAGGTGGAAATTGTTAGAGTGATTGTATAGAGGGAGTCTGGAACAGCACAATACTTAACAATGACGCATCCTTTTGAAAACTGAATTGCTGTTTCCAGGCTTGAAAGCTACAGCTCTAGGATTATTTTAAGCTTGTCTTGCCAGTAAACAAACTCCGTCTCTAAACGTCATACCTGATTTCCTACAAGCTGCTTTGTATCTAACCTAGGAAGCATGCATTCTGGAAATCTAGAGCTCTCTTTGCTGTACAGCTTCGTTATGTCTTTCTGGCAACTTATTCTTCAGTGTTCCATAAAGGAATGAAACTTGCCCACAACTGCTAAGTAAGGAGCAGTCTTTTAAGGTTCATAGTGTGGCACAGTTCATGTGGTCATTGAAGGTTTTGTTCTCTGTGCTTGGGTATGTAATAGAATTAGAGCCCTTTCTGTAAAGTATTTTTATATACCATGAACTCTGCAAAGATACAGCAAATTTCGGTGCTCTTAATGAGGAAGGTGGGATGAAAAGCTCTCTGGACCTGTTTCCCACCTTCACATTTTTGAATAATTTAAGCAAACTGTAGAAACAATGGGTCTCCACAAAGTGGAATGTGCTTTTGGCTCTGAGTTACCAAAGGTGTGTCAGAAAGTCTTCCTGCATAGAATTCCAAATGTGAATTTTGTGCAAATGTATGTATTTTGGTTCCCTGTGATCATGTAATTTCAGTAGAGAAGTTAATTACTGTGAAGGTTAAAACACTATTAGGAATGGAACTTTAATGCAAAAATACCCTTTCTTGTTTCTGTCCTTTGCATCTACCACTGTGCTTATATGGAAAGATATATATCAAAAAATCTAACCCCTTTGGATATTTCTTCTCTTTAGTCTATGCAACCATCCTAAGTGGACAGGAGATCTTGAGCACACCATTCTTGATTTTCCTTTTTAATGTCTTGGTGGTTTAGCTTGGCATCCTTCATTTTGGCATTTCATTTTTCTATGTAGCAGTGAAAGTTGTCTTAATAATAATTCCAGGCTTTTCTTTAGAGTCCTTCAGGCTTAGCATTTGATGTTGAAAAGTGCCTTTATTCCTTTATATTAATAAGTGTAGGAAAAATGAGGTAACCTAGTGGTCTTAAATTCACACAGCTACCCATTGTCTGCCAGAAAAATGTCTTGATGCTCTGGCAACTAAGGCAGAGGTTTTTTCGTACTGAAATATGGCTTCAACATTTTATTTGAAAGATTAGTTAGACTTTGCATCATGTAGCATTAGAAATAAGGGAAGGTATGTTGCACTTTGGCTTCCATCTTGGGCTGTATTGTCATCTCCTTCTGCTAGTTTTTGAAGTGCTGTGATTTTTGGGACACTGTGTGTTAATGATACAAAGTCAACCAGAAACTTCTTGCTTTCATCCTCTCTTGTGCGGGAGAGATCTGTCCGACTCTGTCAGAGATGTGTTGAAGGAGGTTTAGGAAGTTCCAGCTTGTGCTCCCTGTGAGACTGCTTATCACCCCTGCTTTTTTTTTTTTTCCCCCTTGAACTGCATAGGTTATAGGAAGAGTGCAGGCTCGTGTTTTGGTTTATTTTGCTGAACTGAACAGCTGCCAAAAAGAGTGGTGCTGCTCTGTTTTCTTTTAGCCTCTTCCCAAGGCCAAGCCACACATTTGTGTTGCTTCTCTTATCTTGAGCCCAGTAAGCCTGCTGATTTGGAAAATACATTCAACTTTCCCACCCAGTGTAGGACTTCATAAGAAAGATTAGTTTGGATCATCTTGCTGAATTGATTGCTGCACAGTCATACAGTGGTAGAGCTGTTGTGTGGTGGAACAGAGACAACAACATGAGTTCCTGTGTTGGAGGGGAAGAAAGATTTCCCATGTGTGGCCCTTATGCCCTCCTACTCTTTAGAAGTATCCCACTGTTAAATCTGTGTCTGGTGTAACCTGTGAGTCATGAGCAGAAGTGTGGATTTCATGTGGGACCACATTGCTCATTGCTGTGATCCATTAGTTTATGAATTTAGGGTTTGGATTAAGCTGGGTATTATTAAAGATTTCTGTACCTTGTGTACACTGAGCAAATGTACTGTGCGGGTTGGGAAGGAGATGCTCATCCTGCTGCTAGAGCAGCACCTGGGATCATGTCTGACTCCAGGTCTCAATCCTAGCTGTATCTGCTTCGTGTGTCTCATTAATAATAGAGACAGTGTGTGTATGTGCTCTGTGTTTGGAGGCACAGTCTTTTGTGATGCTTTCTTAAGGCAGCTGCTTGGAACCACATGTGCAGATTTACTATCCCAGGCTTGAACACTTTCAGATCAGCTGTCTATTGCTATTGGTTGAGAAAGCTGGTGTTTCACAAAGCCATGTTTAGTTAAAAAAACCCCTCTGACGGTATTCTGCTTTTCCATAAAATTTTTAATTTAGACTCTGAAATCAGATAGACAGTCTCTTGGTAGAATGAGAATGTTGCCACTGTGATTTCTGAACAGCTTTATATGTCCTAAGGGTACTGCACAAAATGATTAAAAACCTGCTTCCTCTCACAAAATTGCTAATGGCATGAATTTGTTGTACCATAGACATGTAAATACAGAATTTACTGAATCAGTCACATTATTTATTGTTTTATTGTTAATTGGCTTTATTCAGATATTCAGAGCTCTGGTTAGTAAATTAAGCACCCTGTTGTGCCTTGTTTGGGCAGCCAAAGATGTAATTGATTTGAAAACTGGAGGTACTTTTTATTTTTTCCAGTGGAGTTTATTTCTGGTTCTTTTGAGCCATTCTGCCTTTGAACAACTTACCAGTCATTTTGCCACTCAAAATCTGCTTCCCTGTAATGAACAGGGCCTCACTCCATTTTAAAAATTATTTTTTGTGCTGCTGTGGTAGATGAGAGGAAGATAAACTTATGTCTTCTAAAAGCAAACAAAAGGCCTGTAAGAAACTGCTTGCAATTAATATGATGGGTTTGATCTTTGTAGTGTATATACGTCAGTTTCCCTGGCTTTTTATGCTGTATAGGGGTGAATGTCTATTCAAATTCAGGAGACCGAGGAACAGGTTTGCATGCGTTCTAGGAGGGTGTGGACGGTGGTAGAGCCTTAGGAGGTCATCCTTTCAGAGGACCACTGCACTCTTGTAACGATGAAACCATCCCATCTGTGAGACCAGGAACAGGTTTTACCCGAGTAACAAAAGCCTAGGAGAAGCAGAAATTGGCTGCATGTGGTGCTGAAGCAAAAAAGTACCTGAATTACAGAATACTTCTGGCTAAGGGTTCACTCAATAAGGGAGGGAAGCGTGGAGCATCCGAGTTAAGAGCAAAACCGCTATAGTGCAAATTCATAATCCTGATTTCCAAAATTACTTATGCTGCATTATATGTTAAGCATCATGGAAATGGAGAGATGCTTGGGTAGTAACATAACTTCAAAGACCAGAGAAATTTAAGGGTAAGACACAAGAAATGGGTTGTTACAAAGTTAAGAGGGTTGGGGGGAGTAGGTGGGGTAGATGTGAGGGTAAGGTGTGTTGGTTTGGTTTTTTTCTTTCTTCTAACAGATGCGAATATGTTTTCCTTGTATTTTAAAGCACTGAATGACCATTTTTGTGTAACAGCATAAAAAGAAAAAGATTTTCAACTTCAAAATTGCAGATACGAGCTGCTTCTTGTTAAGAGCATTGCTCGCTATAATCCCTGTCAGAGCTATGAAAATAAGGCTGTGATCATGACTGATCAAATGCTTCTTTTTTGTAAAGAGAGAGTGACCATGAAGCAACATAAATTTAAGAACTCAAATTCTTAAATGTTTTGTGGCTCTCATGAAACCAAGCTGTTAAGGTCAATGGAAATTCTAGGCAGAAAGATGTATTAGTTGTTATAACATTTTCCTAATCTTTTTCTTTAAAAAAAACATACTGTAAATTGTTTGCTTTATCTTTCAGTTGTAAAGTATGATTTAGGATTTTGGGACTACTTTGTAATTCCTATTTAGTGTGTCATTCTGCATCTTACTCTTTCTCTTTTTTTTTAAGGAATTTTTTTTTTAATACAGAGAACTGTGTCAATTGAGTACTTGCTTTGGGATTTTGGACTCCCTTCTGGTTTTGAACTATTTGTTCCTGTAAAATTCACTCTGACTTCTGCATGAATAGTTCTGAAGTTGAAAGTCAAAATCATTTTCCATTTAACCTGTTCTTACTTCCCATTCCTTTAGGTTTGGACTCAGCAGGATCGCCAGTGCATCCTCAATACTTTAGCACAGTTATTGCTGGATAAAGAATGTACTGTATTGATCGGCCGTCAAGTTCGGCCCATCCTGCTGGATTTGTTGGAAAGAAATGCAGAAGCTATTAAAGCTGGTGGCCAGATCAACCATGATCGGCATGAAAGGCTGTGTGTAGCAATGAGCAAGCTGGTTGCTGACCACCCTGATGTTTTGCCGTGAGTAATGAGATGTCAGTGTTTGAACGTAGGAAGTGTTACAACCCCCAGAGACAAGGGTAACTCAGGTTCTTGTTAATAGATCCCTAGGGGCAGATTAGAGAGAAGTACACAGACCGACTGATGTTTTTATATATATGCATGTGCTGTTTATTTTAGAACAATTTGGTTGCAATGGAAAAGAAATAAGTAGCTGTTTTGGTTATTATCTGTAGAAATACAGCAATATATAAGCATAAAAAATGTCGCAGTTTCAGTGGCCATTGGTCCAAGCAATGGTCGAAGTGTTGATCCATCGGGGGATGGAGGAAGCCCATGAAACATAAAATTTGTTGGGTTGATAAACACTCAGGTTCAGGTGAGAATGCCCAGGTACCCACCCCGGCAGGGCAGAGTTGTACACTGTGGATCATGCCCAGTTCTCTGGTGGAAGTTCCTAAAAGTGAGTCTGGGGGTACTTCGGGGCTCTTTGATTTATGACTCCTCCTAAGACATGACAGCTGCCTCTAATGTAGTTCAGCCAGTTATGCCCCATCAGAAGGGATGAAAACCTTCAGGCCCATGTGAATGTCCTGGTACTTTCCCCGAGGGGAGTTTTTGCACCTGAGCCAGTTGTGTAAGGGAGGACATTGTCATGATAAAAAGCATTATCCCACTTTGCAGGATTTGCTTTTTAGCAGCCTCTTCCCGACATAGCCCAAACCCTAGCTCGTAGCCCCAGGCAGTGGATGCTCACCCCCTCTGCCCCTGGGCTGTCACCCTGCACATCCTCAGCAAAGCACTGCTGCTTTTGCAAATGTACAATTGTTTGAGACGTTAACCATTAGCATTGCAGTTAACATTTCATCCAGGCAGTATGTGCTTGTTAATGTTCCCTGGTGAAGAGAGGTGATGTCAAGATTTGAATAGTCTCCCACAATAACAGATGTGTTTTGAATGGAAAGAATTATTTAGTAAATACAAGTCTCAAACACAGTTTATTTTAGTTGAATCGTGTTGTAAGATACAATGTGGCTTTCATCTGTGATGTACAGGAAAGCAAAACAGCTGCCCTGAAAATAGTTCACAACCAAAATCTCTGACTTTAATATTAGATCTCTAGGCCGCTAGAATATAAAGGTACATAAGCAGGAATCAGTCTTACTTTTTCAGTAAACAAGAACAATCAAAGAGTTTTCACCAAAGGCAGTACTGTTTCCCCTTGATAATTAAGTAATGATTTCTAATAAGGTTAAGTGTCTGTTGTCAGCTGATTGCTGAAGTGGTTGTCTTTCCCACGAGTGAATAAAGTTAATTATAGGCCTTAGTTCTTAGTAATGTCAGTTACTGTCCTAGGACCTGTGCCCTGACATTTTTATTAGTGTCTGGTTTTCCTTCTTCTGACTCACATGTCTGTGTTCCATCTCTTTCTCTCTCTCTCTTCTAAAGATTTGCTTTAAGATACTTTAAAACTACATCACCAGTTTTCCAGAGGCTTTTCCTGGAGAGCTCAGATGCAAACACAGTCCGATATGGGCGCAGACGAATGAAGTTACGAGACCTCATGGAGGCAGCCTACAGATTTTTACAAAAGGAGCAGTCAGTGTTCCGGGAGCTATGGGACTGGAGTGTGTGTGTTCCACTCCTAAGGAGTCATGACACTTTAGTCCGTTGGTAAGTAACATCTATTCAATGAAGAAGATATGGAGGTTTTATCTGTGTCTTGAGTTCTAATCAACAGTGTTCACATGCCATAGAAAGCATCTTCAAATAATACCAGAAATCCCTACCAATGGTATCTGTACTTGTACTTCTTAACTGACCTTTTGAAATCTATCGTGATCTATCACAAAGTGAATTTTAGGCTAGTAGTGTTTAAACTATGGTCTAGAGAATCTTTCCAAATAACTTCAGTTTGCCCAGGTTGGTTCTTTTTTCAATTGTTTGTATATAGATTTCTCAGGGGCTGTAAAACTTGGCTTATTTAAGCTGCACTTCATATTGGCCTTGTTACAGGCTTTGTGTGGGAATTTGGTCCAATGTTTGATGTTAGGCTTCTGCCTGCAGAGCTTCAACCTGATCACATGCTCTACCTTATTTATGTCAGTGGTAGTATTGATAGTGCCTTTTATTTTTAAAAAGATCTCTAATAGTGTTCACTTTTTAAAACATAAATTCAGAATTGTGTTAGTAACACATATTTTAAGTAAGGTGTATAATTTAGGAAGGGCAGAACCAAGAGTGTTTTCAAATCATTTATGAAGCTCTTCAAAATTACAGGCTTAGTCTCAGAAAAAGAGAGATGACTTGTAATTCATTGACTAGATTTGTTTTACCTGGTGTTCAGCCAATAGTCTTAAGTAAGTGAATGAGCTGACTTTCAAACTTTTGTCCTGAAACAGTCTTCTTCTGCCCACTCTTCCTTCCCCCCCAACACGCTCATAGAACAAAACTTTGTTCTTGGAAATTAAAACCAGTGTTATAATAAATGAAAACTGGTTTATGATTTATATTAAATATTCCTTTGTTGCAAGACAGCTTTATGTAGTCATGACTTGGGAGTTGTTGGCTTTTTTAGGCACTCAGAATTGATTTCATTGCATTAGGTTTACTTTAGAAATAGCATGAAATGCAAGTGTGGAAGGAAAATGGTAGGAGAAAAAAAACTGGGCAAAGATGACCTCAATTCCTTGTCTCGTATGGTAACTTCCATTTACTTGGGAAAGTGCATTCCATTATTACATTTCTGCTGATAATTCAGTTCTTCAGAGAAATGTTAGCTAATTGGTGTATAAATTAAAACTGCCATGACAGAATTGCTTTCCTCAGTTCTGAGATATTTGTCTAATCTGAAAGGATGTTAAGCATAGTGCTAAAATAATTTCTATGAATAAAGTTTTCTGCACGTTTTTCCAAACTTAATGTTTTGGTATGCAATTGACAGTTGTCAAACTACATTTCTTAAGACTGTTTTGACATATTTTATTCTAAATACAATTTTCAGGTATACTTCAAACTGTCTTGCGCTGGTTACATGCATGAATGATGAGCATAAATTATCTTTCCTGAAGAAAATATTCAATCCTGAGGAGCTGATACATTTCAGACTAAAGTAAGAACTTTTAAAATCATGAACACTATTTGTTTTTCTTGATGGCTTTCAGCTGAGTTAATAAACATGGCTTTCACAGGTTGCTAGAAGAATCTCAGCTGCAGAATGTGGAAAAAGCCCTAGTTTTGGCTAATCCAGACTCCTCGTTTTGGCAAAAGGAGAAGGAACCGCACTATGCACAAGGACACATTGTGTCGGGCGACCTCTCTGCACACGTAGTAGCTGTCTGTGGCATTGTGCTGCCTAGACTACAGCATGTTTCTGAAGAGCAGGTATGTAATCCACGGATAAATCAGTACATTTTGGTTTAGGAATTTCTAAGTACAGTGAACTGACTTTATTTCCTGATTAGATGGCATTGAGATACTATGGGTAATGTGTGTATCTTTCTCAGTGTGTGCTGTAAACTAGTGTTGCATAATACACACACCACAAAGAAGCTCTGCAGTGGAGTGAAGCAGTGAAGGAACAATAGTGCTGTTCACTTTACCTTCATGTAGCAGTTTGTAGAAACATATTACAAAAGAATATTCAGCCTTACATAGTAACTCCAATCTCAGGGTAATAATCCATAGCTGACTAAAGCCAGGATCTAGGACAGATGCTTCTACCTGCATGACATAGGTTTTTTTTGTGCTATATAGGCATCTTATATGCAGCCTTTCTCCAAACATATGCTCAGTTCTTCTATGGAAAAAAAAAAGGCTGCTACTTAAACTTTTCTGGAAGGCAGAGAAAGGGGAAAGGAAGTGAACAAGAATTTACTGTCACCACTTGAGAAAGTGTAATGCAGACTATAGTGCCTTACAGTTTTGGGAAGCCCATCGAAGGCTAAATGTATTTAAACAAACAGTATTTAACCTTTTTTCTTTTTAATTGCTATTCAACTTAAGCTCTCCAGATCCCTCTTTGTAGCTACAGCCAGTATTCCTGACTGTTTTTCTCCTTTAGGTAGCAGTTTTTGCTCTTAGCTGAGTTTTTTGTTTAATTTTGTAATAGTGATCTACAACAGGACAAAGAAATGAATGAAGACTACTAGTGTCTAGAATTGTTTGAGTAGCAGAAGCAAGGAAAGAGGATTTTTCCTCCAGATTCCTCTTCCCCTCCCCTCTCCCCCCCCCCATTTTTCTCCCCGCTTCTGTTTTTGAATTCACTGTTTTCTAGCCTTTTGGGATTTTTTTATGGGATTGAGAGTGGTTTGAAATTTGCTGTAGGAGAGGAAACTGTAGAGCTGTTTAAGAAGATTCTTACTCCCATGGCAGCATCACAGCTGTTGCAGCTGTGCTGAAGCCAGGCCATGCAGTAAACTGGATTACTGAAAGAATACTCATTATCTATGAGGGAGGAGAGAACTTCCCTGAAAGGAATGCTTTTATTTTTTTAATAGCCACAGGTATTTCACTGATCTGGTCTACAGTGTAGTTCCAGTTACAATAGGGAGGTTCCAGTGACAGCTTAGGAGGTCTGATGAAGATGTAGGAGCAAACTGTGAGGGGAAGCAGGTTCTCTTGTTTCCAGAGAAGTACATCAAGCTATATCTGAAAAAAGGTCAGACTTAAATACAAGACACTCATTTTAATGCTGTGATTTCTTTCCTCTGAGCCTTTTGGCACAAAGCACTATTTTTTGTGCCATATATTGATATGACTGTAAGAGTCTAAATATTTGGAGACTATCTGTAGCATTGATTAATTGCCATTCAATAAACTGCATTCATTTAATTTTGAATAAAATGAAAATGTTATTGAATATACCTTTTTTTTTTTTTTTTCATTCACTGAGTTTAATGATCTTGTACTTTGGCCTCTACAGAAAGAAGTAAATACTCATATTCATTCATTTAATATTCATATTTGCGTCATTCGAATGCAACTGCTATTTGATTTGTTCTGTGATTTGGACCCATTCTGATGACTGAATTTCACTTACATTGCAAATTGTATTTGATTGACATGAGTTATGACTGAATAGTTACTATGCCTGTACTGACAACTTGGTGTGAATTCCCCTTAGGATCAAATTGTATGTATACTTTCCATTAAGTGTTTCACCTATAATAGGTTTTGGATTAAATCTATTTTAATACCTGTCAATAAATACAACTTTAGATTCCCTTATTTTATTTGATATGCAGATCTGCAGGCCAAAATTTTTCTTGTTGTTAGACTCACTTTCCTAATTGTTCTATGTTGTACAACTGTAAGAAAAGCAAATTCAGTGTAGTAACCCAAATTTTATGTTTGAACAGGAAAATAACACCAACAGTTTTGTTTTGGTTGAATCTGCCTTCACAAATCTTCAAAACCTTGCTATTGCTGTAGCGTATCAGACTCCTGTTTTATTAGAAGGACCAATAGGATGTGGCAAAACCTCTTTAATTGAATATTTAGCAGCTGTTACAGGAAGAGCAAAACCTCCTCATATTTTGAAAGTTCAGCTTGGAGATCAAACTGATAGTAAGGTAACTGATGGATTTGTTTTATGGTTGGATCATGAGACATAACTTTTACTTAAAGCATGGACTTAATTTTCTAATAATATAATGTTTTCACTCAAGGACCCTACACTGCCATACTCATTAGTACTGGTCTTACTATTGATGAGAATGAATAAATAAACAAACAAGAAAAATAGCAGTTATTTTCCAGTAGGTTTTAAATTCTTTGCATAATTGTGCTGAACCTGTGTCATCCAAATTATATTTTATCAGGGCTTTTTTTTTATGTGGAAGAGCTCTATTGATGGTTTTTTTTAAAATATAAAAAAAATTGATTGGTATTGGAAAAAGCAGGATTCTGGTGCCAAAGGTTGTATGAACACTTTTATTTCAGTTTAAGTGAGCTAATGTCAGTTTAATCTGATGCCTTTTTTTTGCGATAAAGGTGAGATAAAGTCAGATACTGGAATGTTGAGGTGACTTGCAGTTACATATTAATGATTAAGCTCTATCTGTAGGTAATTTCATGTACTTCTTGTTTTGCATATAGAATTTTGGAGCTTGAGTTGTGATTTATGTTGTTTGGCACGATTTATTTTTAGTTTTCAAGGGTGGTTAGTATCCACAAGAAGTTATTAGAAGGTTTTTATTAGCATGCATGAGCACCTTGTTTGCTTGCATGGAACACCTGGTTTCACCATCTCACAACTGTTTCGTCTCATATACAAGACTTAAGACAATCATATTTAAGAAAAAGTGATGAAGTTCAAGGTATAAAATATGTAGTAGTAAAATCATAAACTCAATTTTTTAAGCAATGCTTAAATATTGAAGTGTCAATTTGAGAGAAAAGCAAAGCTTTGACTGGATTTTACCTTTGAATAACTTGCTTTATAGTTCCTTTTACTACCTTAGTCACAGACTTTTTGAAAGCATGAAATAAAGTTCAGTGTGACCCTAGACCCCAGTCTTCTGTGTTACTTTAGGTCCCTTGTAAATTAGGATGGCACAGCTCCTAAATCCACTTCCAATTACCTGGCTTGTTTTAATTATTATGATTCAGTTAAATTGCCACTGGAGGCAGGGGGAAACCTTTCTTCTTAATTAGAAAAAGTGCAATGCTGGGCAGAGATTGCCAGACAGATCGTTTAGTGAGGTGGAGGCTGAATGTCACTTATGTCCCAACTTTGGTCCTATTTGCCCTCCTTTTCTCTGGGGATGTGGTGCCTGGTCTCTGATGTGCCAATGGTTTCTGTCACAGACGCTGCTGGGCATGTATCGATGCACAGATGTACCAGGGGAGTTTGTGTGGCAGCCTGGGACCTTGACTCAAGCTGTGACCAAAGGTCACTGGATACTTCTGGAGGATATTGATTATGCTCCTCTGGATGTGGTATGTACCTTTATGTTTGTTTTAAAGTACTGGTCTTTATGCCCGTGGTGGCAGTTTTGGGAGTCTAATCACCAGGGTTTTGTAGCAGCACGCTGAAAATGCTGCTGCTTTAGAAGGGCTTGGAAAGAATTCATGTCTGTTCGCATATTTGCACACGTCATTAGTTTTTGTCTTTGTTACAGAGTAGTCATGACCCTGCCACTAATGCCAGATTTCACTCTGGAGACTGAAATTGACACTGATAATGAGCTGATAATGTGTCTATTTAATAATGTTTTGGTGTTTGAAACCAAATGTGGTCCTGAACACCGCAGAATATTGTCAATGTATGAGGCTGGTGCTGTTAATAAGATTTTCTTTTTGGTGTTTTGTTGTGTGGGGCTTTTTTTTCCTTCCACATCTTTTCCTACACATTTCTTACATATTAAAAATGTGCTGTTGCACTAAGCATTATAAGGTCTAAGATTTCCTGGTTTTTGGCTCCAGAACAACTAGTTAGTCAGTCATCCTTGCCTCTTGAAGTAATGGCTACTGAAAACAAGTCATTTGCAAGAATGGTGTGATAGAGATGCTTTGCTGCGTAGGCTTGCTGGACATTCTGCTGGTGGTTTCCTTTCATATCTGTTCCATAAAGCATCCTTTGTGTGACTGAATAACCTGTCAGTTTGTTTATTAGGTTCTAGGCTTCTGATATTAGAAATAGAAAATAAGAAAGCAAATGAATACTGCTTGTATGTACAGACAGTTCACTGCTAGGGGGTCGTGCACTTGTTTGCTTCTGTGGACTCAACTCATTGCACTCATGATAAGCATACCCTGAACAGTATCCTGCATTCATCAAATCCCTTTCTTCAGGTCCTCCCTGCAGGCATCCTGTCTGCTCCATATCAAAGGATCTCTGTGTGCCTCCCTCTGTGCTGAGCAGTCGGTGTGGTCATACCTCCCTTCTTTCTTCCACCACCATTACTGTCCTTCTCTGGGAAAGGGTAGATTTTTTAAATAGACCCCAGGCTCTCCTGGGGGTAGCAGTGTATACACTGGAAAAGGTTGATGTTTGAGAATGACATCTTTGAGATACAGGTCATCTTTCTTTGGGCAGATAAAGAAAATAAAGCTTCTGGTGTGGAAGTGTCTAATAAGTCATTTGATAATTTAAAAATAAATAGTTTCGGTTTGGACTTGCAGTGTAAAGGCTGTTATTCCATTCTCTTATCATTACATTTGAATACAGGAGAAAAAAGGGTAAGTAAACATTACACCTATGACTTCCACTGCTGATTAAAATTGCTGGGGACTCTGCAATTCCTGTTAGCATCACTTGGAAGTGCAATCTATGGGAATGGCAGTTGCTGGCAACGGAATGGTGCTCCGTGGCATTGCTCCAGCATCTCAAGTGTGAAATGAGTGTGGATGGTTGTGCTGTCTGTTAGTGCCATAAAAAAAATTTTTTTTTTCTTTCCAGATCTCTGTGCTGATTCCTCTTTTGGAGAAAAGAGAGTTACTGATTCCTGGTCGTGGTGACTGTTTAAAAGTAGCACCAGGATTCCAATTTTTTGCAACCAGAAGGTAGGTTTGTGAACTTAAATGAGATTGAGAGCATGGGTATCCTATTTTTAAGTCCAAGGTACTTTTAAGTGCAAGATACTTGTGTAGGAGTATTTTAGCAATTTCCAATTAACAAGCAATAGAAGCTGTTTTCAAATCTTTTATAGTTTATTTCAAAGCCTTTAACATATTTTCCTGCTTTTGTCTTTCTTCTGTAAATTAGTTCTTTTCTTCTGATCTATTTTTTCTGGAATTGAGTCTTTTGTATTCAACTCTTTTGGTTGCCTCATTTCCTAATAATTTTTATTTCTGAAGGCATGGCTGTAATGGTTTAACCTCAGTCAGCAACTAAGCACCATACAGGCGCTCGCTCACTCCCCTGCAGCAGGATGGCGGAGAGAGCTGGAAGAGTAAAAGTGGGAAAAATCTTGGGTTGAGATAGAATTTAGGTAAAGCAAAAGGTTTCCACACAAACAGAGACAAACGCCATCTCTCTGAGCATCCTCACCCTTCCTTCTTCCCACAGCTTTATATGCTAAGCATGATCCCATCTGATATGGAATATCCTTGTGGTCAGTTGGGATCAGCTGTCCTGGCTGTGTCCCTTCCCAGCTGCTTGTGTACCCTCTATGCTGAGGCAGGGTGAGAAGCAGAAAAGGGTTTGAATCTGTGGAAGCCCTGCTCAGGAGTAACTAAGACATCCCTGGATTATCGGTATTGTTTTGGTCACAAATGTAAAACACAGCCCCATACCAGCTATTATGAAGAAATTTAACTCTATCCCAGCCAAAGCTAGCACATCAGTGAACAGTTTGTATAGCAGCAAATTATAGTCTTCATTGGGCTAGTTAGAGTAGTTTCCCTAAATCTGTTGAGTTTACAGCTGGGAAATAGTATTTAACAATTGAAACCAAACACAATACAACAAAGAAGAAAAAACCAACAAAAACCCACCAGAAAACAAAAGCCAAACCACAACCCCAAATCTAATATTTTGCATGTGCAAGGCTACTTCCACAGTGGGTAAAAAGCCACATGGCTGAATAGTTATTGCTGCAGTAAAAGAACAAAGGGAATGAAATGTATGATGGCAAGAGCTGAGTCTGGAGGATGAGGAAGAATAATCATAAACCAATGTGGAGGGGACAAGCTAGAGATGCTTTTCCTGCATCTCTGCAGTAAGAGCACAGATCCTTTAAGATACTTCACAGGCCACTTCTGTCAGGTTTCTCCCTTTACAAAGGGTTCCATATGTTGCTTCTGATAGACAGCCGACAGTAAGTTAAGTCTTTCAGAAAAAGAATTTCTGTGGAGATTTTGCATTATAGGAAGAAAAACACTGTGATAATAGGCAATTCAGGAAGTGTGGTTAGGCAGGGTAGGGTACATCACAGTACAGTGACAGTGTCGTTCATGCCTGCTGCATTATGCTGTAGCAGCTCTATGTAACATGTTCTTTGATGCACAGAAATGCACTGAAAATGCTGAATTCTTCAGCCACGCTCAACATGCTGTGTTTCTTCATGTTGTTTTGATTTAGGATATTCAGCTGTGGTGGAGGTTGGTACAGGCAGCAAAGCAGCCATGCTGCTCTTCTGGACAAATACTGGACCAAAATACATCTGGATAACATGAGCAAAGGAGAACTCAAGGAGGTATGGGGTGCGTTGCTCCATTGTGGCATGTGAATAATTGTTTCAACCTAGGGTAATAAATGTTTTTCAGTAGTTAATTGAATCCTTATTTTTATCTTCAAGTTCCACAATAGACCCTTACAATTTCAGCTTTATGCTGCCAATTTTGAAGTAAACAGGCAGTTTGTCAGGAAAATTTGAAGTGAATTGAACAAAGATTCCTGGAACTTGCCTTGACAGACACAATTCCACTTTGTGTGGGTCTAAGAATCAAGTTACTTTGCCACTTATTAGCCCACAGAAACTTGAAAGCAGAGAGAAATAGCAAAAAAGAAAATTGAGCTCACTCTAATTATAAGCTTTGAGTTGAAAAATGGTTGGTCAGTTATCAATTAAAAATAATTGCTTCTATTAACATCTTTCTTTTGTTAGCATCTCTGGGAAGTGTTTGCTTTGTGTAGCTCTTAAGAAGATTAAAGCAGCCTAAGGCTCATATGAAAATAGAATTCTCTGGAGATTCTCCGTGTGATACAGAGCTCAAAACAGGATCTGGTCCTACAAGACCCTCAGTTAAGAGAAAAGGTAGTGAATAGTGTCTAGCAGAAGAGTTGAGGAGACAGTTCTGAGTTTTCTAGAATGAAGAAGACAGTTTTTTCAGTAGAATTTATTCACTCATTTGGACTCATTCAGCAGCCAGCACTAGGTCACTAGGTGGCCTTAAATATCTGTGTGGTTTTTTTTCCTTTCTTGTCATTTGTCAGCTAATTGTTAGGAATGGGGCAAGAACAATTATCAAAACCTTATGAAGAAACAAAACTTGAGGGCTAGATATGTTGCTTACCACTAGGTTCTCTTTATTATTTTTCTGCAACTTTAAAGCTTAAGTCACGAAAATGTATAGATTAAGCACTAAGATTCAGTAGTAGTAATAGAAGAGACAATGTTCGAGAACACCGACCTGCTTGCCTTGAAAACAGACTCATGTTCTTCTTGTTAATCTTAAAAGTCAGTCAGGCAGGTTAGGACCAGTTTTCCTGGCCTATGTCTGTGAAAAGTAATTTTGGGAAGCAATATTTTGGTTGGCAACTTTAGTGGAGATAACTGAGCTGAAAGGAAACTACAGAAGGAGATTATCCCTTAAAGTGCCTTTGTCAGCACAGTGAAAAGACAATTTGAACGCTCAAATGAATTTATTCATAAAAAGAAGGGTGGGAGATAAGGACTTCTGTAATCAGCTATAAAGTTGTGTGGTCATGGTTTGGCTTCAGATAGGATTGAATGTACTTTCCGTTCTTCCTGTAGGTATTTGTATTTGTGTGAATGTATTAAATGAATTGGAGTAGAGTTGAGTTGGCAAAGTTCATTTTTGACATCAAAATCAGTATCATAGTAGTCATGATAACTTCTGTTTTCTTCAGATCAGAGACTGCAAGGGAGCAGTTTCATGTAGCTTGCTAGCTAAAGTATCTGTTGAAGCATCTCCTGGTAAAAACCAGGGTTGGTTTCTTTCCAGTGCAGGTGGGATTTTTGTTTTGTTGTTTCGTTTCATTTTTTTCTTTTTTGTTTCTTCTTTCAGGTCCTCCAAAGGAGATACCCCAGCCTTGCTCTTGTGACAGATCACTTGCTAGAAATTTTCATGGACCTTGCGGGAGACAAGTATCAGTCACCAGAAAACTGTGCTGCTGGCTCCAGTCACACATCAGAAGCAGCATCAGAATCTAGATCAGAACATAAGAAACCAAATCTGGAAGGACGAGAACTATCTCTAAGGTTGTCTTTTCTTACATGTTTATTGGAAGTCAGCTAGCTACAGAGATAGAAGGGTTTATTTTTGTTATTTTTCTTAATTTTTTAAAAATAATTGTAAAAGCTTGAATAATTAAATGGGAATTTTGCAAAAACTGGGAAAATACATTTTTTGTTTTAAAATAATGATCAATATATCATTTAAAGAAACTCATTCTGGATTATTTAAACTTCCTATTTGCTGTACTTCCTTTTTGGTGGATGTGGGGGAATGTGTAGGTTTTGTCATATGCAGTGCTTAGTTGGTATCAGGCCATATGAATTTATTCTTAATTATTGTTAACACGAGATATCAGTACTAAGTAAAAACTGGAAGGTGCTGTATAATGTTCTCTCAGTAGCTAGAAGATAATGTTTTCAGCAACTGAGTATATTATCTAAATTGTTTCATACTGAACATTCTCAGCATTATAACTTAAGGCGACTGAAAATAACTGTATCTGTAATGTACTCTGAATTTCAGAAATTCTGTGATGAAATGTAGCTTGATGCTGAATTATTTCTTCCTCTCCTACCAAATGTCAGTTCTACTCATCTGGAATTTCTGTAACCAGTAGTGCTTTGTGAATTAGTTAGTAAATACTAGGTGTGGGTAGTACCTAATATTTTTGTGGAACATAAGAACATTGTTTTTTTCTAGAACAAAGTTCCCTTTCCTTGCCTTTTGGAAGATCTTGTTGTTGATAAGGAATCTGTATCTTGAAAAAATGAGGGGTTTATACTTTTCTGGATTCTTTAACACCTTTCAGTTTCATAGTTGCATTATGATTTAGTGGAGTATGTATTACCTGCTTATAAGCAACATTGGTCTTTGTGCTCAGCTACTCCTCAGAGTTATCAACCTCTTTGTGTCTTCCCATGTACAATTTTCACAACAACTACACATGCAGCTGCCAGAAGATGGTGTCATGGCCTAAGCTGAACATGAAAGAAGGTGATGTGTATTTTGGCATGTTTGTACCAAATCTTTTTGGTTTTTCTTTTTAGAGACCTACTGAATTGGTGCAGCAGGATTGCTTACAACTTTGACAGTAACTCTTCAACCACAGCAGTGAATATTTTTCAGGAGGTGCGGTAAGACTTGATCTAGAAATTGATTACCCAAATTCTAGTATTGTCTCACAAAATACTCTCTTTGGGGATGTGAGATGGGAATTTTTTGGGGTTTGTTTGAAGCAATTGGACTGTGGTTGGAATGTTTGTGATAATCTCTAATCAGAAGCTCTTGTTGCTACTAGGAAAGTTGCTTGCCGTAAGGTGATGAAAGACTTTACTGCTGTCATACAAACAGCATGGTGCATATAATTTTAACTGATACAAGCTGGGATTGCATATGACTGAGACCTTTCTTTGTCTTCTAACATGGGGCTGCGTTTCTACTTCCCTGTTGATCAGTCTACAGTCTAGGTTGGGAATTTTTTGGGTGTGCATCAGTCAGAGGCAATTTTGAGATGTTGCTTCCTTCTCCATTTTGGTCCATTCATCTAAAAAAAGCTTTTGTGACTGGGCATTGAAAAGTTTTTGCTTTTGGTAGAAACCCACTACATTACAGAGTTTAGAAGTCCTTGTTACATCTTTTTGAACTCTGTTGTTTGACTTGATCTGAGGACAGTGAAATAGTTTTATTTGCAATGGTTGGATTGGATTTGGGTTCGTTTCTATTAAGATGGTGCTTGTCAGATAAAATCATACAAAACTAGTGTTCAACAAGTTGGTTTTCTCCTTGACAGGCACTGGACTGTTTCACAGCCATGTTGTCCAACCAAGGGAGCAGACAGAAAATGGCAAAAGTTATTGGAAGTTACCTAAACATTTCAAAAAAAAAGGTATGTTGAGCTATAATTAACATAATCTTTATTGGTAGTATTCTGTATTATATAGCTTGCAATTATTCTGTAACATGTTATGCTATTTTTTATTTAAAATTATGCCCACCTCTCTGTCCCAAACAGATTTTTTGCACTCTGTTCCATCCCAGGATCTGTTTTTCTCCTATTTTATATTCAGCTGCATTTTTTTTTTTTTTTTTTTTTTTAATCTGAGGGTTCCAGGGAACCTGTTTTAGAGCAAATGGCCTCATGATGCAAAAGGATTGCACAGCTGCCTAAGCACATGATATCACTAGATGCACAGGGTAGTAAAGAATGTGGTTTTTTCTTAGGTGGTTTACAGTGCATGTTAATCATTTAAACAGAGAGATCAGAGGGAAACGTGATCTTTACTGCTACTTGTTCTGTACTCACTGATTACAAAATAAGCTGCCTCTCTGGAGCTCTATAAATGACAGAATTAAACTAAATCATTTCCTTGTCAACTATTTCTGACTGTAGAAGTCTGCAAATCAAATTCCCTCCTGTAAGCTGACAGATGGATCCCTGAAACTTCTGTGGGTTTTTCTCTTTGTCCTTCTTTGCATTATTTCATTACAGGAGTGTATTATTCCCTGCAAGTGGCAAAATACCCTTCTTTACACAAAGGGTTTTTTTTAAGGGAGGTTGTTTGTTTATTGTTAAAATAACAGTTCAAGTTTATGTAGTTGAACTTACCACGGAAGTAGGTGAAGTAGAAATAGAGTGGCAAAGACTATTATGAAGTTATTAAGCTGAAAGTTGCTTGTACAGATAAAAACACTTCTGAGGTCCTTCACTGTTTTAGGTGATGTGTATTTAAAACCTGAAAAATCTAGAATTTTACCATTAAAAATTAGCTTGCTGCAAAGTAATGCTGGTAGCATAGTGTGGGTGTTCTTAGTGTGATGTAAGCAGCATTAGTATTGGAAATGTTGATGCTTTTTTCACAGGTGGAGTTCTTCTGTGAACTCTATAAACCAGAAATTTCAATAAGGGAACAAGAAGTCTCTGTCGGAAGAGTGCATCTTGTGAAGAAGCAGAACCAGGCTCTCACTGTACAGAGGTAAAATATCCTGTAGTTTCCATGTGAATTGAAATGTTTTGTGGTGGAGTAGAATAGACTGCAAGTCACAGGTTTAAGGAAAATGTGAATTGGGTATTCTCACCCTAATGAAAGGAATGTGAGAGTTCTTTCCCTTGCGATCTTAGTTTTACCTTGTGTGTCTTTAAGAGTTGTCTGCATTGTGCTTCTGGCAGATAAAGCCGTAGAGATTTTCAGCTTCTTTGAACTAGAGTGTCTTCAAAGCAGTGTGGAGCCACAGCAGTTATAAAATGATTTTGATGGATCTGCCTTTGTAAAGGGAGATTTTTGTAGTATGTGTTGCTAACTCCATTGGCCAGGAAGTTACTTGGAAACCCTGAATTTTTAGGTTGTATCTTGAGAAAAGTAAGTATCTTAGAAGGATGTCTTAGAACTATTTCTTTTCAGACCTATATTAAAAAAAAATCCTAAATCAAACCCCTCCACTAAAAAATGGTGAAGGTAAAATTGGAATGAGCTCCTTGATAAATCTTAGTTTTGAGTAACTTGCTTTGTTTTTTCAGGGCAAAACATACCTTTGCTGCCACACGGCCATCTGCAGTATTGATTGAACAGCTTGCAGTGTGTGTTGTCAAAGGAGAGCCTGTGCTTTTGGTTGGTGAAACAGGAACTGGCAAAACTTCAACAGTTCAGTACCTAGCTCACATTACAGGTAAATAATGAGTGAAAATTGTAACTTACGTGAAGATAATTTAAAAAACAACAAATGAACAAACCACAAGCTGATGGCGCTTTCTATTTCTGTTTCAAGGACAACGTTTGAGGGTTGTCAACATGAACCAACAAAGTGACACAGCAGATCTCTTAGGGGGGTGAGTCACTGACCACTGTTCTGTCTGTTCTGTGTAACAAATGGGCAGTATCTGTTTAATAGTAGGATGTATGTCTTAAGAAACATGTTTGCATGCAGGAACCCTCTTGTCCTTGCTGCAGAACAGAGAAATTTCACTGAATTGTGTGCAGAGCCGTGTGTGATTGCGTCATTCAGAAACACAGCCCGATGTCTTTAAAAATGGCTAAGTTGTTCAATAGAAATCTGATGTAATATTCACTGGACATACTGTTTGGTAGTATTACAAATATTTTGCTTGTCAGGGTGCTCCTGTCTTTACAAAATCGCCTCATGAGGTACATTTAAATATGTGCAATTTTACATGGTTTGTTAGTTGAGTAAAAAACTTCAGAAACAAGGCTTCATCCATGCAGCATATTGTTGTTACAAGTAACTGGTTTTGGAGTTGTTTTCTTTTTTAAGTTCACAGATAACTCTGTCTCACATGAGGAATTACTGTTTTGCTTCTCTTCAGTTACAAGCCTGTGGATAACAAGCTGATCTGGCTCCCTCTGCGAGAGTCTTTTGAAGAACTCTTCTCTCAGACATTCTCTAGGAAGAAAAATCAAACATTCTTGGGACACATTCAGACTTGCTACAGGCAGAAGCGTTGGCATGATCTGCTAAAACTAATGCAACATATTCATAAATCTGCTATTAATAAAGAAGTAAAAGAAAATGCATCTGGTAAGACTTCAGATGGATCAAACACACGTTAGTGCTGAACCACTGCAGAGGGTACATAAATAATGGTGACTTCTGTTCTTTTAATTTGGGTTTGTTTGAGGTTTAGGGGGTTTTCCCTCCCCCTATATTACATCTTTTTTTCTGGTTTTGAGAAATGCAATGTCAACATTGCAACAAGACATTCAGAACTCTGTTAGAATAGTGATTGGGTTGTGTTTTGTTTTGTTTTTCCTTTTTCTAACTCATCTCTGCTGTTAGCTATGCCTGACAGTGTGGAGGTTGACTTGTCTGCCCTATGGTACCCTTGACATCTGGTCTCCACTCAGCACTTGTTTGCTGTGCTGGTGAGCAGTCCTGGTTGGTTGTGTGTCAATCTTCTATGTGAATGCATTCATACTTTCAGTCCTGAAACCTGCTTATGTCTCACAAATATGTCCTATTTAAAATACAAAGCAAAGCAACAACAAAAAACCCAAGCCCGAAGTAATAACTGTTTTAGGGTAGTAATAATTTTAAGAGCTTGCTTTTGCCTTGGTTCCTCTGGCAGTGATGCTGACTTGCCTAGTGTTTTCTTTTGTTTCTATGGGGTTTAGTTTCCAAATAGGTTTTTCCTTGTTTTATACTTCACAACCCATTTTGGGGCTGGGGCAGCATTGATACTTTGTCTTGTACGGAGTTGTGTCTGGTTCTAGACCAGCAGAATAAGTGAAGTTGTAGCTTTCATTCAGTTTGGGTTAAGTAAAATTAATTATGAACTTTATCTCCACTCTTCTTTTAAGTGATATTAAATGAAATGCCCACAAATGTAAAAAAAAAAAAAAAAAAATAGGGTTTAAAGACTAGTTAATCCAAGAATTGACAATGCTAAAATAAAGATAAGCTGAAATAAAGACAAGCTGAAATCTGTAACTTGCAAAGTTTCTTGAGGAATTTTGGTGCTGTATGTAGCTCAGTTAGTGATTTTTAGCAAGTAACTGAAATCAGTGCTATAGTAAGTAATGTTGTAACTGATAAGCATCAGTGTGTTTATTGATACTGAAGTGTTCATTGTTAATCTGTTCTGTCATAAGGGTTATAAATTTGGATTTATTTTTTTGACATGTCTTTCTCTCTCTGGAAATCAGAGTGGTAACAGTCATGCTGGAACAAAGTGCAGTATAAGTGTTTGTTCCTCATCTAGGAATGAATAGCAAATTATCTGAACATTATCCACATATGGGTACAGTTAAATTTAAAAAACAAAAAACCACGCACACAAAAACCAAAACAAGATTAAATTATTTTTTTAATTTGTGGTGTGTCACCTGCAGGACTTGAATGTTTTTGTTGCTCAAGCTTGCTTTTGCCTCTGTGCTGGAAACAACTTGATTAAAGTGCTGTTGTCAGACATGTTTTTTTGTGATACTGTTTGGATGGTCCAAACTTAAATTTGTTTTGCTTGCAGGCTTGCCACTGAAGGAAAAGTGGGAGGCATTTGGTCTTAAACTGAATCACGCTCATCAACAGATGAAAATGACAGAAAATGCTCTTCTCTTTGCATTTGTTGAGGTATTTAGGGATTTGCATTTTGGTGCTAGGAGGAATAAGGAGAAGTATTTAAAAGTCTTTGCAATCAGTATTATATAAATAGCTTCCTGGCAAGAACCTTGCTGTGAAGTAAAATGTGTTCCATGATAACTCATGAAACAAAGTGTGCAGCTTCAAGGAGGCAATGTTTAGATGGGGAGTGGGAGAATGTTTTGTGGTAGCACATTAAATCAGTGCTGTATAATAGGAATTAGGACTGGTATGATAAAAGAGTATGTCATACCATCTTTTCAACTGTATCAGATTAGAAGAAACTTCTTGACCAGTCTCCAGTAGCTCATGCTTCTGTCTAGGGATTCCTGTGAAAGATTTAATATTAAGGATTGATTATTTATCTAAAAGTGATTTTTCAAAACATTTCCAACCCATAATATGTTTTAATGACATTAAGTGTGATTAGGAGAAATTGTGAGGTATATGCATGCTTGTTCCTTGTCACCCTGTTAGTCTGAATATATGCACTCAAATTTCATGTAAAGTGTGTAAAATGTTGACCAGTCCTCTATAAAAAATGTATGTATGAATAGTTGGAGAACCTTTGGCTTAAATATAGTCATGTTTTAATTAATATAGTCATCGTTTTAATTAATAAGGTACAGATTCCATAGGAGCATAATATTGCTTGTGTCTTTGGATTAACTGTCTTTATTCTATGTGGTGTCAGTGGTAGGTATCACCAACAGACAGCATTGCACAAATAAGAGATCTTAAATCTTACATTTGAACCAGTCAAACTGGTGTCTGATGTAATGGTGTGATAACTGCCTGACTTCTGTGACTGGCAAAATAATTGCTGTTATTGAGAGAGAGCAGTAAAACTGCTATTGCTGTAAAAGGTTTGGAACTGCCATTAGTCTAATCAAGGCACAGAGTGCACACCAAGTGTTTCCTGTATCTGAATGCTTCAGTTGATATATCATTGCTGGCAACATGATTAAGAAATTTGTCTTATTTTTAGGGTACTCTAGCACAAGCAGTAAAAAAAGGAGAGTGGATTTTATTGGATGAAATTAACTTGGCTGCAGCAGAGACTTTGGAGTGCCTGAGTGGTTTATTGGAAGGATCATCTGGGTCACTGGTGTTATTAGACAGAGGAGACACAGGTACTATTTCTATGCTTTCTTTTCTGTATCTTGGTATCCAGCTGACTTCCCTATCCTGTGTAGCTCAAAATAAATTGAGCTCATTTACCGTTAAAATGAATGTGTGCAAAAGAGTGATGTGCTCTTTGTAGGCTTTATAGTTCTTTGCAAGAAGTCCAAAACACTGGTGTGTTCTCAACAGCACTGCAGGGGCTGCTGTGTAGGAAGTTAACTCCTTTTACAGATGTAAAGGTAAAAAAATGCAGTTGCTGAATGCTGCTCTCAAGAGCTACAGACAGAGGCAAGTGTTGTGTGAGCATCCTAGGCTGGATTTTCTTCCTGGCCAAGGGAAGCACTGGCTATTGTTCTGAAAGAGACAAAAAGAGTTGCAAGTTTAGGGCTTACATAATTTTTGAAACATTTTGAACTAAATATGTGCTGGTTTGGCCAAATTTAGAAATATATCCTCTGAGAGAAGGCAGGTCACCACCCCTCTCCCACCAGGTTCGGGGAAAATAAATTTTCCTCAAAGGAAAGAGATAAAAACTATTTATTTACCAAACACACAGGGAAAGGAAAATAATGCTAAGTAATAAAATCTCTCGCTGTGGAGAAAAAACCTGGGAGAGTGTTCGAGTCCTCCCTTTGGTCTCCTTGGAGCTGGGGCTTGGCCCAGGGCCAGGCCCTCTGTGCTTGGTGGAAAGTCCTCCTGATGTGTTCTGATGTTGAAGCAATCCAGTGGAAAAGGGGCAAATCTGAAATTCCAGGGAAAGGGAAAATTCAACTCACAGTCTCTCTCCAGAGAAAAAGGAGCTGAACAACTGGCCAAAAAACTGACCCGGGAGCAGCCAGCCGGGTGCTTCCTCCCTCCCCCGCCGCAACTGGGAAAAAAAAATTGCTGTGTGTGACCTTGAACAAGCTGCAAACTGCTTTGAAAAAGTTTTGTTCAGTTTTTCCTTCCCCCTCTCAGGCTCAGTTTAGAGTCATAGAAAGGCACAGGAATTAATTTCTGGGCATAGGCAGCGATATGGGATACACATCATAAGGTCACCCCAAGACATTTGTTAAAACATCTTGCTATGCACAAAAAAGTCAAGGTTTCACTTGCCTGTGGCTGTTGTGAAGATGCAGGTACTTCTGAGAAAATCATGTGGGGTTCTCTGAAAATTTTTGCCACTGGAATTTTTAAGGAATTTTAGTAGTGCAGCAATAGAAAGTTGCCTTAGATAAAATATACCTTATTTAACATAATAAATATCCAGTGTTTATTGTGAACCTTATGTCTTTTATTTCTGCTTTACTTTAGAGCCTCTTGTCCGTCACCCTGATTTTCGCTTGTTTGCATGCATGAATCCAGCTACAGATGTTGGAAAGAGAAATCTTCCTCTAGGAATAAGAAACAGGTAGGAAATAATGATTCTGGGACAAAATAGTCACTGTCTTTTTCAGAGTTTAATTAGTTTCAGGAGTTGACCAGAATGCCTTATCTGAAGCCTGAGGATACAAGTCTGGACTCAAATTTACTGCCTGTGAGAGATGCTTTCCACATTATGGTGAAGGTTTTTCATGAAATAGAATCAGCAAAATACTTTGGTGAAGTAGCTGAGCTCTGAGCAAGTGGTCTAGCAGTAGTGTAGAGTGTTGTCAGTGGGGGCAGGAAATGATTATTCTTCACAAGCTGTCAGTACCTGGGAATGCTACTGCAGCAGTTTATGTTCCTGATTGGAGTAATAAAGACAGGTAAGTGCTTTGTGTCTGTTTAGCAGCCTTTCTCTTGATAACTCAGAAGTGTTGATGATCCTTGCAAAAAGCTTCATGTCCAGTCTCGTTCACTAAAAAGAAGAGGATTTGCATGGTGGCGCAGGTGTGTGATACTCAAAATATTTGATGTGTGGTCTTAAAACATGTAAGTTGTGGCAAGGAAATTGGAATTGTGGCGGATGCATTCTTCAGTGCCATCTACCTTCCTGTATGCGCAGATCTCCTGCTTGATGCAGTTTCCGTCATGAGTGCCAAAAGTTGCATGTATAGTCCCTTCCCAGATTCCTAAACACTTTGCAAGACTGTGGAGATGCACCACCTATGTGTAACTAGTCATTTGTAGTTTCCAGTGGCAAAGCAAGGTTTTGTTGCTATTGGCTGTCTTGCAGAATCGTGAAAGGAAAGGAAGTGATTGTAATACAGGAGAGAGTCCAGCATCAGCATAACTTGCTAAGTTTAAATGAATTTGTATTTCTATTTGTCAAAAATACCTACTACTATTTGTCAAAAATAGCTACAGCTGTGTCAGTACTGCATTGTTCAGGCTGTAACATTCAGGTATCTATTGCAAATTGTTTAAAATTGTAGTTTAAGTCACATTGTTCACTTTCAGTCTAAGAAATTAAACTAATTCAGATAAATTACTTGAAAGTATTAGTAATACCTTATTTTTCAGCTGCTCTGGTTCTTGAGTCTGTCTGTAGGTTTGACAGTCTATAGGTCTATAGCTTTAACTACCCGTATTCTGTTACTTAAAAATTTAAAATGTTACATGCCATGAGATTTATATATAACATGATTTTTCAATATGGTCAGGTGCCTTAAGTGCTACAGATTGATTTGATTCTTTCAGGTTTACTGAACTTTATGTAGAAGAATTGAGAAATGAAGGAGACTTGCAGATTCTTATCATGGATTATCTGAGAAGCTTGAATGTGAACAAAAGCACAGTACAAGGAATTGTGAAGTGAGTTGACTGTAATCTCTTATAATTCTTGATGAAATAAGTCACAAAAAGAAAGTATGTAACTGTAGTCCGTGGCTAGACTGCTTTGGGAAACACCGTAATGCTCCCCATGGAGCAGTTGGCATAGCTTTAGGAAACAGAAGAGCATGGACATTCATCTTGATTCTGAGGGTTTCTGTACTTGTGGGAAGGAGATTTCTATTTTTTATTAATTCAGAATTGTTTTCTTGGTGGCACCAGTTAAAAAGTATTGTTGTTTCAGTCCTGTTTCACATCTGAGAGACTAAAATGGTTTGTTGTATTTGTCTAGAGTTACTTTTCTTTCCTGTAGTGTAAGGTGAACTATCTCACATTTAGAATACTTGGAGTTTATAGTCACTCCCTGTATATCAAGCTCTCTCAAAAATACAGTTCTAAAAATACTCTGTTGCTTTGCTTCACTGATTGTACAGATGGCAGAGCTTGGCATGGCTTTCCCAGCCTGGAGCTTCTAAGAAAAGTTCCAGTTGGGAATAAGCTGAGGTGTTCATACTTGGGTTTGAATTCCTTGTAGCAGTGGTCTGATCAGTAACAGCTCTGTGTAAATTTGTTTTTGCAGCTTTTATTTGTCTGTGAGAAAGGAAGCAGAAACAAAGTTGGTGGATGGAACTGGCCACAGACCTCACTACAGTCTCCGTACCCTGTGCAGGGCATTGAGATTCGCAGCGTCTAATCCGTGTGGCAGCATAGCGCGCTCCCTGTATGAGGTGATCACCTGTGCTAGCATTTGTTTCAGTGTGTATTCACTACAGAGGTTGTTTGGGTAAAAGATAATCCTCTCTAGGTTCAGTATTGAACAGAAATGGTTCTTTAGTCTGTATCTTTTCCCCTACTTTTCGTATTTATCACTGAAAATAATTCTTCTTCTTAGGGTTTCTGTTTGAGTTTCCTGACGCAGCTTGACAGAGGTTCTCACCCAGTGGTTCAAAAGCTAATTTGCCAGCATATAGTCTCTGGCAACATCAAAAGCCTTCTCAAGCAGGTAGGCAACTAAGATTATGAAGAGCTGTCTGGTATTTAAAGTGGAATTTATTTTGAGTTGTCTTCTCTCCTTTTTTTCCTCTACATTTCCTTCTTGCAGTTCTGTTTTTCATTTTATAAAGATAAGAACTAGAAAAAATTAGTACCATTCTTCTGTAGTTTTTCACTTTGCTTGAATGTTTGTATGTGAGCTCATTTATTTGTTTATTTATTCAGGCTTCCAGCACTGTGGAGTGTGGGCAGCTTAATGCAGTGGCTCCAACTGTAAAGCTTTCACAGACTTTTGAGGAGCTTTCTCAGGCTTTATATTTTTAAACTCTGAATGCAGAACATATGGATATGAAGAAGCATCTGTGCTTTGTCTTTTATGGGAAAGGAAGAATATCACTAGTGCTGGGAACCGAGCACGAGTTTGTGTGGGGGATGGGGAAGCCAGTTTAAGAGATGGGTATTGGTTTCAAAATAAACCCTTTCGTACTGGAAAATGTGTCTGAGCATAAAAAGATTAAAGCAAAGTTCCTGCCTGAAAATGCCCTTCAAAATTCAGTGCTAGGCTCTTGAGACACTTTTATCTTCATGGCACTGGCAAAGATTCCTGCTTCATGACCCTGAAATAATCTGGTCAGGTTTTTCCTGTAATTTGCATTCTGTGACAGTGCTTATTGCAGGAGTGCTCAGGGATTGATTTAAAATTTCTTTACAGCATAGGTAGCAGTGGTGTTACAGTAGTTGTTTTCATTAGCAAATTGAAACCTGTTTGTATAATCTGTTATTTCTATCATGTCTCCTTAGCAAATACCAAAACCCCAAGGAGGGAGTTTTATACTTATAGAAGGATACTGGATTTCAGCTGGGGACAAAGAACCTACAGTAGATGAGAGTTACGTGCTCACCCCTTCAGTTAAGCTTAATCTGAAAGACATTGTCAGGGTTGTGTCTGCAGGGTAAGTGTTTCAAGTTTTTAATTAAAAATATAGGTTAAATATGTTTGTTTAGGCCTTGAGTGTTGGTGCCCCTCTAAGTCTATGAATAATGTCTATTTTCCTTCTACTTTACAGTTAACTTTTCATTATAGAGTGACTTGAAATTTATACATATGTTTCTTGTTTCCTTAAAACATCTTGCTGCCATACCTAGTTTTATTTAAATTCTGATCTAGAAATTTGCAGTTAGAATAACCTGCTTATTTCACACTGCCATGAAAAACTTCATGGGTAGCTGTTAGCACTTGGGAGTAAAGTTATTTGTATTTGCCTGTTAGTGTGTGATCTTGGATACCCTAAATGAGTGAAGTGGTGGTGTTTTGGTAATGTGGTTTAATAATGTTGACACCTTGTGTGTGAGAAAGGCATGGCTCCTGCTTCTAACCCACTATTTTGGTCATGGCTTTTAGGACTCATCCAGTACTGATTCAGGGAGAGACCTCTGTTGGTAAAACCAGTTTAATTCGCTGGTTGGCTGCTGCTACTGGGAATCATTGTGTAAGGATTAACAACCATGAGCATACTGATATCCAAGAATATATTGGCTGTTACACATCAGATGCCTCTGGAAAGCTGGTATTTAAGGAAGGTAAGTGAGCATGTTCTATATACTCCAAATTCCTGTCTCATTTCAATGGCCGGGGTTTTTTTTCTTCTTTTCTGCTTAACATATCTGGCTTATTACAATGGAGAGATGACCTGTCATAAAGTTAGTAGTTGCACTTTATTGGTAATCACTTGTGTGAATGTCATTGAATTCTGAAAAGTTCATGTCTGTCTGATCATGCTTGTCCTATTGGACCTAAAGATGGTAAGTCAACAATTTAAACAATACTGTTGCTTCCTTCTCTAGATCAGTGTTTATCCTGAATGAAAATGGGTTGCTAAAAGTATCTGAGTGCGTGCTTCTGTTAGATTTGCTTGATAAGATTTTTAACTTGGAATTTTTCCGTTCCCCCCAAGGCATTCTCATAGATGCAATGAGAAAGGGCTACTGGATTGTTCTAGATGAATTGAATTTGGCTCCCACTGATGTTCTGGAGGCTCTCAACCGCTTGTTGGATGATAACAGAGAGCTGTTCATTACTGAGACTCAGGAAGTTGTCAAAGCTCACCCTCGCTTCATGCTGTTTGCCACACAGAACCCTCCAGGTCTCTATGGTGGCAGAAAGGTCTGTATGATCTATTTATTTGGGTAGGTAAGACTTTAGGGAATTAATCTCTCTCATACATAAAGTGTGATGTGAGAACCTTTTGATGTGTAGCAGCATGAATCTCTCAAGAGGGAGGGAGTTGAGGTGGCTCTGGACTGTCAGTACATCTGGCTTCTGTTTAGGTGAGTTGCTTGTTTCACAGATGCAGAATTTCTAATTCATTTTAGTTAGTTGAGATTTAAGTGATTTACTGAACTGGAGTTCATGTGTATTTTACGTGACTCAGCATTTCTTGTCCAAGAGCACTGGAAAAGAGATTCTACTTAGGCTATAGAAGTCCATTTTGTACTGTTTTTTGTCTGGAATCGGTAATTTTCTTTGTAGTGACTGGTATGGTGCTGTGTTTTGGATTTGTGATCAAAACAGTGTTGATAGCACAGGGATGTCTTAGTTATTGCTGGGCAGTGCTTGCACAGCTTCAAGGCCTTTTCTGCTTCTCACACTGCCCCACCTACTTGTGGAGTAGCGTGGGAGTGCTGGAGAAGCTGTGAGGGGACACAGCTGGGACAGCTGACCCCAGCTGACCAAAGGGATGTTCCATGTCATATATCAAAACTCAGCAGTCAAAACTGGGGGGAGGGGGAGGAAGAGGGGGATGTTCAGTGTTTGTTTCCCTAAATAACACTGGTGTGTGATGAAGCCTGTATTTCCTGGAGATGGCTGAATACCTGCCTATTGATGTGAAGCAATGAATTAATTCCTGATTTTTCTTTGTTTGCACATGCACCTTTTGCTTTACTTATGAAACTGTCTTTGTCTCAGCCTAAAAGTTTTATCACTTCTATCATTCCAATTCTCCCATTGTAGGGAGAGTGAGCTTGTGGCTTTGCAATATTTAGCTGCCTAGGCCCTTAAAACACACAATCCATTTTAAAGGTTTTGTCCTCACCCAGACTGTCTCTTGTGCTTTCTTTCAATGTTGATGTGTGTGTGTTAATTGGTATGCTATGACACTATCCCTATTTCCTTTGGATGTGTAGGGGAAGATCTATGAGCAATATCAAAGGAAAAAGTTCGAGCAGTAGTGTGGTCTCATATTTTAGGTTTTGTCCAGAGCCTTCAGAAATCGTTTTGTGGAGCTGCATTTTGATGAACTGCCAAGTGCTGAACTGGAAACTATCCTGCACAGGAGATGCAGTTTGCCACCTTCTTACTGCAGCAAGCTTGTCAAAGTCATGTTAGACCTGCAAGTATGAGAGTCTTCCTTCTTTTAGTCTAACAAATGCAAACATATTTCAAAGTAACATGTACAAAGTAGTAGAAATTCCTTTGAGGGGGAGGTATTGTTAGCTGATGGATATTTACAATTCTAAACCATGGAGAGAACCCACCAAGGTACAAATTTCAGTGGTTAAGACGAAGAATTGGAAAGCTGATGTCAGATTTGAGAGAAAGCTACGAGGAAAAAAACCCAAAAAAAACAGACATCTTGGGATTTGATGTGTAGAATTATCCCTTTCTCTGGAGCCAAAGTACAGTACTGGATTTGTAGGTGTCTTTGGGTCACGTGAAATTTGGTATTATTTCTAAGCAGCAATTTTGGATATGTTTGGCCACTCCTGTATTCAACAGGCATTTGACACTTATTATGTAGCTAAAACTACCTCGTATTTGAAAGCAATTACAGCAGCACAAACTGGATTTTGTTTTATTCCAGGTACCTATTTTATTCTTAGTTGATTTTTTTTTTTAAATTATTATTGTTGTCGAAATTATTTTGTTCCTGGTGCTCGTCAAATACCTGCCTAAAAAGAGTTAGTCTTTAGGAGTTGTGACTCTACTAGGGTTTTTTGTTGTTGTTGTTCATGGAATTTTCTTGTTACAATGTCACTGCAGAGAGTGGTGATTAGCTTTGCTTGAAGTATTTGGACGAGTTCATGAAAAAATAGCTCCCATTTTGTTCTTGTGTCAGTCTTACCGCAGAGGCTCGACAGTGTTTGCTGGGAAGCATGGATTCATTACCCTGCGGGATCTGTTCCGCTGGGCTGAAAGGTACAGGTTGGCAGAACAGCTGCAGAAGGAGTATGACTGGCTTCAGCACTTAGCAAATGATGGTGAGCTCTGCTGCCCCAGCTTTTTTAAGTGTCTGTAGAATCACTTTCCAGCCCCACTTCTTAAGTGTAAATTTTTGTTGCTGATTACCCAGGTAGTAATTGCTTTCTCTCTTCCTCTGTTTTGCAGGTTTTATGCTTCTGGCAGGCAGAGTCAGGAAACAGGAGGAGGTGGATGTTATTCAAAATGTCATTGAAAAACACTTCAAGAAAAAAATATATCCTGAGTCTCTCTTCTCAGGGGAAAGTGTCAAAAAGCTACTGGGTGAGTTTCCTATAGGGACCCCACTGGTAGATCTCTAGATGTGACTGAAGCTGATGGATTGCTTTCTGTTGTGCAGCTAAGTCTTCCACGTGGATGTCAGTAATGGACAGAGATTTTAACCATGTTGTCTGGACTCAAGGGATGAGGAGACTTGCCATTTTGGTGGGACGAGCCCTGGAGTTTGGTGAACCAGTACTGCTGGTGGGAGACACTGGGTAATCCTGCTTCTTGTGATGTTCTTGGTAGTGCTTCACTGGCTGCTGAGTTGGACACAAAGTGATTGTGTGGGCTTCAGTGCTTCTTTGATCTGGGACATTTGAGCCTTTCTCATGGCAGGCTTGCAACTGCTGTTTTTCACAGTTCCTTTTTGAGGGGAAGCAATTGCATCTCGTTTAACCCAAGTCTTTGATGGGTTTATCTGCATTGTATAACTACACAGAAGTTATATAAAAGTAGTAAAATGAAAATGAGCTGACTTCTGTCCCCGTCTTTACAAGGTGCCCTGTAGCATCTCAGTGTGCCTCACTGTAGTGCCTGCTTTTGGGGTATTGTGGCATTTTTCTCTTTGAGAACACATTCAATTTACATGTTTTAAGAGCTTGAATATAGCCTTGCTACCACTTCTCCACCTCATATGCTGTAGAGGAGGTCATGGAAGTAGATAATGTCTGCTTTGTGCTGGTTATAAATTTGTAGCCTAAATTTTTGTAGAAGAGAAGGAAAGAAAAATGCAAGAAAAGAGAGAAGAAAAATTTACTTGGGTAGTAAATGAAAACTAGGTACTCGGTGGTTTATTTCCTCGGACTTAGGCTTGGTCCAGACGTGTAGCAGTTCTAGTTCAGTGAAATGTTAGGCTGGTTGGGTATCTGTAAGGGCAAGCTGAAAAAATTTGACTTTCAACATGCAGAAATGTATCTATGCAGGTATTGATTTAAATTTAATTAAAGGCCTCTTGGGCAAGTCAGCAACAGTTGTGCCAAAGACGGCTTCACTTTGCATACATTTCTTTAAAGGAAAGGAGCAGAAGGAAATTTGCGTGTTGGGCCTTTGCCTCATAGCTCTTCAATGAAAGTATGAATCCTGTCCAAAGTGAGCTGATTGTTTTGTTTTGCTTCTTTTTTAAATTCATCCTTTTTAATGAGATTACTTCGTTGCAGGTGTGGTAAAACTACCATTTGTCAGATCTTTGCATCATTAGCAAATCAGAAGCTGTACTCAGTGAATTGCCACCTGCATATGGAGACATCAGACTTCCTGGGAGGGCTGCGACCAGTCAGGCAGAGGTCCAAAGACCAGGTTTGTCTTGCACCAGTAATAGCTTGGATGGTGGGACCATGGAAGTAAAAAGTAGTGGTTATGACTTCACTTCCTTTTCCATTTCTTAGGAGGAATCTGATGGTTCTAGACTCTTTGAGTGGTGTGATGGACCTCTTGTTTTAGCAATGAAAGAGGAGGGGTTTTTTCTCCTTGATGAGATTTCTTTAGCTGATGATTCTGTACTAGAGCGACTTAACAGGTATGTCTTAAATGTGGTAGTACTAAGCATCCTCAATGTGTCTGTTCATTATCCAAACATAAGTGGGGTAAATCTGACTTCTTTTAGGCACATTTGTTTCCTGGCTTAGGTGAGGTGTTCTCTTGCTAAAAAGGACAATGGTACAAATAAAACTTAAAATCTCTAGTTTACCATCTGCAGTATTAATATTTTCAGCCTGTCAGCGAGCTCTTGAAATTATGCCTCTTGTCAAATCCCAGGAACAAAATCTAGTTATTCCCCTCTTTTGTGTGTGTCTAAAAAAAAAAACAAACCAGAACAACTAAAATATAAGTTTAACTTCATTATCTATTTGCAGTATCCCTCATTTTAGTCTTTTCTGTTACCTGTTATATTGGGTAAACGAAAGTTTATCCAGGCCGATTAATGTGATTTTCATTTTTAAGTGACCTTTTGAAGTGTGGAACAGAATTTAAAATTAGCAATTTTTTTTTATCCATTTCTCTAGTGTTCTTGAAGCTGAAAAGACATTGGTACTTGCTGAAAAAGGTGGTCAAGATGATGAGGAGAATGAGGTAGAACTATTAGTTGCAGGAAAGAAATTCCGTATCCTTGCGACCATGAACCCTGGAGGTGACTTTGGGAAAAAAGAGGTAAAGTCAAAACATCTGGAAATACAGCATGCATCTTTCTGGTTTTACTGGCCATTAAGTGGTTGGAGGTGCAATGCCAAAATGCGTCATGCCAATTCTGGCATCCAGTGCTTTCTAGTTGGCATCTGCTTCATCACTCTAAATGAGGATTGGGGTGAATCTGTTTTCTGCCACTTCCGTGGGCTGTCACTTTGGCATTATAAATGACTACTCAGCAAAATGTCAAAGGAAGCTTCAGGCCTCTCAATACTCAGGCTTATTATGTAGAATACTTCAAGTGCAGGATCTGTGACTTGTGAAGCAAGTAAATCCAGCTCTCTGGGGTAGTACGAAGTTGTGTAACAGATTGTTCTCACTAATCCTATTCAGACAGTGATGGTCCTCTTGTGTTTCTTGGTGAATAATGAACATCACATCGCAGAAGATCTTTTTCATTTATTGCAAAAAAATGGTTTCTGAAGTTGAGAATTAAGTAATTTAAAACATGTTAAAGAAAACCCATAAGACAACAAAACCCTGCAACTTTTAAGCAGTGTTGGAAGCTAGGTCTGTAAAAAAGAACCAGAAGCTCTTTTACTCAAAACAAGATGGGTACTCCATTTAAAGTGGTTTCTGGAATAGAGAACTACTCATTGTGAAGCCATGTGTTTAAACAGGATTTATTTCTGCATTGAATTTGTGCTACTAATTTTTGCTTGACCAATTCAGCCAAGAAAGAGAGAAAGTAGAGAAGCGGGTTGTAATTGAAGGCAAATTTCCATGTGGTTTTCTTTTAAGCAAAGGGAGATTACAGAGCCATTGTTTGATACATGATGTCCTAGAATGAAATGTAGGTTTGGTGCTTGCAAACCAGCTCAGTTTCTTCCTATATTCCTTTGAACTTCCTTTAGAACACATTTCCTGCGTTGATACCACTACTAGAAGTTTTAAAAATCCTCCTTTTTGCAAAGATTTTGCAAAGTGTCTCTGTCAAAATTAGAAGGAAAGGTCTATCTTGTTCACTTTATTTATTGTTTACAAGTGCAGTGACAACAAGGCTGTTGTTAACAGAGCCCTAAGGAAGATGATGTAATGAATCTTTAATTGCTCTGTTACTCTGCTTGTTTGCAGCTTTCCCCTGCGCTGCGCAACAGATTTACAGAAATATGGTGCCCACATAGCAATGGCCGGGATGATTTGGTACAGATTGTAAAACACAATCTTCATCCAGGATTGTCTCTGGGTGCAATAAACCACGAGGGTAGGTATTTCTCTGTGTTGGTATTCAAATACTGCTAAGAAAATAAGGAGGTTGGAGGCTGCCAACCTTTCTTCAGAATTTATACCAGTGTGACCCTTTCTCTGCTACGTTTTTCCCTGAGGACAGTATGATATATTTTGGAGTTTGTTCTTCCCTCACTGTGTATGTTACAGCCAGAAGTAGGTTCAGGGCTGTGTTTACTTCACCATCCAGATAGCTGAACTATCCCCAGCCCTTCAGTGTCCCAACTTGGTTTTAATGTAGAGTGTTGAAAGACTGGACACTTCACTTTCTGTCAGCAGCTTCACTGTTAGTATTAGTCACCTGATTCTGTCTTGTTACCAGAATTTAAAAGGATCTGTAACGACAGCTCAGGCATGAACTTACTCTTGTGTTATTGTTTTTCTAGGATATAGAGTACCCATCCACATTGCTCATGCAGCTGTACCTACTTTAGAGATGTTTTTACAACAGTGTAGCAGATGTGACCAAAACAATTATTTTACAACTCAAATTTATTTGGGTTTGTGTGTGTTTGTTTGTTTGTTTACATTCTTTTTAGGGGCAGACATAGCAGAACTTATGATGGACTTTGTTGAATGGCTGACTAAACAAGAGTTTGGTCGCCAGTGTATTCTCAGTGTGAGAGACGTCTTGGCCTGGGTTAATTTTATGAATGTCATGGTAGAGGATGAGTCGGGTTCTGCCAAGGGATGTAGCCGCCTTAACGTTTCCCCAGTGATGTCTTTTATCCATGCTGCATGTTTGGTGTATATTGATGGAATAGGATCAGGTAAGTCTTCAGTGCTCATTTGGTAGCAGAAAATATGAAACTGTGTATTTGTATTAATATTTTTTAGTCAAATGCAAACAAAATGCTTTGGGGCAGCATGGGACTCTTCTGAGAGAAGCTTTTACTTCTATTTAACAATCTCTATGTCATGTGCCTTTTCTGTGTTTCAGTAGCAAGAGTTTGAGTAATACAGCAAGCTAAAGTAAATTAGAGGGATTAATAATATTACAAAGGCTAGCACACAAGTAAAGAAAAGCTGTATTTTCTATTGAGTCTTCTGAGCTGATACAGTACTTAAGCACATGAGCACATATTAATCTCTCTATCCCCCACTCCACATGTGAGCATCTGTCTGTGCTGGCCTGTACCATGCACATAGCTGAGAATGCATCTTTGTGTGTTTGGCTGCTGGCCCAGCTAATAAATAGTAGATAAAGGAGAGGAGGGAAAGTGAAAGGCACAAGAAATGCCAGAAAAGAAAGCCTGGGGGAGGCTATGGCGAGGGATCAGGGTGGTTGTGATGGTAGAAGAAAGGGAGTTGGAAATACGATGCCCTTAGTTCTGTTGCTCACAGAGCAATCTGTCCATGGTAAATAGTACTGGAAGCACTGTCAAGCAAATACATTAAAATGAAATAAAAACCTGCATGCACATGAAGGGATTGAGTTTCTTGTCATAAGATGAATGTACCTAGTTATGTTTTGAAGCACACTTAACTTTTCTAATTACAGGTACAACATCCTGCTCAGCTGACATGGCTTTATTAGCTCGTGATAAATGCCTGACATTCTTAAGTGAGAAAATGAGTCAGTTCTTTGAGCTGACTGATTATCAGAAGAATGAACTAAAGATTTATGACAGAACAAAGGAAAAAGAGTTCGTATGGATGGACAACTTTATGGGAATTCACCCATTTTTTATTCCAAGAGGCAAGAGACTGTGGGAGTGGGTGGACATTTATTCTGTGATTTATATTTTCAGTAGTTTTGTTATTCACTAAATCTCAGTAGGATACCTGAACCATCAGAGAACAATTTATTGGTTCTTAAGCCTTAGAAAAATGCCTTTTCTGCCTCCAAGTGTGTAGATTGCAACTCAGTCACATTTATTAAGAAGACACATCTGTTCATTCCCTTTTTTCATTACTTCTTAATGGTTAATGGGCTAGTTTTCATAGACTGTTTTTTGGTGCAACAAAGCTTTTTTTAATTTGGAGTTGTGATTTTCTGTCACTTCTGCATGCTCGGAACGCCTGTTAACTTCCACTAACTAAAGCTGTACAAAGCATGGAAAGCAGGGGTCCTAAATACAAAGCTAAACAGACTGGAGGTTAATGCCTGGCCTTGCTCTAGGCTCTCAAAGATTTGCTACAATTTTTGCAAAATTATTTAGTCCCTGCTTTTCAGTCCCTTGTGGGACAAATTAATGCAAATGGAATTAACAAAACACTGCTTCTTACCCTTAAAATGCAGTGACAGGACTAAAAATTGATGACTGTGAGCTTTCTAACTCAGCTGGTTAGTTTTTAGCACATGGACCTATGTGTTCCTAATGCTGTATTAAAGGGGTGTTCCTTCACAGAACTGGCAGTGTATGGAATAGATTAATATGTTATTCTGGAGCATGACTGTATTGTATCCCTCAGTGTCAATTCTTCAAGAGCTGCTTTTGAGTGTTAGATCCACATGACTGAAGTGCAAGGACAGATTTATGTTTTTTCAGGGATAGATGCCTAGTTTAAATCATGAACCAGGAGGTATTGAAGTTTCATGCAAAATAAATCATATATCTGTATGCTTTTTTTGCTAAATTCAACATAAATATATGGAGATGGGCTGAGATGCAGCTATGGGTCAAACAGAAAGTGTGTGTGCCTGATCTCTGAGAATGGCATATAAACTGGAATCTCCATTGCTTGCTGTACTGAGATCAGCAATTTACAGACAGAGTGAGCTCATTCAGAGGCACACTGTCAGCACCTCCAGCATAAATATTCTGGTCTAATTGTTTTCTGGTTTACTTTTCCTTTGTTTTAGGCCCTGTTCTCCAGAGGAACAACACGACAGATTATGCTTTAAATGCTGGGACTACAGCAGTGAATGCACAAAGACTGTTAAGAGCTCTACAGCTTAACAAACCTATTTTGTTGGAGGGCTCACCAGGAGTGGGCAAGACCAGCCTAGTTGCTGCCCTGGCAAAAGCCTCAGGAAGCTGTCTTGTTCGAATCAACCTGTCTGAGCAAACGGTAGAATAAAATATTATCTTCATTACTCAGTGTTTATGGCAGGGTAGAAGCCTTGAGTAACTTTTAAAGTGCAGTTCTTTTCAGCACTGTCTCTGAAATGTCAGTTCTTCCTTCTTGGTCTCAAGATAAAACTGAATGGGAGGGGGAACCAGAAAGAGCAGTAAGCTTCTGAGAGTGAGTGCCAATTCCCAGATATTTCTGTTCTTTTCAGGTGAAGTCATGCGTATCTTTGTCTACTGTGTTTTTCTTGGCTTCTGCAACATTACTTGAAAACAGCTTTAAGGCTTTTTAGCTTTTCTGTTCCAATTTAAATTTGTGTTGTTAAATATAGTAGCTGGTCACTGGAGTCCTATAATGGAAAAGCTTTTAGCATTTTGCAACTACTGAAAATTTTTAAATAGACCTAAAGTGTAGGTATTAAAAGGGAAGGGAGAAAATGTTAAGTACAGTTAACAAATGCTGTTTATGAACTTCTGTTAAATTTTGTAATTCCTCAACTCCCCCATTCTGTTCTTTACTCCCAAAGGATGTGACAGACTTATTTGGTACAGACTTGCCTGTTGAAGGTGGGAAGGGAGGAGAATTTGCCTGGCGTGATGGACCACTGTTAGCAGCATTAAAGGCTGGACACTGGATTGTATTAGATGAGGTAAATTCAGGACAAATAAAATGGAATGTTCTAGAAGAGCAAATTTGGTGATTTGTCCTGTGGAATAAATACCTTTGAGTGACGATGCCCTCCCTTCATGGAGGCAGGTGATGACTAGATTTCTTTGAGACAAGAGGACAAGGGTTGAATCTCAGCTTGAATTGCTGCAGAAAACCAAGGATAGGTTTGATTTACATTTGAAAGTTTTTAGGGAAGAGTGTCAACAGAAGTTTTGGGGCAAGTGTCTTCCATGGATACAATTTCACTGAAATAGAAGGTGTTTTTCTGGGACTGACACACTGTGTTGGTTACTTATTTGAGATGGAGAAGAGTTCCATCTTGCCAATATAAGCTATCCTGCCACTGCAGGTTTGTTCACGTACCATGTAGCACATGCTTTCACGCGTGTGTGTGCACAGATCTGCCTTCTTGGCAATATGCATTCTAATTACTTTAGAGTGCAAAATCTTCAATTCTGTAGCCCCTTGTCTACCTTCTTTTCCCCCACTATTGTGAAGAATGCCACTTTAAACAACCACTATAATTAAATAGCTGAGACTGCCTTAATTTAAAAAACAAACGAACAAAATGCTCTGAGTGCCACAAATCTGTGAACGTAAATTCAGAAGAAACATCTCGAACATGCAGCTTTTATGATGGAGAATTGTTTTGTTATCACAGTGGAAAAAAACAGTACAAATAACAAGTATAAGGGTTAGTTGCTCTAGTGTAATAACAGGCTAGCTGGTGGTAATAACATGTGCTAGTTCTAGAACAGCAATGAAATGGAATTTTACCTTCTAGATATCCCAGATTATTAAACTAGACATTATGCAAAAATGTTTTGTGGACCATTAATATTGTATCCTTATTTCTTTCCTCAGTTGAATCTGGCTTCTCAGTCTGTGTTAGAGGGGCTAAATGCATGCTTTGACCACAGAGCTGAGATTTATGTTCCAGAATTGGGAATGAATTTTCATGTACAGCACAAGACGACTAAGATTTTTGGATGCCAGAATCCGTACAGACAAGGAGGTGGAAGGAAGGGTCTCCCCAAGTCCTTTCTTAATAGATTTACACAGGCAAGCTTATTTGTTTGGTTTACACTACATCGTGATCCTGTCTTGTAGGTTTCTGGGTGTATAAACACTCTGAATTCTCTTGATTTTATAGGTGTATGTTGATCCACTGTCAGCAGAAGATATGAAGTTTATTGGGAATACATTGTTTCCTGCTATTGATAAAACTATTATTGCTAAAATGGTTGCTTTCAATAACAAGGTAAATATATTTTAATTTCTTTTCTGTAGTAGTAGGCAGAATGCAGTAAGACTAGAAAAAAATTAAGTCTAATGTTATATTTCCAAGCATTTTTATAGAGAAGTGTGTGGGTAAAAAAAGAGGGGTGAAAGTATATGCAGAAGAAAGTAAAGAACACCACTAAACCTGGTACCTGAATTCTTGTACCACAACAGTCAGATGGTTGGTTGATAACTGACAAGGCGTTGGTTTTCATGGAAGATAAAACATTTATACACAGGAGAAAGTAGTATTCTGTGACCTTGGGTAAAATCTCTTGTGTCAGCATCTTACTGCATATTCATTTATAAGAGGGCAAGAGCAAATTGGAAAATTGAGCTGAGTGTTAGAGGAATAGTAGGGAAGAGACAAACTAAACCAAGCTTTAGTTCCTAATATATGTTCAGCAAAGTAAATTCAGCCTGCTCTTTCAGTTGTCTCAGTCTTGTAAGCAGTACCAAGGCAGAAGCTCAGTCGAGTTTTTTAAAAAATATTTGAAGACCAGCTTGTGGGTGGAATAAAAGATTAGTTTTTAAATTACTTTTTTTTTTTCCAGATTGAAAAAGAAGTAATGGCTGAAAAGAAGTGGGGACAGAAAGGAGGACCCTGGGAGTTCAACTTACGTGATCTTTTCCGCTGGTGCCAGCTTATGCTTGTTGACCAGTCCCCAGGATGTTATGATCCAGGCCAGCATGTGTTTTTGGTCTATGGAGAAAGAATGAGAACCAGAGAAGACAAAGAAAAGGTGAGCCATGTGTTCTTCCTTGCTCTTCAGATGGTCAGGAAATATTTATAGAAATCCAAGTATAGATCTCCAATTTGAAGATTCCTTGCTATTCATTCATAGACATTTATCTCTTAAAAAAGAAAAATAGGTTTGTTTGGGGTTTTGAGGTTTGATATAGATATCTGCTCCTCAGGGCATTTGAAATACCAATTTAATTAGTGTAAAAGCAGGCAGCTGATGTAAATGAAGACAAATAGAATAATCAAGGACTTAAACAACATACTCTTGTGTGGTTTTGTATTAAATAATATGTTTGCCACCTACTTATCCCTCTCTTGCTTAGAAATCCTGTGCTTTTGTTTAATTTCACAGCATTTAAATGGTATTAAACTGAAAGTCAGTCAGATTGTAAAACTGAAGTTACTGGCTGTACATGACGGGATATTTCCTCATGGGTTGACTTTCCCCTCCCTGTAACATTGTAATATTTTTCTGTGTTACCAAAGAGCTTATTTATGAAGTGAATTCTATCCCAGTACGTTGTTGAAGAAACACATTGCTTACAGTATTTCAAGTCTCGGGAAACCATGATTAATGAAAAGGTTGCTGTGAGCAGCTCACACTCACATGGCTTGCTGCACTTTGAGTTAAATGAGCTTGTGATTTACTGTGTTAGTTACTGTCATACAGATGTGGAGCTGAGAGGAAAAGATACTTCAGATGTAAATCTTTAGAAGTGAATCTTTGGAGCAGTGGATAACTTGAACTGAAAAGTCTCTTTTTTGCTCTTTTAACTGTTCTAGGTTATTTCTGTATTTAGAGACATTTTTGGCCAGGAGGCCAATGTGTATACAGGAACCAGGGAGTTTCACATCAATCCATATAATGTTCAGGTAAACTGTTGACAAGGGATTTTGTGATGGGATAGGGAAGGAAAAAACTTGCACAGCTGAACTCCCATTTGCCTCTGTTTGTCATCCCTTTCAGATTGGTTATTCAGTTCTTTCTCGTGGCAACTACATTCCTCATTCTGGCAGAACTCTCTCGCTTCTGCATCATTCACTGCAGTCCCTGGAGCCCATAATGAAGTGTGTGCACATGAGCTGGATGGTGATCCTGGTGGGCCCGGCAGCTGTTGGCAAAACCAGTCTGGTGGAGCTGTTGGCCCATCTCACCGGCCACCGGCTGAAAATCATGGCGATGAACAGCGCGATGGATACAACTGAACTCCTGGGTGGATTTGAGCAGGTAAATACTGGTTTGGTAATGTTTGGCAGTATTTCTCCTTCCCACCTAATAGTGGCCAGTCTGCAGTGAGTTTGTGTTTGTAAATGGAGCCTTGGCACCACAGTCTTCTGCATGAACTGACTCCCTAATGGCCTTTTTGCAGGTTGATATCAACAGGCCATGGCAGCGCCTTTTGGAAAGGGTGGAGAATGCCGTGAGCACACTCGTAAGGGACAGTCTTCTCCTGGCAGAACTTTGTGCAGATGATGCTGAACTCGTGCTGCGTGCTTGGAGCAATTTCATCCTGAATTACAAACCCAAATCTCTGGGGGAAGGAGGTGGAAGTGTTACAGCTGAATTAGTGAGCAAACTGGAGGGAATACTTGTACTTACCCAGAGACTAAACAACAAAATAAATTCTTACACAAAGGCAGGTATGTATGGTGGGCAGTTGGAAGCACTGAAATTCTCCTGTACTGAGCTACTCAATGTATGATGCAATACAAGCTCTTACCTTGTATTCCTAAGAAAGGGAACTTGGATACGCTATTCTTGCATTTGTACTTGGAAGCACTGATAGCTGCACTTCACATATGTCAGCAGAATAATGTATGAGTTGGTTTTCCTTCTTTTTTTTAATCATTGTTTAAAATAAGGCATTAATACTCATCAAATTTCATTAAAGAGGGAGAAGGGATGCAGAAAAGTACCTGTTTAGGGAGTAAAGTGTCGATCTGTTTTATATTTCTTTGTGCTTGCAAACCTTTTCTGTTCACATGGATTTTGCCCATGGGAGGCTACTGAAGAGCTGGAGCCTCTGCTGTTATGTTCCCCTAAAAAGTAGGAAGCATATATGTTTATTAACAAAATAACTACTATTTTTCTCGAATGGAACTGGAAGCTACTTTGTTGATGTAAGTCTCAGTGTAAGATGTATTTCCTTTCAGAGTTTGCTCACCTGGTAGAAGAGTTCCGACGTTTCAAGCTGCAGCAGGCCCAGGCTGCTGACTGCAACAGCCATGGCACTTTTGAATGGGTGGATGGGATGTTGGTTCAGGCCCTGCAATCTGGAGACTGGCTGTTAATGGACAATGTTAATTTCTGCAAGTAAGAGATTTTAGTGGCCTTGTTTCAGTGAATATTTTGACCTCCCCAACTGACTTTGCCTCTTACTGTGTGGTTCACAACTGAGTATTTTGCATTTGATAATACAGAAGAGCAATAAATTAGATTTTCTGGAAGAGTATCTTCCTTCTCAGACAGCTTAGCACTTGATTGTTTTCCTGTTTGTCTTTTGCTCAAGATGGGTACCATTTTGATTTCAGAGGAGAAAGGGATCAAATTGGTACCTTTTTATGACCACATGGCTTTGTTTTGAATGTAGCCCATCTGTGCTGGACCGCTTGAATGCTTTGCTTGAACCAGGAGGTGTTCTGACCATGAGTGAGAGAGGTGTCATAGATGGCACAATTCCTACAATAACTCCTCATCCAAACTTCAGGTATTTTGCATTTCTGCTTTTTTTTTTTTTCAAGGTTTTTTTTCCCTTTATCAAATAGGTTTAGAATAAAGGTGTCATCAGTGAGCCGGTCTTTTGGTATTTTGAATGCTGTTCAGTTTGCCATGTAGTGTAGTGACACTGTCTAGCAAGAAAGAAAACTGCACTGTGGTGAGCATATAAAAGAGAGGTTAAGAGGCTTTGCTTTATATCCCTGTTGCAACACAAACTATTACACTGGAAAATTCATAGCAGTGTGCCTCTGCCTTGATTTTGCATTTCTAATTTAGGATTTCAGCACTTCCCTGTCTCACTGTAATGAAGTTGATGATACATGCATTGAGGATGGTGAAGTCTCTAGATGTGCTGGTTATGAAAGCTGATATATGGGCATAATAATTTTCTTCACAGCTTTTTCCAACCCATCTATAAATTTCAGTTTCCTGCAGTGACAGAACTTAAAAAAACCCCAACAAACCACCCAAACAGACAGTCTATTCTCTCAGACCTGAAGTAGTCTCTGGGGAAGATGGGAGGAGAACATAACAGGATTCTGTGTAATTCCTACCTTTTATAAATCCATAACAAGGATATTGGGACTGATACTCTCTGGCTCCTCTGAATTGGAAACATTTTTGACTTCTCAGAAACCTGTTTTCACTGCTTTGTGTCTCAGAAGTACTTTTTCCTCCTTGCTTTTAAGAGGTGTCTATTGATAGTATTAACTGCTTGGATGTTGGATACTTTGGTTTTTAAATAGCACAGATTTATTTGAAGCTGTTGCTAAGACTTTTAAAAGCCTTTATAGCTCAGAGGCATAGTTTAACTTCTCTTTGTAAGTGGGCAAATGATAAAAGAGTCATAACTCAGATAATAATGAGTTGAAAGTCATGCAGAATATCTGTGTCTAATTGCAAAGTATAACTATTCATACAGATTTCTCATTTAAATTCAGTAGCTGTCTCTGGCTTTCTAGATATCGTGTCCCCATTTTTATGAAGATGAATTTACTTTATGGAGAAGCAGATTTGGTAGTTCCAGATAGTTTAAGGACCTAAGTTACATCTTTAGAATTTAAGGCAGTTGAAATGGACGATTGTTGTAGGTCCCTATCAACTTGAATTATTCTTTTCTAATATCCAACAGGCTCTTCCTTTCTATGGATCCAGTTCATGGGGAAATATCCAGAGCCATGCGGAATCGTGGTATTGAAATTTATGTTCCTGGGGAGACTGATGGAAATGTATTGGACAGTCTGGATTTGAAGTTACTCCTGCATGGTTTGGGTTTAGTTGGAGATAGTGTCTGTGATGCACTTCTGGCTGTGCATTCAGAAACCAAGGCAGCAATAGCAGGTAAAAAAAATCTTCTTGGTGTTTTTTAGCAATGTGGGCTCATTACATATATATGGATGAAGTCTTCGGTATTAAACCCTGGTTATTTTATTGTGTTATGTGCTGATATAAGTAAGCACATAAAACTATAATCAGGTAGTTTTGGATTGGTTTTTTGCCTTCCCAGGAAGTAGGCCCAAGTCATGAAAAAGTGGTAACTACAGTGCTTTGGTACAGAGACCTCAGACTCTGGTGCTAGTCTGTTGTCCCTTGTTATAGGGAAGGCAGTGTATGTAAGTGAAAATCAGCAAAAGAGAGGGGTTGCACAAGTTCTTCTTTGCAGCTGAGTTTCATTCATCTCAGCTGTTTGATGTCTTATTTTGAGCTGGTCATCTGTTATTTACAATCTTGTCAGATTTTCTTATCAACCTTGGGAAGAATCCACTCAGCTTTCAGGACAGGAGGATATATTTGTTTTGTATCATGACACCTAAAGTGGTGTTTGTCAGATTAAAGGGTTGACAGTTGCTAAACATTCACATCACCCTAATTGCTGTGAATCTTTCAGGTTCTGTGTCATCGTTGTCACCTTTGCTTCAGGCTGCTGTATTAATTGTGCAGCAAATACAAAGAGGCCTTGGATTAGCAAAGTCTTTTTACAGAGCCTGTTGGGAAGTTTATGGCCGCTCACAACAACTGCAGATTAATCAAAAGGTAAAAGTCCTGTATTTGAAAGCTTTTCTTAGATAACTAGATAAGTGAAAAATGTAACTGCATGAGGCTAGTATTTGAGATCCTGTTTCCTACATGCCTGTGCAAGAGATTGATGGAGATGGTGCTCTTGGAGAGATGAACCAAACAGTGCCCTGTTTGGACTCTGAGGCTTGTAGTTTGTAACAGCTTCAGCTGGGATATTGGGATATTCATACTGATGGAGCTGTAGCCTGTAACACTGTGCACACTGTCATCTGTGGACACATTCACTTCCTGTTTGAAACTGTGTAGTGTGTTATTTCACTTCTGGTAGGAATGTATTGGTACTTTCATTGTGTATGTTATATAGTGTTTGTAGAAGATTTGGTCTATAATAACTTAATAATAAATACATGTAATGAAAATGTTTCCTGAGCCGTTGTGCTTGAATGCATGTTACATGTTTGAATATGACTCTAAGCTGCTTTTTGGTTGTTTGTTGTAGCTTGTGTTAGAATTGGTTACGAGGCATTCTTCCTCTCTGGCTTCCCCTGACACTTGGGGTGAGTCCTTGCTAGCAGTGGGATTGTGGCCAGACTCGCTGCCTTCAGGTCTGTTTGCAGCTGAAGACTCGCTCCTTTCCACAGTCCAGCAGGATGGACAGGTCCTGATGTACTGTCTGCACAGACTAAACCTCAGAAACTGCAGGTAGGCAGGAAACCTTTTTTTTTTTTTTTGTCTAGTAAATAAGAAACAATACATGTGAACTATTCATTGTTTATTGCAAAATTCTGTGTTTATCAAATTGTGCAGGTAGAGACTGTGATTGTCATGCACTGTAACTGTGTTCCTGTTACCTTTCCATACAACCACTGCAAGTGAAAGTTTAATTATTTACTGCTTTATTCTTAAATCTTCAAAATACGTTCAAAAGACTTGTCTCTTTGATCTTCAATAAGTGCATTTGACTCATTTTGAGAGATGTTAGGAGTAAGCATTTAGCAGAAAATGTGAATGCAAACACTGGGTTTAGTAGGTAATAAGAGCCCCAAAATCTCTTCCTTCAGTTTCCTTCTAAGCTTTAAAAAACCTGAGCATTGAACTACTTTAAAGTATACTAATGATTCTCTGGATTTCCTGTTTTCATGTAATCGATTATTCATCAGTAATTTTAGGTCCAGTAGTTTCAGATAAAAGCACAAATTTCCTTCTTCAGACAGAGCTGTCTGAAAGAAGCAGAGGCCCATGTGCAGGGGGTATATAAAAGAATTTTTTTTAGTGGTTTCTTGTGCAATATAGCTGTTAATTTTTACAACACTGGGGCAAAAACTTCCTTCCTGCCTTCTCTGCTTAGTAGCCTACTCTGGACAGGTACTGTAGTTTGCTTCCAGTGAAAGAACAAGCTGTAGAAGTTGCTACTAAGATACAATGTTGAAATTGTGAAACCTTAGCAACATGCTGTGTTGTTTGCTGTTTTGTTTGTTTGTTTGTTTTTAATCAATGACACTTACTTTCCTGTCTTTTTTAATTTAACTTTGCATATCATTCTGGTGCACAAATCAATTAGAATTTCTCAGTGAAATTCTGTGCATATTCACGTGGGGTAGTGCATGAATTTTTGGCAACAGTGAGCTCCTAACAGTAGACACCCCCAATGGATTTGAAATTGAAAAGTGGTTTTAAAGCTAAATAATGGAGGAAAGATCATTGCATTGCTACACTGATGCCTAAAGATGGTTGCAAAATATATTCTTTCCTGGATCTGGCAGTTCAAGCCCTTGATTGCTGGATTTCTTTGTGTTTCAGGACATTACCAGTGACTCTGCAAGATCTTAAGAAAGTTATGCAGTCCACTAATCCCGAGAGTCTCAAGTTCAGTGCTGTTGAGATTGATGCAAACTGGATGGACAAAATGGAAGTTCTCCAGTCTTCAGTGAAGTTGTTCATAGAAAAGGCGACCAATCAAGATTGGAAATTAAGAGTTAAATGGCTTAACTCCTTAGCCAAAAATCTGCCACAGGTGCTTGGTATGTAATAATTTGTTTGGTCTAAAGGCTGACTTGTTAAGTTTTTGCAAATCATAAGTGTTGTATGAAAACATCCAGACCATTCAAATTATCTGAGTTATGGAGACTCTCAACTATCCACACTAATTCAAGGGCATGGATGCTCCAGGGAGGGATAGAAACAGGTTGTGCATGTTAGGGAAATAAGGAGACTTTGGGCTAAGCATTATCCTTTATTATTCAAACGTGGATAACTTGTGCTGCTTCTGAATTAGTTATTTTTGGATGGGTCTTGGTCTGTGTAAGCAAATACACCTTTTCACTTTTTTTTTTTAGTGATAGTGAAAGCAGTCAAATGCCTTTTGTGTATTTGGTATTAAAATACAAATGCTTAGAAAGCCAAGAAACTGTAGAACTGAGATTTCCTGAAGCAGTGTTGTCTGAACATTCAGGATAATAGCTGAGATGAGCTATTCATTTAATTACAGTATTAATCTCATTAAACTCCTGGAGCATTTAGGCAGGCACTAGTCCAAGTAATTTACCCATTTAGCTTTCTTCTGTGGTCTGAAATCTCAGACTATGTCGTCCCTATATTAATGGGATTGCTTCCCCTTTATTTTGCTGTCTTTTCAGGCAGGTAGGTTTGCAAAGTAGAAAATACCTAAAAAATTACTTTTAATGAAAAGTATGCTTTTTTTTAAAATTGTAAAGAAAATACCCTCTCCCCCCCCCCACAACAGATGTGTTGAGAGGAAGATTTGAAGCTATAAACTCAAGGATTTTCACAAACCATATATTTAATAGCATACATGTAGTATCACCAGTTCAACTAGACCTCCTTGCTGGATTTATGTCGTCAGCCATGACATTCTGGTGCTTTTAAGACCTTTTGGAGCTAATACGAAATACAACCAACCAGCATATCCAGAGTGCATGCACAGATTTGATTCAATCTGCTTGTGCTGGCTCAGTTGAAGTTATCTTTCTTGATTTTTACTAAATGCTCTTCTGTGCCCACGTTCTCCCCTCTTCACCTGCAGATTCAGTGCGAATTCAGCTGGAAGCAGGTGCTGTAGCCCTTGGTTGTTTTTATGCCAGTCCTCTCTCATCTGGAGTCAGTAACATGATCAAGTTGCTACAGCCAACTATGACAGGTACTTCTGAAAAAGATGGATGTAAGACATTGCTTCCTTTATTTGTTCTCTGAACACACTGCAACCCTTCTTAGGAAATGTATGTAGCAAAACAAAGACTCAATTCTAAATATATGTTGCTTCTGTCATAAAAGAAAGTACAACGAAGAAATTAAAACAAAAAAATCAATTACAACAAATACAAACATTCTTGCTGTCTAGAACAGCAAGTATGACAATTAAATGTATTCATCCTATTCAAGTTAGATATGAGTGCTCTGCCCATGAGTCCTGGCTGTGTATCCGTGACTCAGATGTATTCCTACAGCTCAGGGTGATGTTCTGAAGAGTGATTCAAATATTCACTGCCTTTCTGACTTGATAGATTAGGCACCCTGCTCTTTTTTCCCCAAGATTTGTGTTAGTCCATCTGAAACCCCTGTTTTGGCCTATAATTTTCCCTTGGTGTTTTGTGGGGGCTCAGGCCTGTGGCTTCATTTCCAAGCTTGTTAGGTGCATGGAAACTACATACAGTGACACTGGACCTTTTATGGATGATCCTGGGTATATTGCCTGGAATGTGAGCTGGACTTGAGTTTCCAAGCTGTGTTTGGGTGCTCTAACCCCTGTTTTAATTTATTGTCAGTGTTCTGTTTTCCAGAACCTGCAGTCAGTTTTAATGCTTTTCTGTTTGGATATCTGGAGTGAGAGAGTTTGACTGCCTTCTTCCTAGGCTGCTTCTTTATTTCCCTAATGTTCTTGTATAGGCAGGGGGATCAAGAAAAGAACTGAGTAATGTTTCACTGCTGTCCTGTCTTGTCTGCCTTTCCAGATGAACATGTGATGCCTCTGGACCCAAGATGGAACATGCAGTTTTTGGAAATCATTAGAAATTCAATGAGCTTTGATACAGAAATGAAACACACAGACCAGCTTCTTATCCTTTTGAAGTCTGCAGCTAATCGGTGGGTTACAAAAAAACCCTTTAAAGAGTGCCCAGTGCCTGTAACCAGTGCTGAGTAAACCTTTGTGGTGTCTGCCACGTGTGTTTTTAGGTTTTGATAGATGTGATCTAAAATACCAGGCAGAGGTTTTGTACAGGTATTTAAATTCTTTGCTTCTGTTTTCTGTAGATGCATATTAAACACAATCACTTAATATAGGGAGCAGAGCTCCCGGCATTCCATACATGGTGCAGTACTTCAAGGACAAATCAGAATGTTGGGATAAAGCATTAAAGAGGCAGAAGCAGCAGTGTGAAATCTCTGAAAAAGCTGAAATAGTTGCCCTGCTTTTGCATGTGGACTGTTTTTCCTAACAAGATGAAAAAGTACATAGATTCTGGAGTTAAAGTGTAAGGAAGCAGCTGCTCACATATCCCAGAGGCCATGGTGTTGCACCTGTTAAGTAGCTCACTGGTTTTTCCTTCTTGGTGAAGTCAGGAGTCTGCTCCTTGTGAAGCTTGCTTCTACAGAAACCATATTCAAGCAATTATCTGTTGCAATTTTCTGCACCTGGTTCTTCTTCCATAATACAGTGAATACATTATGTCACTTTGTAGTTCAAATGTCATGTTGTAGCTCACCGTTGTCATAAGGCCAAGGATTTAAAGCAGTACTGGATTGGTAACAACTTTATTTTTACTTCAGGGCAGTGTTATTTCTTGACCGAGAAAAAAGAAGTTACATTGAGAAGAATTTGATTGCCAGCAAGAAGCCAAGAAACAGTGTCTTAAGAATGTCTCTAGATTTCCACAGAAGTGGGTTGATTTTTGCTGTTACTTTTGGTTCTGTAGTCAATTTGAAATATGGTTAATTTGCATTGTTATGAAATGTATACTTTAAACATGGTGTGCAAAGAAAGAGTATGTGAATGTAAAGCAATCAGATGAGGACTAGTGTGGTATCTAACACATTCTTCTTAAATTAGATATACCTTAGGCTACACTATTTATGTCCCACCTCTATGAGGTAATGAGTGGATATGATTTCTCTCTTAATTAACCAAACTTTAGGATAACAGTGGAGAGAAATTGGAATAACATTCTGTCTTTAGCTAATATGAATAACCAAGTTCTTCAGATTATGTAAGTAGGAAGTTTTACTTCTAAAACAAAAGGTAAGATTTAGTGATGAGGTTAGTGTGCTGCATAGAAGCAATTGATCAAGGAATCCCTCATAATGGTTTTTTTTAATATGTGTATAAAATGCAAAGAGGTAATAGAGAATTGTGCAAATAATGAAGGACTACTTATATTGCTTAATTTCTTGGATCTTTTCCAAGGCTGTGGGTTTTTTTTCTCAATTATAGAGAGGTTCTAGTGATCAGAAGTTGACCCTTATGTGTCATGTGATGTGGCTGGAATATTCAGTCCCTCCCTTTCTTTTCCTCTTCCCCAAACCTCAGATCCAGGGAGTTACAACTGTCTTCCTCATGGAATCGTGGTCAACCTTGCTGCTTTCTTTGAACTTTGGGATGCATTTGCACTTCACTGGGTGAAGTCTAATCAGGTGGCCTTAAGTGACAATGACATGCATGATGTGAGTAGACTTTCCATAGTACATTTAGGGTTAAGTGAAATGTGATTGTGTGCAGAACATTAGTTTCAGGGACCATGAAATAAACAGCAGTGCTTCTGTCTGTATTCAGAATATGCCTAACAGCAGGCAAATGATCATGTTTGTTTCAGTAGCTGTATTTGTGCCCTCTAATACCTGCTTAGGATGGCATGAACTGTGCTGTAGAAGTGGCTGTTTGATGATAAAGGGAGTATCCATTTCTATCTGTGATAAGAATATCTGAACCCTGACAGCTGACATACAGGTCACAGGGGTGGTTCACTCCTCCCTCTCCCTTTTCAGACCATGAATATAATTTTGCTGAAATCTTGACATTGTAGACTTGGTGCAGAGATTGTTTGGTTTTGGCTGGTGTAGTTCCACCTGCCAGTGTGGTGTTTTTAGAGAGCCTGCAGTTGAGTCCTGGTTGTGTAGCACTAAATACAAAGCATTGTGGGACTCTAAGTTAATATATGGTGGTGGTTTTGCTTTTTCTCTTGCTTGAACCACGCAGTATTGTGTAACCTGCAGCAGTGGTAACACTGTAACCTCCTTGGCTTGTTGCTAGATTTTCTACTGCTCGCTGTGGCGGGACCGGTTCTGGGCAGTGTCTGACACTGTCACGGTGGATTTGCCAGGGTTGTCACTTCTGGCTCTGCACTGGCACTGGGTTATGAAACACCTAATTGACAGAATTCCTCAGATGCTTATTGGATCAGACCAGAACAAGTGAGTGGCTTTGTTTGGTGGTTTTTGATTTGTTTCTGTTACATGGCTGTATAAATTACTCTTTTCTTTAGTGTTACAGCTAATTAGCATTGTTTGGATTAGTGTCCCAAGTCATGTTCCATTAGTGATGCAAATAACAATGTATTAAGTAGCTGTTCATTTTTAAAATTTGTGTTTCCTAGCACTGTGCGTCTGCGTGCTCGAATGATCATCTAGAAATTTTACCCCCTTAGTGAAAGGATGAGAGAGAGACTTTCCTATGCATCCTTTTGCCTTGTTTCTCAAACTTCCGTTAACTGTGTGGGCTTTTCTTCCCTCTGCCCCTCCCTTTTTTTTGTTTTTTCTCTACAAGGATTTCCAGGGAAATTCAATCTGTTTCACAGCAGATTCAGAGCTGCTTGGTCAATCCTTCTGGTATTTCAGCCAATATGAAGATACTACAGAAGTCTCTAGGAAGACCCCTTCCTTTTAAGGTATCAATACTCTGCTCTGTTTGCAAAAGATTTGTATTTCCAGCAATGTCCAGATAGGCTTTAATGTATTTACAGCACTTGCTTTCCAGGACAGCAAAAACACATTTCTTTTGTGTTTGTTAGATTGATTAAAAGAAAGTTTCAGCATATGTTAATGTACATCTCTTTTGAGAAATACATCAGTTATCCAGATAACATTTCTACTATGAATTATGATATGTATAGAAAATATTTGTTTAATACAGAGGGGTGCCTTTGCATTCATGTTGGTGACCAGTAGTTAGACCTAGGTTTTTATTACCTTATCTCTCAAGGATACTCAGCTATCAAAAAATGCACGTGGTTTACTTAGTGAGACTTTGAAGAACATTCAGTGCTTACTGAGAATTTGGAGAGATCCAAATGTATTTAAGCATCCAGATGTATCTAATGTATCTAAACATCCAAATGTATTTAAATTGCAGGTGTAAACTGCAATTTTTTTTAAGTCACAGTAGATCCTGAGGGGGTTTTTTTATCATTTTGTGTATTTATCGCCCTTGATTTAGGTAAGTTGCCATGTTGAAGTATTATTTGTCTGCATAATATATGTAGTTTCTTTATGAAGGGAAAAAACTCTAACTTGATAAGGAGGAATTGTGGTCACCTGTTTCAATTTCTGTCTTCCTGCTGTATTGAATCAGGCTCCTAAAAGATTATTGTTAAGCTGTTGTTGCAGGCTGGTTTATATATACGTGTACTTTAGTTGTGTGCACGTGAATTCAAAATCTTAGTTTTAACTGCAGTCCCAAATCTTGTTTGTGGTTTTGTTAGTGCTGCTGAAACAAATTGTCCTTTTCACGTTTCCAGGATAAACTGGGCATGGAATGTTTTTCTCAGTTAAAAGCTCTCAGCAAAGCACTGAACACCTTGGAGCTAAGATTGGCCTTTGGAGAAAGTAGGTGGCAGGAAAAAATGTGCTGTGTGAAAATCGCTGCCGCAGGAGTAAAGATGAAGAAAGCATTGCTGCAAGCTGATGGCCTGATAATAAGAGCCAATCATTTAGAAGATGTTAGTCTGGGTAGGTAACACTTGGTAAGAGCCCAGCAGGATGGTTTCTGCCATCTCCATTCTTTCATACACAGATGGAAAGGGTGTTAGATGTTCACTGACAAGAAACATAGTACATGCATTTATGTGCCTTTTATATTCTGTCAAACAGATCAACTACAGATATTTCTGAAAGCTCTACATTCACAACTGAAAGCAGAAGGAGTCACATACAGTTATTCAGAAGAAAGGCTTCCTGAAAACACCATCTCCAACCAGTTAGACCCTGCCTTGCTGAATCAGCTCTGCAGTCAGGTTCAGCTGTGGCCTGCAATGGAATACATAGGGGTGCTCTGGCAGTACAAACTGACAGCAGATTGGCTGGCCAAGGCTTGTGCAAGAAGGTAAGAAGAAGGCTGGAGAAAGAAATCCTTTATTTCTTTCATGAGATTCAGAATCCCTAGCTAGAAGCTGTAACTTTGGTGCTTTACATCTGCATGTAAATCTGTGTTTATGTATTTGTAATCTATATACACCTGTGTGCATGTGCATATATATCTGTGCAGCACACAAATACATGGGGTATTAGGAATCAACAGAAGATGTTTATCACCAGATTGCAGGGGGCTACTGCAGAAAGACTAAACTAGACCTGGAAATGAAGGAAGTAAACTAGCATGCATGCTTCCTTTTGTGTAAACTATACATTCATAGAATCACAGTTTAAATTAATAGTTAATTTAAGAAGTGTTTGTGTTGTTTCAAGGGGCCAAGTGTATTTATTTTTAGTCTGGTTTACCATTCCTTAAAAGAAAGCTATTCATTTATGGACTTCAGTGAAAGCTAATTTTTGTGTAATGAGACTCTTAGAATCATTGGTTCACTCTTGAATTCAGCAAAGTTCTGAATTTTCACAAAAGCTATAAAGCTAGAAAACAGTTTCTCCCCAAATGCTTTGTATGGTTTGCTCAACATGGAGCTTATAGCTACAGGACATTCCACTTTTCCCCCTTTTTCTTGTGTTTAGATTTTGTCAACTTTGAAGGATTCAAGTGTTTTGAGTAGTATTTGCTTGTTCTTCTCCAACATTTGAAATGCTGTCATTTTAACCTTTCGGTGACTTTGCTTGCCATCTCAATTTGTTTTACTGTCCAAATGATTTGTTTCATGTGCCCTGCTTAAGCATTGCTTAGGTTGTATTTTTTTTACCTGCTACAGGAATAACTGCAGTCAAGAATTAAGCATATGTTCAGATCTAGCTCAGTTTATAGCTTTTTCTCTCAAGTTGACACCAGCTGCTTCTCACCAGCTCTCTGGACTGTGGCACTTGTTACACCTTAATGAAGTAAGGATAAGTTTTATTTTAATTTAATTAAATCAGATCTTTAATTAATCTTGCAGAAGTTTTCAAAGGTTCTTCAAAATACGTATATCACTAAGATTTTTGACATGCAGTTTTTCTGCCTCTGCCTGACAAAAACTGTTCCTTCTTTTAACAAGAAAGGTTATTAAGTGTGAGCCTTGAGAAAATGTAATTAAAGCACAATGTTGAAAGATAAAATACAACAAAGTCTTAAATAACATAGTTCTGTATGATTTAGTTTGATAGTATTGTTCCATACATGCATCTGTGACCTAGTGGAAAACAGGAAATTGTTTAGATGGCAGGTGCCAGCTTGGTTGTATCTATGTGTTCAAAGTAACTTTACACTGAAAAATGCTTTCCTCTATTCCCATGTCCCTTTAGATCTGTCGCAAATCAAACAGACTGATAAAACTACTTTATGCATTTTCTGTAGAACGTTTAATAACTCTGGTTAATATTTATGATACAATGGTTGTGTTCCCACAAAGCGAAGTAAGGCACAAGTTCACTTTAAATGCTTCAGAGCAGAGTTTTGGATGGCTTTACCTGTTTCATGCCTCTGCACCCTTGTGTATCGTAACAAAAGGTTGCGCAGTCATAGACTAGAGGCTGTATTCTAACAACTTGCTCTGTAAACATGCTGCATATTTCACAGACAGGAGACAGTGCTGACATCAGGAAGCGTACTCTGTGTTGAGGAGATGCAAGGAAATACTATGTGAATTTGAAAGGATCTTGGAGAATATCTTGTACTGTCCCTACTGAGAAACAGAATCATGCTTTCTTTGTACATGTGTGTGCTTAATTCTCTTTTGCTCCCTGTACATTAGTCTCACCTCTAGGTTCTTGTTTCTCCTTAGATATCCCCTGAAGAAATGTCTCTTCTGTCATCTCAGCTAGTTAATGCTGTGTTAGCATCCTTTTGGAGCAGTACTTTCACTATGGACCCAGACTACTGGTTGACTTGGAGGCCACTGCCTGCAACAGAGGAAAACAGCTTCTCTAAATCCCATGTGAACTGTTCTATGAAGGTTTGTCTCTTCTGACCTAATCGAATTCTAGGCTGAATGCTCTTGTTGACTAATTCAGCAGTTTTCTAAAGCCATTGTAAGTTCTGTCATAGTCAGTGCAAGTTGCATCTGAACAATCTAACTCTTAATCTCTTAATTTAGGGCCCAGGCATTTTGACCCGAGCTGTTTTCTCAAAGTGCTTCTTTGAAATTCTAACTAGCAGTAGCAAGACAAGCCAGTGGGATGTGAGTGGGCTTCCTGTCCTGTCATCATCCCATGTAACACTGGGAGAATGGATGGAGAGAGCACAGCAGCTTCACAGAGTCAGCACAGTGCTGTGGACCAACCTGGCTGTCTCTTCAATTGCAGATTTTAGGTATTAAGACCTCTCTTCCACATATAAGTTATTTAAATCAAGCATGTTACAGAAGTTTGCTTACTGTGTGTAAACTTCTCATTCCTTTTCCTCCAGACACACAGATGCTAGACTGCAAGGAATAATGCTAAGCAGACAGCTCTCTGCCCTGGTAGATCTGGTTCCAATGGATCTTCAAGAAGAATTTTTGGAGTGCTGTGAGAAGCTCTACCTCAGGGATCCTGTTGCGTATGAGTACCTTCTCAAGATACTTGGAAGCATCACTGATCAGGAGCTACTTCCTAAAGAATTTCTGTTTCTTCTGCTCACATGCTTGCATCAGTTCTATGGGGAAGGGCTTCAGGAGTTACCAGAGACAGCTTGGCGAGGAAGCCTCTGGGTGGTCATTGGCTTGGTGCAGATCCAGATGTGGCTTCCACAGACCAGGTTTGATCCAGCTGTTAAAAGAGAATACAAGCTCAAGTACTCAAAAGAAGAGGTGAGTATGAAGCCAAGTTGGCTTTTACCATTGTTATGTATAAAATCAACACAGAGGAGTTTGGCTTGGGGGGTCCTTGGGCAAATATTTGGTTGTGATTTTTAAACTATACAGTTAGAACTTCTTTTAATGTCCAAGAAGTTGATGTACCTACTTGGTTACTAAAATCAGAACTGCTGTGAATGGTTTATTCTTTCCTTTTTAGTTATACCAGCTGGAGTGTGAATGGAAAACACGTGACTTTTCATCCCAACTGCATACAGGAAAAAGTATTGAAGATGAAACAGTCAGCAACTATATTCATCCCCATATCAGGTAACACCCCGGCCCTGAACCCATCTCTTTTAGTTTGGACATGTCATCTTTGTGTGCTCGGGCTTTGAAACTTTTCTCCTCAGCTTTACAGTTTTTCTCTCTTTCTGTAGAAACTAGAGTTGCTGGTTTTAAAGTATCAATTTACATATTGAGGTGGAAGAGAAAAATACAGAAGCTGTGCTCTTTACTTGCAGTAAGGAATTGTCAGTACACTTTGTACTGCTGTAAATAGAGCAATTAAAGCAGTGGTCATCATATACTCATAAAGTTGAAACCATGCCCAGAAGTAAAAATAATGCTATACATTTAAATTACTGTACTTCTGTTAAAATGTGACAATGTTATCAGTCAGTTGAAATGAGATGAGTTGTTTATCTATCACTGTAGTTCCTCAAGGCCAAAATAGCATGACAGTGCTATTTTGCAAAGTTCTTCAGCTGGTATTACTGGGGAGAAATCTCCATATGTGTATTTTAGCAGTAGCCTTTGCCTATGTTGCTGTGGATGAATTAAATTTCTTACCACACAGAGTACACTCTTGACATTCAGAATCTGTAGCCACTGTTACTTTGGGGCTTTTTGTGGTTCTTTTTTTGTCTGAGGAAATTTTAAGCAAAGACAGCTTTCTCCTTTGTGCAGCCTTCCAGGTGTGTTCCTTGTACATGGAGATAAAAACTATCTATTATTCACAATTTTCCACTTTTAATAGGAATTTTTGATTTCATTATTACACATGTAGAGGACCTGCTAGTTCCATGCTACTGCTTAAAGAGAATGATAATCACTGAAAGCAGATTCTGAATGGCTGAGTTTTACCAATTGCATTACTTTTTTCTTAATGCTCACAGAGCTGTCAGGTAGCAAGAAAAAAGTAATTGAAGCTTGTTGAAGTGACAGGGAGAGAAATCTACACCTCTGTGCTAAACGGCTGTCCCTTGTGTTTCCCTTGTTTGCTGTTTCGCACAAAGTAGCAGAGTATTTCTGATTAATCTTCCTCTTTAGCTAACTGTTACGTTAGAGCTGTTTAAACAGGTTTGTATGAACCATATTTCTATGTCTAAACTGGTCAATGTTATTTCTTAACAGACTGTTGCATGAAAGAATGCAAAGGTTGAAAGAGCAGATAAGCAGCCTTTCTAGAAGGAAGGCCTTCAGGCCTCCAGCTCCACTGTATGATTGCTTGTACCAGGAGGCTCACCAGTACATCAACAGCATAGCACGGGTTTCCTCAGTCCAAGACCTTCTAGCCCGCCTTCTGCAGTTCCTCCGTGGAGAGAGACCTAAATCACTGCAGGCTGTACAGAGCCTGTTAAATGAAGAAGCATCGTGGCAACAGTCACACCATCAGTTTAGAAAACACCTGGCAGAGGAGTATGCTGCATTCCCTGATGCCATCATTCCGCTCCAAGCTGCCATCGTGCAGCTGCAACATGGCATGCGGTTAGTGGCTTCTGAAGCGTGTGCAATGCTGCAGAGCTTTGTGTGCCCAGCTGATCTCACCAACCTCCTCACTTCTTTGTTGGCATTTCCTTCTGTTGGCCATGCCCTTCCTACTTACTTTGCTCGGGCAGAAATTTTATGCTCAGTGAATTCAGTTGGGGTACTTAATGGACTTAAAAAGTTCTCTCTGAAGCACTCTGAAGGAGGATCTGAGGGAACTGAACAGCCTTGCCCAACTCTGGAACAACTCCTGGTGAATGCTTTGTTGCATCTTCGATGCCATGTACTATCCAGAGGAGAGATGGACCAGAAATCTCTGCAGCTCTTCAGACATCTGTGTCGGGTAAGCTCTGGTTGCCCATAACTGCAATTCTTGCACTGAACTTGTCCCCTGTGGAAGATGTGGATCTCTTAAAACAGGTCTAGAGGAGGCCCACAGAAATCAGAGGGCTGAAACACTTCTCTTATGAATGAAGGCTGACAGAGTTTGGGTTGTTCAGCTGGAGGAAGAGATGTCTCTGAGGAGACATTGTTGTGGCTTTTCAGTATATGAAAGGGGTTTATAAAAAGGATGGAAGGAGACTTTTTACCAAGGTTTGTAGGACAAGGCATAACAGTTTTAAACTGAAAGAGGGTAAATCTAGATTGGATATGAAAATAATTGTTTTAAAATGTGGATGGTGAGACACAGCAACAGGTTGTGTCCAGAGAAGTTGTGGATGCTGCAACCCTGGAAGTGTTTGAGAGTGATTGGATGGGGCTTTGAGCAACCTGTCTACTGGAAGATGTCCCTGCCCATGTTAGAGGGGTTGGATTAGATGATCTTTAGAGGTCCTTATCTTGATAATCATTAGTATGATGTTCTTTAAAATTTTCTAAATTTTTCCCACTTAATTGTAAAAGATAATCTAAAATACTGGATTAACTTGTTTGGATTTATCAAGGCATAAAATTAGAGCCTGTAACAATTACCAAAGATTTTATTTATATAAGAAAAACTTCAAATAACAAAACCCAAAAATGGGGACACAAAGAAAAAAACACCCCAAAGCAAACTTTGTAGAGTGTCTCTTTATAAAATGTTTAAGAAAGGAGACTAGAATTTGGTTGAATACTCTGTTGCATATTGTTGTCTTTGCATTTACCTCATTAGCTTGTTAAGAGGGCAGTTCACAAATGTTGGATGGCTTTGATTTCTACTGTTGTAGGCCACAGAGGAGGGAAGAACCAAGCAAAATAGATGCTGCCCCGTTGAAGGAATAGGAGATGATTTTAAATGTTAACTTGTGTAGAAGCATCCTGCTTTGTGTTTCCTTAGGCAATTGTAAATGAATGGGATGAACAGGAACGCCGTGCCCAAGAGCAGGAGGCAATAGAACGCAGCCTGTACAGATACAGGAGTAAAAGTCATGGGAAAGGACAGAGTGAGGAAGAAGAGGAAGAAGAAGAATTTAGGAAGAGATTTCCTTTTCATGAAAAGGTAATAGCTGTAACTGTTAAGAAATACAAAAATTACATCTGAAGTTGCTCCTGAAAATACATGCTATTAATGACATGAGGAATGAAGCAGTTTTTCCTTCAACCAAAAGCCGGATGGGGGTAGATTTTGATAGGTATTAAGTTACGCACCTGTGGTTTATTTTATCTTCTGACTGCAAAAAGTTTTTGGGATTAATTTCCACTACTGTGGTTGGGTGAATAATCCCAAGTTATATAACTGAACGATAATGTAGTTACTTGTAAAAATCAGGAATTTTATTAATTTAGCAAGTAAAGTCATCTGAGGTCCTACTACCTATGGAGAAGGCTGATCTCCTTGATTAAATAAAGCAGCTGGGAGAGAACAGTTCAGGTCCTCAAGCAACCACACAGTGTTGAGGTGGTTTACCAGCAGACACAGCTGCTGTGTTTTCTGAAAAGGGGTTTAGTTGGCAGCAGCTCAGGGATCACTGTACTGCACACTTGCCTGCTGTAGTTATGCCCTGAAATGTTCTGTACACCTGTGTTCTGTTTCAGACTCGCAGTCTGTCTGTATGGTACCAGCTGCAAATCATTAGCATGTCCTTGCAATGCCAAAAAAAACCAAAAAAGGAGATAGGGAGAGGAGGCATTAAAGGAAGAAATTAAAATTTACTTTTGATTTTCATGTAATTTGCAGGACTTTGAAGATATCACAGCTCAGCCAAGCCTAGAAGAAAAAATGGAAACCGAAGATCCAGTGGAAGACCAGCTGGAAATTAACAGAGCCCTTTTGTCCAAGAGCTCTATGCAAACAGTAATGAAGGTTCATCAACAGTTGTGCTTAAACTTTGCTCGATCCCTGTGGTATCAACAGAGTCTGCCTTCTCATCAGGCCAAGCATTATTTTAGTACATTTATTTCCTGCTATCAGACTGGTGCATGCCTGGTGTCACAATTCTATCCTTTAATTGGTAAGACTGCTAGCAGTATTTCAGATATGCAGGTTTAGATTTGTAACGATTTGTCTAAAAATAATTGCATTACAGGCCATGAAACACACATATTATGGTGAAAATGCACAAACCTGAATTTTCTTTTTCCAAAGAATTTGCCCCAAGTTCAGAATTGTCTTATGGAATGCTTTGATTTTTATTCTTTTATGCATTTTTTTAATTCCATTTGGTAATACAGAAGACCAACACAATTTAAAAATGTATTGAATACTGAGTGACATTTTGATCACATGGATCTACATAGTCCTGTGGAAGATAAAGCACTTGAAGAAATTTCCCAGAAGTAAATTTTGCAATGAAGTTCATTAAACAATTGGTTTCAATTTAGCTTATGTATATAGTTGAAAAGAAAAATGGCATCGGGGTTTTTTTTTCCACCCTGAATTTTGGAAAACTTGATGTGTCAATTGTGTTAACAATCTGTGAGAACTCAGAATCATCACTTTTCAAAGCAGAGCTGTATATTTCAGTTCTGATGTAATAAGTGCATGTGTGCAATTAAAATGAAGCCGATAAGGGCTGATGTTTCTACAGTGCCTTACTTTTGTGTTTGCACCTGAGGTGTAATCTATGTGGGAGTTTTTTTGTATGTTGGATTACTTTTCCACAGAGCCTTCCTACTAGTTTTATAGTAATATCTCTTGACGTGAATTTACATACAGAGGAACTGTGTTTTTCTGATAGGATCACAGCCCACGTTTAGAATGCTGATTGTACTTCTGTAGAAAAATTTGATAAAATAGAGAATATAAACTCTAAGTATGTCTCGTGTTCTGTACTCCATCTCATTGTTCCAGTGACATAGTACTATATCCTTGTAAAAGATAACATGCTAAGGCTTGGGATACAGGGGGAAAAAAACCCCAACTTTATCTATTCAACTGAAATAAGAATTAATAGCATGTGTGATGTCATCCTTACTTGTTTCCTAGGTGCTGAAATGAATGACAGTCTTTTGGGAAGCCAACTTCTGCTTAGCACTGTTCTTCACAATACCTTTTTTGAGGAAGTAGCTTCAGATCTTGTGCTGCAGCAAGATGGCCCATATGACTTCTACCAGCATCCCAATATTCAGCAAGTCCGACAGTGCCAACCTGTACTTGACAATTTTGCTAAAGAAATAAATGGGCTACTGCAGGAATGGCCAGAGCATCCTGTACTTGTGCAGGTAAAAACACCTCAACAAATGTTTGGGGGAAGCTGGAGCATTTTAGGATTGCATTTAGGTGTAAATACGTCTATAGATATGCATAGACATGTGCATACACATTCATATGCTTGCGTAGATGTTGTCTGTATTACTTATGCAGATGTTCTGAAGTCATACCTGTTTATTCATAAAAGGTATAGGTATTATTAGCTGTTCTATTTTAGTTATGAAATGTTAGGTGGGGTTCTGCCAACTCTGAACTTAGAACTTTAAGCAATCTTCAGTCTGCCATAGCTCAAAGATCCCTAGGGTCTTGCTGTTTCTACTCCTGTTTTTTTCCAAAGTTCTTTCTTTAATAATGCTTTAGAATAATTATTTTTAGTCTCTCTTATGGGATCTATGTGGTCCTCAGGTTACATTTCTTAGAGTAATGTAGAAACTCAGATTCTATAGGAACTCTGCATTAGGTCATTCGTCCTACCTTCCCCGAGTGCATTGGCCTTACTGAACTAGTGAGCTTATACTAAATTGAGAAAGCAGTTTAAAAATGTAAAAAAAAAAAAACCAGAATTCTTATCTCTTGTGGGGAATGGTTATGCTAACAGAAATTAACTCAATTTCACGGCTTCTTCTGTTGAAAGTGCATTTACTATGGGCTGAATGCTTTTGTTTTTATTCTGCAGCTGTTAGTTGTGATGGACAGAATCCGGAGTTTTCCACTTTCTAGTCCTCTCTCAAAGTTTCTGAATGGCTTGGAGATTCTTCTTGCAAAGGCACAGGTAAGAAAAAAGGCTAAGGAAAAGCTTTGTTTTCTCTTTTATGCTTCCTTACCTGTATTTGGTACCATGTTACAAACACAGTACGTGAAAGCTGTCTGCTTGACAGGATTTGGGGAAGTGAACTTACTCCATGCTGAAAGTTTCAAGAGCAAGAACCCAGTAATCCAGAGTAATGCATGAGTCTTGCCAGGCAGTGACTAATTTCTGGCTTTGTGTAAAGGGGAACTTTTCTTTTCCAGGACTGGGAGGAAAATGCTAGTCGAGCCTTGTCCTTGCGGAAGCATCTTGATCTGGTCACACAACTGATTATTCAGTGGCGTAGATTGGAGTTGAAGTAAGAACTGTTCTTCCATGCTGCTTTTCCTTAGATACTGTAAGCTTTTCATCTCCATATGGAAGCACATTCCAACACAGAATTGCCTTAATCCTGGAACATGCTTCTGTGCGTCTGTCATAGTGAAAATGTGGGGGGAAAAGAAACCTCCAGCGAGGATTTGTGGTGGCTCAGAATGAGCATGTCCAGGCCATAGTGACCCTATGTATTTGCCTCAGGAGAAGTAGAAGCAATGTTTTACATATGCTCTCCTGTTTTCATCCTAGGGTTTCCTGACCCTGCAGGGTCTTTTCCTGTTTAATAACCATCATTAAATTGTACTTAAAAATTATTGTCCAGTCTCCTGTTTAAGACCATGTAAAATTTTTATAGCCACAGTATGTCCCAATCAGGAATTCTACAAGTCCACCTCAGTTTCTGAGAAAAGAAACTTTTGAATCTGCCTCTGATGGATTTTGCTTTACCATTCTATAATTTCTTCTCACATATTTAATAATGTTGCCAAAACAATGATCCTCAGGAGTTGATTGTATATATGCTGATATGTATGTATGTAATGTATGTATATAAGCCTATGTGCAGATTCTTTCATCCTGTTACATTTTCCATTAGTTAAATAGAAACAGAAAACAAATTTTTGTTGTTTTGAACACAAACTGCCCCTGATATTTTTGATTTATCTCCTCTCTTATTGTTTCTAGTTGCTGGTCAGTAAGTTTGGACAATATTATGAAGCAGCATGTGGAGAAATCCACAAAGCACTGGTTCTCAATCTATCAGATGATTGAGAAGTATGTTCAAGAACAGACAGAGGCAAACACAGAAGGTAAGTGCTGGCCTTAAAATGAATGTGTGATGCAGTTCTAGTGATTACTAAGGATATATGTTTAAGGTCCTAAATGCCAGAATTTGACAATGCATTTTTCAGGTATAGTTCTTTGCCCTACAGTAAATTCCATGACTGTGTAGGGTCTTCCATATGGAGTGAACTTTGTATTTCTGAAACAACTTGGTGGCTCATAGGGCCGGTGTTGCAATGTAAAGAAAAGATGTCTTTAAAAAGTATCTAAAAGAAAGTAGAATTGTGATAGCTATATGTCGTCATGCACATACAAACATTTCAAACAGATCTGGAGGGTAGGAGGCCTCCACCTGCAACTGGAAAAGGCACCTCGGTTTTTTTAGCTGCAGAAAGCATAATTCATCCCAGCTGAACTGCTTTTAACATTCTGTATAAAGCCTAAAGTATTCTTAGAATAGGTAGGTTTTGGTATGTACTGTTCTTAGCAAATCTGTCCGCACGTGTTCATGTTACATAAAATAGGGGAATGAGAGGCAGTACCTTGCCTCCCCCATATTTAATGGAATTGTAAAGATGAAAGCAGTATCCTCTGGCTTGAGGTCGAGTTTCCAATCTCATGACTACTTAATGCACTTGATGAGCTTCAGATTCTTAGCTTATATTACATCTCCAAGGGGACCACATGTCTTCTTCCGTAGGTAATACTCCAAAGACACTGTATTCTCTACCAGATTCTTCTGATCTGTTTCTGTCCTCATGACTTTGAGGAGTTAAGAAACTGGCAGTGACTAATTTGTAGTAGGGCTCATCCTGACTGAAAAAGCCATTCATTCATTCATTCATTCATAGACAATAGCAAGTATTCTGTAAATACTCAGTGCACTGACTCTGCAATTGGACATATAACTGACCTTCTCAGTCAATATCTTAATGCTGCTTCTTGTTCCCTGTCCTTTGCCCTGTGTGGCATTTGTTGGTTTTGCTTATTAAATCAGAATTCTTCCCCTCTCTGCCCCTGTGCTATTTTGTTTTGAACTTTTCCTAATCGAGATACAATATTTAGGTGAAAGTTTAGAAAGAGCAGACAACAATTTTCATGTAGATCTTCTGGGGGTTTTTTTGTTTGCTCTCACTTTCTTTCTAAATTTCTGGTCCAATGTTCAGGAACTGAGCAAATGGATCTGAAAACGCTGGTCAGCACCTTACAGGCTTTCATTGAAGGCTCTACTCTGGGAGAGTTTCATGCACGGCTCCAAGCACTATTGGTTTTTCACTGCCATGTATTGCTGTTGCCTCAAGTAGCTGAAAAGGGTAAGTTGTTAGCATTATCTGTGTCATCTGTCCAGCAGTCTGGCCATCAAGTGTTCCAGACTTTCCAAACAGGTCACTAAGCTCCTAAGTAGAACACAAACCAATGGTGCTGTTTTCCTGTTGGTCAATTTACCCCACCTTGTGGTGTTGCTAAACTTCTAAAAAGAACAGGGGTGCATTTATTGTAATAGTACTGAAGAATATCCTCTGGTAAAAGAAGGATGATAATGATTATTAGTATTATTGTTATTATTATCTGTCCCTTCTCACTTCTAGATGTTCTGTGCAGCATCCTGTGGAATCTATACAATTACTATAAGCAGTTTTCAGAGTGTGTTGAGGCCAAAATCACTGAACTTCGTCAACCCATAGAAAAGGAACTTAAGGTAAAAGGAAACTTGGCTCAGACAATGTATCGGTCTAATCAAAGGGACAGTGGAGCAGATACAATTTGAATTTGTCTATAATAGCTCTGTTGGCCACTGTAATCCCTACTAAACTTCACATTTTCTTTGGCAAGAATTTATTTTTGAGGTGAGGGATGAGTTGATTGAAGGCTTTAAGGTTTGATCACTCCCATTTATCCCTGCAGGTTTCTACCAGTGGTGAAGCCCCTTTGGATTTCATAACATTTGGCTATGCAGCAGTTTTTATGCAGTGCAAACACTTTATTAATAAGATGCCTGTGCAATAATTTTCTCACTTACTAAAATGTCTTGCATTTTAAGACTACCAGATCATCATAGCTTATTAGGTTTAAAGATCATCTTTGATAGGGAAATACTTCATTTCATTTACATAAGTAATCCCACTAATTATTCATTTTCCCAATAGGAATTTGTGAAGATTTCCAGGTGGAATGATGTCAGCTTCTGGGCTATAAAACAATCAGTTGAAAAAATACGGAGGTAAGCCAGAACTTAAAATTAAGCTCCCTATTTTGAACCTTCCTTCTAGATGATTTCTCTATGATGTTGCATTTGAATGCAGAAATGTTTCTTCTGCTCATAACACAGTGGAAACATTTATTTCCAGCAGCTGGGAGATTTCCAGGATTACAAAACCCAGTAACATTTTTGCTTTCATTTGGTAATTAGAACCCTCTTTAAATTCATGAAGAAGTTTGAAGTTGTTCTGGATGAGCCATGTCGGCCTGCCTTGGTGGAAATTGGTAAGGAAGAGCAGCTGGACTGCATGCAAAAGCAAGAAGAATCTGACGACAAAGAAACCAAAATTCAGAGGCTAAACAACACATTAAGAAAGGTTCTGTCTGCTAGAACAGATGTTACCAAGGTGACTGAATGAGTTATTCTAAGTGTGGGAAGAATATTTTCTGTGTTCTCATCTCTATGTTGCTTTTCACTGATTTATTCAGGAAGGTCTTATGTAAGTGTCAAATCTGTTGAATATATCATAAACTTCTTTGGTCTTACTTGTGTTCAGTGTTACGCAACACTGCAGATGGGTGGGAATGCAGCATGGAATGACAAGCATGGTCTGTACTGATCTGGTGCTATATCTGTGCTCTGATAGAGAGATGAGGCAGTCACACATTTCATCTCCAATTTGCTTACATATTGTCTGCAGCAATTTGTTACTTCTCTACTATTAGTGCAGTAAAATAGCCTGGGAGTTGAAGTTGTTATTTTTTTCTAAACAAGGGCCCAAATTAACAATCGTGTAGCTGTGGGATTTTTGTGTATATAAGCTCTGATTAAATATTAAGTCACTTTCGGCTTGGCTACTGATAGGGGAATGCACTACACTGTCATATGTTTGCTGTTGGCTGACAGTTACTGGACTGTGAACATTTGCCTTGGACAAGCTGATGCATGGTAAATCCTGCTCCCCAGAGCATCAGTTTAGTATGTCTCTAATTAATTTGCCCAGCTCAGAGAGGAAGCCAGGTAAATTTCTTCCTGAAAGAATTCCTACTCATATCGTTAGTTTTTATTAACAAGATGCAAGGAGACAGTCATAACTCATCAGAATTTGGTGGTGAGTGGGAAATGCTGAGTTACACTCAGCTTTGTTCAGTTTCTTCAGACCAGGAGCAGGGCTGGTCTTGCTCGTGTCCTGTACAGGAGGGTAGAGCAAGGAGGCAGAAATCTAATGCAAATCTAACGTGTTTGATTGATTGAGGGTTTGGTTTGTTGGTCAGTGATTTGTAAGCCTATTATTGATAGTTAACAAGGTTGTTGGTTTCACTTCATGTTGTCTTCATTCCTTAAAGAAGATGCATGCAAACATAAATTGAGCAAAAGGATTAGCTTTGGATGTGCTGAGGAATTAATTCTGTTATTTAATAATCTCTGCTTGCACACTGGTTTTGTTGTTCTTCAAGAACAAAATTCGTGTCTCGTGGAAAGTAAGTGAGGGTGTTCTTACCTGGCAACCTGAGGGCATTAGTGATTTAGGGGAATGCCTTTAAACTTGGAAGGCAGAGGAAGCTGACCTGAAGCAGTGATTACTTTTTTCATGGAGGTAATGACAAATGCCTAAGACAGTAAGATCGTAGCGTCTTTCATTTGCTTGACTGTTTTCAAAACTAATGTCTGCCTGACATACATGTAGTATAATTCTTCTCGAGTATTGGTGCTGAACTGATGAAAGAATCACATGAGCATGTTTTGGGGTTTCAGATGAATTTAGCCCTTTTTTTTAAGTGATTTACTCCTAGTGATCAAATGAGAGCTTTGAATATTTGTGTATAATTTTCTTTCTTTTTTTTTTTCAGAGGGCACTCCCAGAATGTCAGGATGGCGTTACATTTCATACAGAATCTCTTCAGTATCGTCTGTCTAAGCTTACTAAAAAAATGAAGAAAATGTGTACAGCAGTTACAGAAAATAATTCATTCCTAAGCCTGGTGGAAAATCTCGACCAGTTCACAGGTTAGGTTTTCTTGTGATTTCCATACCACAATTGACATCTATAACATAAATGGAACAAACCAGGAAAAAGTGCAGATATATAGTCGTCTTCCTAGAGTGTCTTTGCACAGCTGCTTTGTGTACATGAAATTTTCAATCTCTTACCTTTGTCTGCTGTCTTCTATACAGGTGGTATTATTGTTTCTGTAGCTGAACTGCAAAATTTAACATTTGACCAGACAGCAACTAAGGAGAAGCAGAAATCCGAGGCAAAACATATTCAGATGCAAAAGCAACGGGCTTTGTCAGATCTCTTTAAAAGCCTTGCTAAAACAGGTGAGCTTTGACTAAAAATTGACTTAATTTAAAAGTACAGAGTTCTTGAGCATTTTACTATCTTTGCCAGTACATCTAAACCCACCATAATACGATGACAGGTAACATCTTTACCTTCCTCATTCATCAGCCTTTTCATGTCTTAAAAATGATCCCTAACTCAACCTTCTTAAAGGACATGGGGCAGTGAAAAGTCCTAAATGCACACAGGTCTGTTAGTCTTATTTCAGCTGTGTTGTTCAGCTGTGTTCAGCTCAAGACAGCTCAGCTACAATGTGTTCTTACATTACAAAACTTGCAGCATGTTCAAAGACTTGTCAAAATAAGAACATTTGATATCTTACTACCAACTGTATGAGTGACATTTTTCATGTGAAGAACGAGGGCATGGAAGGATGTGTGCTTAAATACTGTTCCAGGTTTGTCGTACCGGAAAGGTCTGTCTTGGTCCCGTTCCAAAGACTACCAGGAAGTTCTCTACCTTCGTCCACTGGACTTGTGTAGTGCATTGGCTGCAGTGAATTGTACACATGAACTGGATGCCACGTATGTACACAGGACTTTTTACCCTCAGATTGTGTGAATTGCAGCTGTAGTACATGGAATTTATTGCTTGTTGATTTAGACTGGATTTCTGGATGGTAATTCATTTAGGATTTTGCATATTCCTTTCCTTCTATTACTTCTCAGTTTGGTATGTGCAACTGAGCAAGGATTTGGGTTTTTTTCATTTTGGGTTTTTTTTGGTTTTTTTGTTTGTTTTTTTTTTTTTTTAATTTGCACTTTAACAACTGTACCCTCAGTTTCATTCTTTCCATGAATTAGATTTCAGTTGGCCCTCCACTGTCCAGCCTTGCCTGGGGTGCTTTGCTAGCATTATATTAGAGTGTAAACTGCTAGTGATTTTATTGAAGGTGAGCTGTGATTGTCAGGGATTACTTCATTGTTTTGTCTTCATTAAATAATGGCATATTTCAGGAGAAAATGCAAATTCTTGGAAGTGGGCATTAACAGAAAAACTTTCTTAGAGGAAAGATGGTTTCTCAGATTTATTTTTTTTTGTTTCTCTGTCAACAAGTGCTTTTTTTTTGTTACTGAGACATGCTGGCTGTTGTCCTTCTGGGCTGTAAGGGTTTAGTTTATGGTACCTTGCATCAGGGCCAAAAGAAAAGCTTCTGTGTGAAGCTGGATTTATTTGCATGAGGGGAAGAAAAACAGTATCACTAATTAAGCATTAAATGCTATTCAAAGATGGTGATCTTGCTGCTATTGCCATTTGGTTTCCTTAGAGTTTATTTTAAAAATTTAATGTTTTCTTAAGATTAGAATATTTTTAGATAAAATGAAGAATTGCAAGATGAATGCATTTGCAAAACAACAAATTTCAAGCAAAACTGTTGAGGTGAAGAGCTGACCTGGTGGCTCCAGCATGCTGAGGTACTTTTTAATACCAGACCTCTTTGTGTTCTGCCAGGTTGCTGACAGAGATTTCTTCTGCCTGGGATGGATGCCAGAAGTACTTCTATCGGTCACTTGCACGTCACTCTCGGCTCCAGACAGCATTCTTAGCACCTGCCAAGGTAAAAACAGCAAAGTAAAAACAGAATCTTAATTCTGTTAACTTCATTTTACCAGCTTGGACTGAAATTTCCTAGCAGTAAAAAGGTGATGGGAGATTATGCTATGTTGTGTAATATGATATTAAATATGACACTTTTGTACCACTCCTTAAATGCAGCATGTGAAAACCTGCTGTTTTATGAAGGGACAAAATTGGTTTAGGGAAAGAAGTTAATGATCTGTTCAGTGTACAGTGTCTTTCATCCCATCAGATCACAAATTGCTACTTGTTGTGCATGAAGGAACTCATGAAATGCTGAATCCAAACTTGTAAGGAAAATAAACCCAATGTTATTTGGTGTTCGTGAAGAAATCCGTTGATATTTATAATTGGGCGTAACTGAAGTCTGTGTCCAGCACAAGAATTGCCAATATATTTCTTCATTTACAGATTGGTCTAAAATCAGTAGAACAGACAAATGGGTTCTGCCAAACCAGAACCACTTTTGCAGCATTTCAGAAACAAAGTGTCTCTTCCAGATGCTCTTCCTCTCACTATGCATTACCCCTTGTTTTACAACATGATCTTACAAAGTCACACCTGATATTGGATACAAATAGTGGAACATGACTGTGATCAGTTATGCTTTGTGTTGTGAGCATTTATTCTGAGCCTTACGATGTGACCCCCTTCTAATGAAAGGAGTGAAAGTAATTGTCAGTGTATCTGGTAAAATGAATTGAATGGTTTTAGCAGTGGTCATGAATGTAAAGTATTTAGACTGGTATCTCTTCAGATTTTAATCATTACTTATAAAAGGTAGATTTAATACTGGAACTAAATTCCTGATACGAATTGCTGCAGTGGAGTGATGTGTAATGTGACTATTGCAGAAGTTACTTGAAAGTCAGATTTGTATGCAGGATATATAGAAGATGCAGAAAAGATGAAGATGGGGAAACTAATAATTGTAACTCTAGTCTGTATATTAAGACTTGTTCAATTAAACCATAATCTTTCAGTCTGCTCAGTGAAATGGAGGCACAGAGAATGCTGTTGTCGGGTTGTTTATCTGACTGTTCCCTCCCACTTTTTCTGTCTCTGTTTTGTTTAGGATATTGGACTAGGTAGCATTGAACGATGCAAAGGGTTCACTGCACACCTCATGCAGATGCTTGTGAGACAGAGGCGATCTCTTACTGCATTGACAGAACAGTGGATCTTACTGAGGTATTTTCCATCTTCCAGCATTTAAATGTTGGCAAGAAGTTTTCACAGTAAGCACATCAGTTCAAGAAAGATGGAAAATAAGGTAGAAGAGAATAACAAATTTTTCCTCTGCTTCCCTATGTTTATCCTCCCCTCATTTAAACCTAGATAGAAAAGATTTAAGTTTATCCTATCACTGCAGCCAGTATTTTGGAATCAAAATAATTTTGTAAAACAAGTTAGGCATATATGTGAAATAATTCCTGTAGTTAATTTCACAGTTAAACCATTAAACTTACAGATTGTTTTATCTGTTCATTTGGTATTGGCCTAAGTTAATTTTGTTCACATTCAAGTTGTTGGCTTGACCTGGGCCAAATAAATGATCTGGGTGGTATTTTGAGCCAAAATAAATAAAGCATCAACAGCTTACAAAGAAAAATTCTAGAAAGGTGGGACATACTAAATGTTGTGTCAAAACTGTAACAGGAAAAGTAAGACTCTTTCTTACTTGATATGATTTTTCACTCCATTGCTTGAGTCATCAGAGTGATTGCAGACACCACCTTTGTTGAGCATATTTGTGCTCAGCACACTGTAATCCACAAAACTTTCTGAAGTCAGGTTAGGAGCTAGTACCTTTGTACAGAGAAGGAATTCTGGACCGGAGATTACAGGTGCAAAATTTATTCTAACCCCAGGAAACTTGAAAAAAACAAATAAAAAAACCCAACTAAACAAACTCCTCAGCTTTACAGTCACAGGAATAGTAAAATTTTCAGGACACTTATCTGCATTACTATGACTTTCATAGCAAATCAGATTTCCTGGGTTTTGGAGTATTTCATAATTCAGGGAGGGAAAAAGCCACTAATTAAACAACTTATAAAAAAAAAAAGAGAAAACTATTTTTTTAGTTTTTCCAGGAGAGGTTATTATCTAGATTTTTTTAAAAATTAATTTAGTTAAAGGTAGAGCTTTTAAAAAGGAAGTACAACATAAAACTCAGTGATTATAACTTCTCCTTCTTTCTTTTTAACTAGGAACTTCCTGAGTTGTATACAAGAGATAGATTCTAGGTTGACTGCTGACAGAGAATACAATTCAGCATTTCCTCCTCAAGACAGTATTCAACAATGGACAGACAGACTGCAGCAACTTTCCATGCAGTGCGTGATGGTTCTTGAGGATCTGTCTTGGTTTATCCAGTGCTGCCCAAAAGAAGAGTCAGCCAGGTCCAATGAGAATGAAAGGACCGATGTCAAACCCAATATTTTTCAGAATTCAGTACCTGAAATGGGAAATGTTCTTGCAGGAATACCTGACCTGATTCCCTCAGATCTAAAACACTTGTCTCCAGTAACAACTGAGCAATTGCCTCCTGGATGCAGAATGCGAAATAAGGATCAGCTGTGGCTGCAGGTAGCTACACAATTGACTGCAATGATGGCAAATGTGAAGGCCATGAAAGCAGAAGTGGACAGAGTAAGACAACAGTCACGTGAGACCTCCTTTTATTCCTGGTGAGTTCTACACATGAACATCTCTTCTATGTTCACATAATATGTGTGAAGTTATTTTGAAAATTTTTGCCTATGCATATATTGAAAAATGGGTTCAGATGCTCTTCAGACAATTTTCCTTTCATTTTTTTTTTTTGCAAAATGCAGTGCCTGACTCTTTAAAGAAATGTACGTCTTCTCCCACTCCCCTGACAAGTCAAAAAGATTTCCATCTCAGCGTCCCACTTTGTCTTTGGTCTCTCAGGATTTTATCCCCATAGCTCCTTAGCTAATGAGGTGAATTTCAAATAAAAATTTAATGAAGAAATTTTCATTATAAAAGAAATTTGTAGCCTATTTAATAACAATCTTCTAATTTTCTCTCTGCTTCAAACAGTGCGAATATAAGCTTGTTGTCAGACCTTTTATTTAATAAATTCATGATGGAGATATGCTGCCTCTCCCTTATCCATGCCCCAGAAAAGGTTTAATCTTAAATTGGGCTGTTTGTTTTTCTTTCAGTATTATGGTATTTCTGTTGCAGGAGAGACTTTGAGGTTTGCGCATCAGCTGTGAGTTGTTTGCTGGAAGTCTCAGCCCAGTTACAAAGCATAGAGTCCCTGTTTCTTCCAAATGGGCAAGACAGGGAAGCTGCAAATCAGATGGCCCTCATCAAGAGCCTGAAGTATATACAAGAAGAAGTTAATAACACGTCTTCAGACTTCACAGCCTGGAGAACACAGCTTCTTGCTTCTGTGTCAAATTGCAGTGGTAAGGATAATATTTCTCTACCTGATTTGTAATGTTGGTAAAGACACAATTTATTAGTGTGGTTGTTGCTGAAGGTGGCCCCGTGTTCCTTCTGTTATCCAAAAACTTCATGAAATTCAAACTTTCAAAATTTAGTCCAGACTTTATTTGTGCAGTATTATTTTTTTACCATCTCTGTTAGTGACAGATCTTGTACCATGTTGAAGATCAGGATTAGCAAGGATATTTTGGTAGAACTGGGTAGTAAAAATTGCATAGTGCTGTCATTGTCCTTGCATAAAGGAAACATAGGAACTTGTAATCTGATGTGTTTCCATGTAAAACTGCCTATGTTACGGTTCAAAAGGAAATCAACAGTCGGATGAAGAGTTTGTGGAGCAATTCTCAACAAAAGTGGAGACTGTTATCCGTGCTGTTCTGTATGCTGTTCAGTGTTTGGTAGAGAGAAAACAGGAAGGTGGAAAAGAGGAAGAAAAATCTTCAGAGGAAAATGGTAAGTTTGTCAATATACTTGAGTGGGGAGCAGAAGAGTTTAAACAATGCAAACCTTAAAATTTCTTAAATTGTGTGTGTGTGTCAGAGGTACCATACACAAAGAAATTGCTATTTTAAGAGAAGTTGTGTATTTAAACAGAGAGGGTAGATATATCCAGATTTCTTACTATGACATTTTTAGATTGTCTGACTTGATCTCCATTTTTTTCATGTATTTCAAACAAAGAGGATGCAGCCTTACTTGATGTGGTTAAAGCTGGACATATAACTAAACTTTTGGATGAAGATCTGTCTGCTGATTTGGAGTCCCTACATGTGCAGAAGGCAATTTTAGGTGTTTCAGAGCTCCTGGAGATCCTGAAATATTACAGGGAAGACTGTACTTCATATAAACATAAGGTAAAATTGTTCTTTTCAAGAGTTTATTGGCTTAGGAGTCTCAAGAGATTTGGAATTGTGAACTACTTTGGTGGTTCAATGTGCGTCGCTTCTTGCCCAGTGCCTTAAAACTAGAAGCATGTGAGAAACTGTGGACAAATAAAGGTAGTCTTCTGTAGTGCAAAAGTCAGACATTTCTGTAGTAAGAAGACAAAGTTTTTGTTTTTGTGAAAAATCTAGAAAAGCTCCAGAAACTGTAGAAATTGTACTTAAACTCACTTACTGATAATTCTGCTTTGAGCATTTCTTTATAGTCACTATCATGACCCTCTCTGAGGTGCATGTCACTAAGTACAAATAATGACTGACAGCTCTTCTTGTTTTTTAACTGCAGTTCTTCAACCAGTCCTGCTATTTGCTGGTGCGTCTACAGCCCATGCTCTGCAAGTACTCAGACCTCATCCTGTTCTACCTCACCGTTTCACTGGCATCTCACAGGAGTACTGGAAAATTGCTTTCTGTTCTAACCAGCATTTTTACAGAGCTTGCCCTAAAGGTAAGTTATTAGAGATAACAGTGGGTATATGGCAAGCATATATTTAATGTGTAAGAGTCTTGAGTAGAAACTAAGCTAAGTAGTAAGTAACTAAACTTACTACTGAAGAAGGCTTTGAGTTTCTGTTTGCCTTTGCAGGGGTTTTGTCTGCCAAAAGAATTACTTGAAGATGAAGCAGGAGAGGGAGCAACAGAGTTCCATGATTATGAGGATGGTGGTATTGGAGAAGGGGAAGGCAAGAAGGATGTGAGCGACAAAATAGAAAGTGAAGATCAGGCAAGTGTTTGGGGTTGTTCTTGTTTAATTGAAGCAAAACTAGAAAAGCTCTTGAAATCCATGATGTGGATGTCTTGGGTAGAAGAAACATGAAGTTACCTTCAGTCACCTATTTATTTTGGCTTTCATCTTTGCATATCAGTTTACAAATATTGTTGTGATACTTAAGCTTTTACTATATAGGCAAGATCCATTGTAATTTTTGGCTTTACCAATGATTTAGATAGAAGACAGTTTTCGAAAGGGTGAAGAGAAGGAGAAAGAGGATCAAGATTCTAAACCAGACATTGAAGGAGAAGACAACGCAATTGAAATGTCTGAAGACTTTGAAGGAAAGATGCATGATGGAGAACGGGAGAAAAAAGGTTTGGTTCTTCCACTATGGCAAACTTACAAGAAAAGTTATAGATCAGTCCAGTAAAGGTTGATACTTTTCTGTAACATGGGCATGTGTGTCTTTTTCAGCATATATCAATTAAGTGAATGGGGTGATGAAATTAAGGTTCTAAGTATGATTGCTTATTTGTTTATAAAGTTAACAAAAACATTAGCTTTCCCTCCTCTGTACTGAAACACATTCTGAACTGTACACAGAAGATGAGGAAAATTCAGATGAAGAGGAGGAACTGGATAAGCAGATGGGCAATCTTGATAATGCTGAAGCTGATGATAAACTAGATGAAAGGCTCTGGGGGGATGAAGAAGATGATGATGATGAAGAAGATGCTAGTAGTAAAACAGAAGAAACTGGACCAGGAATGGATGAGGTAATAAGGAAAGGGGTGGGGGGAAAAATGTATCAAAGGAATTGAACTCTGCTAACTTAATGTGACCTAGAATGGGAATTGCCTCTCAGAGCTCTTGGCCTTAGGAAGTGGAGTTAAATTTTGTTTAGTGTTTCAGGGCTTTTGTTTAATGTTGTCTTTTTTTTCTGTAGGAGATGGTCTTGTCACTGAGACTTTGAAAAGCAGGTAACATAACTGAGTGTCTTTTGGATTTATTAATAGGAGGATTCAGAGCTTGTTGCAAAAGATGACAATTTGGGGATAGGAAACAAGGATAATAAAAAACAACCTCCCAAGAATGAGGAAAAAGAGCAACAGGAAGAGGACAGTGGAAATAAAGAGAAAATCCATGAACAAATTGATGAGGTAAAAATTACTTGGACTACATGAAGTATCTTGCTGTTAAACCACGTTCTGTTGCTCATATCATGTGTTTCTCAGAATTTGAAATGGGTTTTTTTTAATAGTGAAGTGCACTGAAAAAAAGTTAGTTCATTTCAGAGCTAAAAGTAAACCATACTGTATCCATTATAATATACATTTATTTTCTGATTTTTATTCCAGAAAGAATTTTTCTTTTGCAGCACCCTGAACTTGTAATGGCTGCCAAAACAGGCTTTACAGTGAATTGATGTTTTGATGGTCAAAGCTTCAAAACTCTAATTCTGGTGTGTTTAGCAACAGAAACACCTTTTCCGTGTGCATTTAGCATCTCCAAGAGTGCATATTCTGTTTAGAATGTTTCAGCTAGGAGAACTGGCTTTTGAACACAAAACATGCTGGTTTTAAGTACCACCAATTTATGCAAATGCATTTGCTGAAATTTTTCTTTCTGCTCTTAATGCATGAGTATGTGTACCACTGGAAATCCACTTTTAACTGATCAGAATGTAATATTGTATCCAGTATTTCTCTGTCCTAGAGAATACAGTAGTATCTTATTTCTTATCTTTGCCTATCCTCCCACTTAGTACATGCCTGTTATTTTTTCCCCCATTCTTTTGCTGACAGCGTGAGTATGATGAGAATGAAGTAGATCCGTATCATGGCCAGCAAGAAAAGGAGCCTGAAGTTGAACCTTTGGACCTTCCTGATAATTTGAATCTGCAGAGTAATGAGAAGAGTGATGATGAGGAGGATGAAGGTACAGCTGAAAATCTCTACATTTCCTAGATGAAAGCCACATGGAAATGGAGGGAATAATAAGTTCATGAGCCCTTTTTGTCTATAGAAAGGAGAGAGGTGGTGGAAGGATTCTGTATAACCACCAAGAAGCTACAAATTCATTTGTGTATCAAAATACCAATATACCAAATGCAGGCCAGACAAGAACTCAGCATTACAGCATTTTCCTTTACCTCCCTTTCATGCACACTGTGGAGCAGGCTTTCTCATGTTATCCAAATGATACAGCCTGACTTTTGCTGGAATCTCCTTATTTAATAGTCCAGTTGCTTTTGTGGTTTCATATTTTTTTTATTATGCTTTCAAGAACATTATATAATAGAATATGTTATTCTATTATACTTTAAGAGTATTTGTACTCTTAAAAGTCAATTGACCCTCAGGAATATTTGGTTAAAGGGAGTTAGTAGGAATTCATCTTGCTATATTGCTAGTTAGAAATCAATTGAGACTTAAAGGAATTATCTGGCTATAGAAAATCGTAGATTCTGTGTATAGGACTCAGTATTTTATGGGTTTTTGATAGACTGGGCTGTTTTATTCCAAATACCTGAATATTCAGTCTCTGTACTTTGCTGAAAGTTTTATATACCTTTCTGATTTTTTTTTTTTAAATCCAGAAGAAGAGAATGATTTTGAAATAGATGAGAAACCTGTGGATTTAAGTGAGGCAGAGAAGACAGAAGAACAGAAGGAAGAGGATACTGGTGAGACAGAAGGAGATGATCAGGATGCAAAAGCAGCTGAAGAAGGCGTTTCTGAAGATAAAGAGGAGAAGGAAGATGAAGGAGACAAAGATGTTCATGATCAAGAAGATGATGCAGGGAACACTGAGGATGCAGAAGAAGAAGAGGAAGAGTCACAACCACCTAATGAGAAAAAAAATGAATCTGCCGAAGATAAGGGAATCCCTAATGAAGACCAAGGCCTTCAACCTCAGGTAGAGTGTAATAAATAAAAGAATTTTTTTTTTTTTTTTTTAATTGTCTTATACAAGATTGAAGAAATGGATGTGTTCTGTGATACTCCAAAACAAATCTGACATTGGTAGATACAATGTTAGTGAGATCCTTCATCAGGATAACAAGAGCTATGCTCTTTAAATATGTGTTTCTGCTGTCTGTGTTCCTGCTGCCTCCTTGGCTTTGTGTTAGAATGGAATAGACTACTTCAGTTGGAAGGGTCCTACAGTGATCATCTAGTCCAACTGCCTGACCACTTCAGGGCTGACCACAAATTTAAGCATATTCTTAAGCATGTTGACCAAATGCCTCTTAAACATTGACAGCTCTGGGGCATTGACCACCTCTCTAGGAAGTGTGTTCCAGTGTTTGAGCACCCTTTCAGTGAAGAAGTGATGTTAAAGTCCTAATGACCATTCCCATGCATCCTATCACTGGGTACCAGGGAGAAGAGATCAGCACCTCTCTCTCCATGTCCCCTTCTCAGGAAGTTGTAGAGAGCAATGTAGGCTCACTCTTCAGCCTCCTTCTCCAAACCAGACAAGCCCAAAGTCCTTAGCCACTCTTCATGGAACATTGCTTCCAGCCCTTGCACCACCTTTGTTACCCTCCTCTGGACATATTTAAGGACTTTCACATCCTTCTTAGCTTGTGGGGCCCAGAACTGCACACAGCACTCAGGTGAAGCTGCACCACTGCTGAACACAGTGGATTCACCACCTCTCTTGACCAGCTGGTGTTGCTGTGTTTGATGCACCCCAGGATGGAGATTAACCCTCTGGGCTGCTGGGGCTCAGTGCTCACTCACACTGAGCCTGCTGTGGGCAGCATCCCCAGATCCCTTTTCAGAGCCACTCTCCAACCACTCTTCTCCCAGTTGTGCCCAGCATTATTCCATTCTGAGTGCAGAATCCAGCATTTGCACCTGTTAAATTTCATCCCATTAATCATAGTCCAGTGCCCCAATCTATCTGGATCCCTCTGCAAAGGCCTCTTGTCCCTCAAGAGAGCCCACAGCACCTCCCAGTTTGTATCATCAGCAAACCTGCTAACAGTGCGTTCAACTCCTGCATCCAGGTTGTTGATGAACACACTGAACAGGACTAGTGCTGGAGCTGAGCCCTGAGGAACAGCACTGGTGAGTGTCACCAGTCAGATGAAGCCCCATTCACTACAACCATTTGAGCCCTGCAATCCACCCAGCTCACTGTGAATCTGCTCATCCCACAGCTGGACAACTTGTCCAAAAGGATGCTGTGAGAGACACTATCAAAAGCCTTACTAAAAATCCAGAAAAACTACATCCACTGCCTTCCCTTCATCTGCTAGGCCCGTGATCTCATCCTAGAAGGGGTATCAAATTTAATAGGACTTTCCCTTTGTTAACCCATCTTTACTGTGCCTGATGACCTTATTCATCTTTAAGTGCCTTTCAGTAACACACAGTTCTCAGTGTTTTTTAGAATGTTATAATTGATGTTATTTCAGGAAGAGGAGGATAAAGATAATTCAGAGATGGATGAACAGATTCCTGAGGCTGAGGAAAGAATGGAGCATGAAACACAAGGGCAGACTGGGCAAGAAAATCTGCAGAGTGACAGTGCTGTTGAGCTGGCTGGAGAGGCTTCAGAAAGAGACCAGTCTAAAGAGGTAAATTATGTGGAAGTGTCTGAGTTAAAAATGCTAAATTTGTGAATATGTTTTCAAGTTGAAATTAGGGAACTGCCGCCATAGTTTTTAAGAACTGTGTATAAGACCTGAGTTTATACCAGTTATAAATTCACTGAAAAAAACCTTCAAGACCATGTAGATACACCCTGCATTTTCACTACTATAAAGGTAAGTTTAGGGTAGTTGTTGAACTGCAGAAGTGGCTTGTCTGCTCTCCATAAGAATTATACTTGCAGTTATGAGCCATTGGTCATTCAGAACAGAACGTAGCAAAGCACTGCAGTTTTAACATCTGGAGTTTGTTTACAGTAGTTGCTATTTTCGGTTACACTTGAAATTTTTTTTTTCTTTTTCAGGAAAGTGGAACTGGAGCTTCAAGTGCAAATCAGTCAGAAGGCCATGAATCCACATGCATGGCCCGGATGGCTTCTCAGAAGCAAAGCAGGAAAAATACACAGGTTCATCTCTGTTATAAAAAATTTTAAATTTTTGTTTAAATGTCTTAATATTAACCAGCAAATAGGCAGGACTCAGTTTCTCCTTGTTAGAACACTGTTCTCATTAGTGGTGGGTTACACCTCTCTTGAATTTCATGGTGTTAATTTGTTTTCTTCAGAGTTTCAAGAGGAAACCTGGCCAGGCAGACAATGAGCGCTCAATGGGAGATCACAATGAACGCATCCACAAGCGACTGAGAACCATGGAATCCAGCAGTGAAACAAAGCAGGATATAACTCAGCCTCAACAAAACGTGGAGGAGGCTGAAGCATTTGAACATATTAAACAAGGCTCTGAACACTATGATGCACAGACATATGGTACAGTGGTATTTCTGGGTGTAAAGAGTTGTCATTGCAGAATCAAACCTTGAAACACTCGTATTTGCTGTGGTTTTCCCTGTTTGCTTTATAACATTACATTTGACCATCCTTGCTTTGGTTAAAGATGCAGCACCATTTCACTGCAATAAATGCTACTCTTTGGCAGTCAGACTCAAACTAACAGTAACACTTTTGAAAATACCGATTTGACTTATAAAAATGGATTTTATCTTAATATATATCTTTACAATCTGTTCTCTTCAAATCTTCAGTTAATCCACACAATACTGAACTTGACACAGCACAGCAGAATGAAAGATAAAACAGGGGTTTGAGCCTCAGATCTCTTCTAAGTTCGCTGAAACTGATATGCAGTGGCCTCAGAAAATGCAACATTTTTTTTAACTTGACTACTTCTTCCACTTTCCTCTTGACACGTGTTGTTGTCTTTGTGCAGATGTAGCTAGCAAGGAGCAAGAGGAACCTATTATGCCTCCTGAGGAAAAGGAAGAAGGAGACTGTGAAGATGCAGCAATGGAAACAGAAATGCAGGACGAGGATCTCAGAGCAGTAGACACTGAGGAGCTGAAGCCAGAAAAAAAGAAGTCTACTGCCACTAAACCTCCTGGTACATTTACTTAAAAAGTATTCTTGAATATATGCTGATATGGATCTTAGATGTATATGTAGGTATTTAGATTTGCATGCAGTGGATGAGTTTCATAAGACTCATCTGTTGTAAAATCTTTTGTAAGGCTAAAATGCCTGCTCTAAATTGATTCTGCTGCAGCAATATTCTTACTTCTGCCTAGTAACCAGCATTAGCCTTTGCTAAATTGATTGAGTGACAGAGGGGTTTGCTGCTTTCTTTCAAGTTAATGGTCTCTAATCTTTATCCACCACTTTGAAGAAATAAAAAGCAAACACTTCCCTGCTGTTCAACACAATGCCAATTCAATTAATTGGCATATAACAATGCATTCCAGTGTCACCACCATCAGCACCATGTAATTCAACTGTTTTATGTATAACTTCTGGCAAAAAAACCAAATAAACCAGCAAGAAGTTGAGGAGCTGGTCTGAATAACATCCAATGAGGTAGCACCAAACTCTCACTGCCTTCTTTCTTAAGTGGGAACAAAACTGAGCAGCTAACAGAAGTGACTGGTAGAGGAGAAGATAGATCTGACTTGTCAGCCACACAGCCCCCCCAAACAAAATAAGCTAGATAGAAGTATCTCTTGCCAATTGCAACAGAAATTGTAATTTTGATGAATCTGAGTAAATGACACTGTCGCGTAGATTTTGAACAGTTTTCTTCTTGAACAACACAGCGTGGCTGGAGAGCGGAGACAATTTTTACAAGCGTCCCACTCCCATGAACTTTAATCACTTAAATCTCTTGCTAAACTCTTTTAGCTTTATGGTACAGGTGTGCATGTAATCAGTCTACTTGTTTTTCCACACGATTCTCTAACTGTATGTTCTGAAAAACTAAAGTTTTCGAAACATCTGCTACAATGTCATACTTTTTCTCCTTTAGAATATTTCTTAAGAAATTAGTTGTTAAACAGCATAGTACAGTAGCAATAGTAATAAAACAAACTCTTTAGTCCATTCCTTTATTTGTAAATTGATTTTTGATTTATAGAAAACTGTTCTGTTAAAAAACTAGAGAGTAAAAGATAAGCAAAGATTGCTGGTTTTTTCTGACTGTTCTCAAATGACTTTATACGTCCTATCATTCTGTCAGAGGCTATGAGAGTCAATAAATGTACTTCACCAGTGGCATTGTCAGGTGTTAAAGATCTCTTAACTACTATTTGGTTTGTTTGGCAAGAAGGTTACAAGACAGAAAAACAATTTGCACTAGGAAATGCATGGTTATCTGTTCCAGTGAGTTGCAAGATGTATTCATCCCATTCCTAGAATTAAATGTCTTAAAATGTGGCACTTCTTTTAAAAGAAAATGTCTAGGCTGCACTACAAAGCATATGAGATGCTCTGTAAAATAGTCAAGCTACGATACTGCTTCTTGTATTATGTGTGATCCATGAAGTCAGTAATTAGTTTTGTGGTTGTAGGACCAGGTGAGGTGGAGCCAGAGATCCAGACTTTTGACTTGGAGGATGTCAGTGACTCTGCACCAGAAAAGCTACCAAAGGTGACTGAAGAGAAGCCAGAGCGAAGTAAGGACTCGACCATACACACAGCCCACCAGTTTCTGATGGACACTTCCCAGGTAGGATCCCCAGGCTATCTTCTTCCAGCTACAGTAGTAGAAAAAGATGGTTTTACTTGACCTGTGTTAATGAAACTCTGAATGCAAAAGGCTAGAATTACTTTTTTTCAGCCAACTCAGTACCTTGATACTATTTAATAGCAGAATGAAAAGTAACACACATATACTGTTGTATATGCAGCTGAATGATGCCTTTAAAATGACTAGTTCTACCCATGGAATCTTCTCACATAGTTTTTTTTAGAAGCTTCTGTTTTTCTAACTGTAAAGAACTGTTCTGCTGAGATGAATCTGCAGATCAAATGCTTGGTTAAAGTGGAAAGCAATGGGCAAGGGTATGTGGCCTGAAGACAACAAAAGGGTACATACAGAATCCACACTTCAGTTAATTCATTATAATATATTACTTCTTTATAAAAGCTGATTGCAGGTATTGTAGAACCTTTTTGAGCATTTTATGAATGTCTCAATTAAAAAAATACTATGGCCTAGAAGATCCTAGAGCTTCATGTAACACTCAGGGTTTTCCAGTGCAAACTTCATTGAAAAAGCACATTTTATCATAAAGACCTATGGCATAGAAGCAGTTGGTGGTGAATAACCAGTTGATAAAGTAAAAATATTTTCAGTGTCTAGTTTTTTTAGAAGGATTGACCTTTCATTCTTACAGTATGGTATCCTAAGTACACACTTGGAGGGTGCTATTCTACTGTTTCTGTGCATAATACAGAAAGGATTGTGTCCCAGCTACATTGGATATTTCTGTCTTAATGCCAAATATTGCAGCTCTTTGGAAAAAGGCTGCTGAATGCAAGCATTCTCCTGTTGTTAAAATAATTGTGGTTTTGGGGTTTGTAGATTTTTTTCCAATTGGCATGCAAAATGTGAAACAGGAGAGGGAGCTCTTGCAGCACCATTAAAGGGGAAGGGAACGAGGCTGCTGGGGGAAAAGTGCAGCTTCTCAGCTTTCAGGGAAAGGAAGAAGAGATAAATCCCCTCCATGTATATTCTTGCTCCCTTCCTTAAACCTACAGTAGTTGACCAGTGGGACCAGCTGCTTCTTCTTGAGGAATGAGAAGTTACTGGGACTACTGAGTTTGCAGTCATGGGCTTATTTTCCTTAATCCATAAACCTGCAGGTTATGCAGACCATGTACTGCTGTTCTGCTAAGCTGGGAGTTTGTAAGTCAGGGACAGAGGTTGTCAGTGGAAGCACAATGAAAGTAAAAGAAGTATCATAAAGTTTGGGTGTCCTTTAACAGAATGGCTTATCAAATAGTATTGGTGCCAGGTAAGGAGGATGATGTCATTCAGTCTTCAAGTGGTTTGAATGAAGCTTTTAAAAAAATATAATTAAGTGAAGTACACTGTTTTCAAAGATACTAGGTAGGTGTAGTGTTCAATAGTTTGGTCTCCATTATACTGTCATTAAATCTGGTGTTTGTAAAGATCATTTCACTGTTTTATCTTGAAATTCTGTGGTTTATTATATTCAGTGTCAGCATCATAGATGTTCCTAGCCTTGTTTCTATATTGATTATATCACATATGGAGATATTTGTGGGGGAGGTATTTATCTTTAATGTACATGGAAGCTATTAAAAAACATGGAGATTTAAAATCTTCATTTAGGTATTCAGGTATTTTTTTTGTTTAAAAGAATAAGAACAATGCATTTATACTTTTTTTATAGTTTGCTATACTTTGGGGATCACCAGATGTGTAAACTTATTTTTCTGTCTCATAAAACTCATAATTCCACTTCTAGCACATTGTTAGAGATCCTGAAGAGCTAAGAAAGGAACTTGAAAGGCAATTGGAAGCTTGGCAGACACAACAGCCTGGAACTCCAGAGGAGGTTTGTGACCTCATTTGAATATAAAACTGTCATAATAATCCTTCATTGCATTATTTCATCTTCTTTTACTGCTAAAACATTGAGGAATCCAAGCAGGCTGGAATCTAAATACTCAAAATCACATGATTTAGATACTATTTTTGTTGTTATGTTTAACTTACTCTGAAAAAAAAATTACATTATTCTTGAAGCAGGATGATGTTTCAGATCTTGTTTTGAATGTGAATGCAGATTGTCATATGAGACACCCTCAGTTTTAGCTGGTTACTGCCCTCCCCTCACTGCCTTCACCTTAGTGCACTGAGGTTTGGTTTCTTTCTTCAGACAGTGGTCTCCTACTGTTTTTGTTTTTCATAATGCATTTTAATTTCTTTGTGTGATATTGTAGGAGAAGGAAGCAGCGCAGTTGTGGCAGAGGTATTTAGTACTGACAGCTCCTCTGTCACAGCAGCTTTGTGAACAGCTGCGACTCATACTGGAACCCACTCAGGCTGCCAAGCTGAAGTAAGTTGGGTCTTTCTGAGGCTTCTGGTTTCTTCAAACTGATGGGTTTGGGGTGCTTTAGCCTCTGTAAAACTGCAGCTTTATGTTGTTCTTGTGTTACAGTAATGATTCCTGCTTGCAAATGCCTTCAATTTCCTTGTATGGGAACATTAGGTTATTTTATTAAATGCAAATATGATATAGTAGTAGGCAACCATCCTGAGGATATTTCCTCCTACTTTTTTTTCTCCTATGTAGCAGGTGATCAATCAACTTCACTATTTGAAGTGAAGTCAAAGATTATGTTAAAAGTCAAAATGTTTTATGTTGTTTATAATGTTAAATGATTTTTTTAAGAGATACAGACTTGTTTCAAACTGGTGGAGTCTAAATTCAAGGTCTGCCTTCCATTTTAGATACCTAGATGTGAACTTCTTTTAAAAACACTGAATATCCATCTTACATTAAAAATGTGGGGTTTTTTTAATCTATAACTAAATATAAGTGTTAAGATACTAATTTTGGATTTTTTGTATTTAAAAAAAAAATTTTATGTGGGGTATATGCTGCGTAGGCCATGGATTTCCAGAATGAGATATTTGCTGATAATCCCTGTCACTATGACTTTTTTCTCAACTTTCAGAGGAGACTACAGAACAGGGAAGAGACTGAACATGCGCAAAGTGATCCCGTACATTGCCAGTCAGTTCCGAAAAGACAAGATCTGGCTGCGAAGGACCAAGCCCAGTAAACGACAGTACCAGATTTGCCTGGCTATTGATGATTCCTCTAGTATGATTGACAGTCACTCTAAACAGGTAAAATAAAACCTCAGGAGAAGTATGGAGAAACTGCCTGTCATTGATGAGTATGGCAGTTGCTGACTTGTTTCATACAGGGCTGGTGGCTGCTGGAAAGTCTGACTGATAATTCCAGAGCAGCTATTTTTACAGACCATGTGCTTGAACTCCTGTCACTTCATACCTAAGAGATTTATTAACAAAAGATCAGTGAAAACTAGCTGAAAGGATTGAGCTGTTGTTTGTTAGACAGAGGTGTACATATCCCACTGTAAAATTACTTTCTGTAGCCTACAAAAGGCTGAAACTTCCTTATCTGGCAGTTCATTGGAGCACTAAATATTCATTCATCCTAGCCCACTTGTAGGGTTTTTATTAATTGAAATGGTGTGTTTCCTTCTAAACAGTTACTTATTTATTTCTTATTAGCCTGTATAAAGGCTAATACATTATTTATTTCTTATTAGCCTGTATAAAGGCTAATACATTATTTATTACTTATTAGCCTGTATAAAGTGGTGTCTCTAAATCAATCAGCTGAAGCCCTCAAGCAGAGCTAGTGTATATTTACTGCACTGACTGTCTTACATAAGACAGGCAAAAAGATAGGCAGTCTCTTCAATTGTTTTTCTAGATGAAGAAAAATAATTTAAATAACATTCTTCATATTTAGTATTGGGCTTTGAGTAAAACATTGAATATGCTATTTTTGATGTAACTTTTTTTTTTAATAGCTTGCTTATGAATCCCTAGCAGTTATTGGAAATGCTCTGACTCTTCTAGAAGTGGGACAAATTGCTGTGTGTAGGTGAGTTTATTTGAAATCTTGACTTTTCTTCAGTACTTCAGAGCAGAATGTAAAGACCAGTTTCATGCTGTAATTTTCTCTTCTTTTCTAAAGCTTTGGAGAGACTGTTCAGCTGCTGCACCCATTCCATGAGCAGTTCAGTGACCAGTCAGGGACACAGATATTGCGTCTTTGCAAGTTTCAGCAGAAGAAAACAAAAATAGCTCAGGTACACAAGAGTCCCTCGAGGGCAACAGGTTTGCCTATCTTTTCCAGACAAGATATCAGCAGCTTCATGGTTTCATGATCACTTTGTAACGCTTACTACTTTTTTGTATTTGAGAGTCTGATAGCAGGTTAGATACAAAGAAATAGTGGTCATAATTTTGTAACAGGAAGAGTGTTTTCTCACTTCTAGTTCTGATTAACACCACTTTGAAGCATTCACCTTTCTCTGTATTGGGTCTTCAAAAGTATTTTGGGTACAAGCTATTGAGTACCCCAATGCCAAATCCCATCAAAGTTTGTGAGACTTTAGGAGAATTCCATGCCATGGATTCCACTGTAGTATTAGAAGGAAGAGCTTTAAGTTTGTCAGACTTGACTGATTCCTGAAAAAAATAATTCCCTGTAGTAAATTACATAAATATAGTAAATTATTAAAATGGGCATATAGGAATACAGATACGGAGAGCTGAAAAGTTTTCTTCTTTTAGGAAGGTTTTTGCAGTCTTACCCTTCCAGGCTTCAGTAAGATTTTCTGTTGATATTAAATGGAAACAGAGGAGACCCAAATAGTCAACAGTAATCTTATAAACCAAAATTGGAAGGATTTGACTGTTGATGTTCTTAATTTTAATGGGGAATATGAAACTGGATAATTCTGTTTCAAGTTGAAGCCAAAGAAGTTCAGCCTAGAAATTTTCAGTGATGCCATTAATCTCTTTAGCAGTGTACTGGTTTGATGGCTTTTCTAGCAGTGGAAAAAAATTAAATCCTGTTTGAAGGCTTCTCTGAAGATTCTTTAGTTCAAAAGTACTTCATAAATTTCAAGCAGGAGTTAATACAGGAAAATGCCAAGAACTATATCTGTGTTAGGTGGTCAGACTGTCTTAGCATTTAAAATAGAGAAAGGTGTTCTTTAGAAATGTTTTCATTATTATTATTTTTATGATGAAATCACTTAATTTTCTTATTGATTTCTTCTGCAGTTTCTAGAATCATCAGCAAATATGTTTGCTGCAGCACAGCAGTTGTCTCAAAATATTAGTCCGGGTGAGTTTTTTTGTGTTACTGTGCTTGTTGCCCTGGCAGCAGAATGCTCACTACAGTCCTGAAGTAGGATCCTGCCACGAAGGCTCCTAGCACTGAAACATCACTTGCACTAGGGCTTTAGGTTTTGCTTTGTAAAAAGCAATGTTTGCTTGAAATTTAGCTCAAAACCTGAGACACCTACTTGGTATTTGTCAATAATTCACTAGAATTTTGTGTAAGACTTTTTTAAAAGGCACGCCTTACCTGTCTCCCTTTACCTCATGCTTGCAGACTGTGTTACAGCCTAGGCTGTGCCAGCTTGGAGCATTGTCCAGCTTCATAGGGACCCTGATTCTAGACACTTCTGCTCCTGCTTGAGAGCTTGAGTTCTCTAGATATCCAGAAGCACACCGCTCTGAGGAGGGAATTTGCCTCCTTCCTGCCTTTCACTGTCCTGCAGCTTTAGATCACAAGCTGCTTGAATTTCCCAGAACAGCTGGAAGACTGCTTGCCTTGTGTCTGACCCATAGTTAGTCTAAAAGATTGTTTTGTGATAGCTAAAAGCTTGTCATGGTGGCACCAGTATTTTTTATAAGTTCTCGTTGAAGTACTCCAAGATCTGGACAGTCTGGGATTTATAATCCACAGCTGCTTTGCCACAGGGTGGCCAGGATGTCAGAATATTCTGAGGGGGAGCAGCATCCAGTTCCGTTAAACTAGACAGGGATGCAGCAGCAATCAGCTCCTTAGGATTAGAGAGCTGGCAAGAGAAAAGGCCGTAGGATCCTTCACCTCTTTCTGTAAAAAGACAAAGCCCTGTCACATTTGGGGCCTGTCTGCAGAAGTGTGTTCTGCATCCCTCTGTAACAATTAGGGCTTGCATTCCTGACTGTAATTACTGTGGTTTTATGGGTAATTAAAGGGTGACAGATGCATAACTTAGAATGTACCTGCAGAAGGATGTATCTGACTCTGGGGGCAACTTGAGTCAAGTAAGATGTCTCCAGACATGGTTGGTGCTGAGGAACCCAGCATGGGTGCTGTGTCTGATGTTTCAGTAGGTTTACTTCAAAATAGCTGGACCGCCTTGACTGTGCCTCTGAGCCTATCTTTTGATTTAGTTTCTTCCAAAAATAACCCATTTTGGGCACTCCAGGATTGTTCTCTGATGGAAGCCAAGCCTGTTAAAGTGGGGACAACAGAGAAAAGCCTACAGATGGACCCATAGGTGCCTCTTCTAGAGGAACAGATTTGAGCTCCATTTCATTGAAGCAGCTGGTGCTCTCCTGAGCTGGGGGCTGGACTCTTGTCAGTATTCAGTCAGTATTCAATCCTTAGGCATGAAAGACAAGTCCATGACTAAGTCTGCTTGGTATTTTCCATGACTTTCATCCTTGATTATAGTACTGATGGAGGGTGCGAGTCGTCTGTGTGTTGTGGGTGTCACCATCCCCTTACCCCATTATTTTCAATGGTATCACACACTACTCTCTTTCTTGACCTACTAGTAACAGCAGCTTAATGTTAAGTCACATAATTCTATTTGATTAAGAGTTAATTTCCTTAGGAATACCCCTTTTTCCATTATATCCACAGGGCAAACAGCAAAATAGGGGGGTTTGCCTTTTAAATGGATTACTCTGAACTCACTGGAATTTTAAATGTTCTTTGTGCTCAGAAACGGCACAGCTGCTTCTGATTGTATCTGATGGAAGAGGCCTTTTCTTGGAAGGCAAGGAACGGGTGACAGCAGCAGTTCAAGCAGCTCGGAATGCCAATATCTTTGTTATTTTCGTAGTGTTGGACAATCCTAATTCCCGGGTAAGTGAACAAGTATTCAGCTGCAGTGAATGAGAAACCGATACAAATCTTTTTCTTGTCTTTTGTAATGTCATACAGCTACCTTATCTTTTGTAGTGGTCAGAGATACTGAACCCAATTGCAGTTTTTCACGTCTGTCAGATCTACCATTTCTTCCTACTGTGGTTCTTATCTTTTGTAATTAAAAAAAATCTCAGCTTGCATGCCACAGAAAGGCTAAATAAGAGCTCCCGTCTTCAAACAGAATGGCTGTAGCTCTGGGCCACCAGGGAAGCAGCTGGCAAGTTGACAGATTTGGAGTTTGAGAGATGCTTTGTTCCATCTCAGCTCTGATTCAACTTGATAATTTCTGACAGCAGTCTCCAATTGACATGACAGCTGGAGCCAGTATGAGATTAAACATTAGACAGAAGGGAGTATGTGAGAGTTATTTAATGCCTCAGTTGAGAAATCTGAGTCCTGCATCTGGTAATGGGGGAAGAAAACTTAAATATCTTTGGATGGGAAGCTGAAATATCTGGGAGTGTTTCAGGAAGACTCTGTAGTGCAGTAAGTGAGCAAACATAAGCCTGGTAGTGAATTATGTGGTAAAGACTCCAATTTCGTAGTTCATGTTTTCTTCCTGTATCTTTATTTTTGCATACAAAACACATCTGCTGTATTTATTGTTGAAAAACCAACAGTTCTCCTGCTGACGAACTGCTGAAAGGTTCTGATGAAACCTGGCTGTAGTATCAAGTGAAAATTCTGGGTGCTTTTCATAAGTTTTTTTTTCCAGGGAGAAAAAGATGTTTTCCATAAGCTTTATTTATTTCTGAGCTGCTACACTGAGCAACTAAGAAGTTACTTTACAAGAAGCACAGCTGGAGTTTAATCTGATTTTTGTCTTTGTAGTATCTGTTGAAATACTATGAACTTCATAAGGAATCTTTTATTAGAGCACTGCACAAATATGAGTTGAACTCAGCACTAAAGAGCTTACAGACTCTCTTGAGAAGGTATCAAATTAATAGAACTAAAGTGCCAACAATAAAATCATAAAATGCTAAGAGAAGACAGAATTTATTTACAGAATTTGCAGAAACTTAAGCTTAGTCTCTTCTAGCCTGTAATTCATGGATTAGTACACTTTTATCTAAAAGGGCAAAAGCATTTAACTGATTTATGTTCAGCTTCTGATCTGATTTACCACTGAACACTTACAGCTTTTAATCTTAAGAGTATTTTACTAACTTTTAATCTAACGGGGGACAATTATAAGTATTTAGAAAACAGGGTAAATTCTATCAGTGATCATAGAATATGTGTCTCATTTAGTAGTAACATCAGTACTTTTTTTACAGGATTCTATTTTGGACATTAAAGTACCCATATTCAAAGGACCTGGAGAACTGCCTGAAATCAGGTCTTACATGGAAGAATTCCCATTCCCGTTCTACATGATCCTCAGAGATGTGAACGCGCTCCCAGAAACTCTGAGTGATGCCCTCAGACAGTGGTTTGAACTGGTGACTGCCTCTGACACTCTTTAGACTTTGGAGACAAGGTCAGGACCCGATTGCTGCTGCTGAACCGCTGAAATACAAGAAACTGCATTTCATGGGAGGGGTCACAAGGTTCTCCTAACTGGGATTATCCTGTGGGAGCTGCCCTGGGGCAGAGACTGTGTAAGAACAGAATGGTTTGTGTGCATCCTCCCAGGAGTGTCAGAGGACAATTATGCAATGGTGAGATTGCCTCCTGGTATTCCCACAAGTAATGTAAAACCTGTCTCAACTCCTCTTGTAATAACTTACTACCTAAAAAAAAAAAAAAAAGCATTTGTAATATTAACAGAGGTAAAATTATTCCTGCTGCTCTCTCCGTGCTGCTGTAAGTAAAACCAGTCTTGCTCCTGGAAAAGCATTTTTGCTTTACAATTGAGGTGTCTTGCAAATAAAGCCTTCTTTAGCACCATGTGGAGGTGCCTCTGGGAAGGAGTGGGGAGCAGGGGCGGCAGATGGTTTTGAACAACCAAAAAATAAGTACTTGAATACTTGAAACTATTCTGCGGTTTTAACACTTTTTTTTTTAATTATTTCTGATTTTTGCCTGACGATACCAGCAGGGACTTTTCCGAATCACGTCATATTCTGATCCCTGCCTTACCAGTTTACACTGTGGAGTTTACCCCTGTCCGAGGCAGGCGTTGGGGATGTTTCATAAATCCGGTGTCTTAGAGCACGGACGGGATTTTTCATTGCAAAAGCTATGCATCTTGTATCGTCTGTAGTAATAAAGAGAGGTACCGCTCTTTGTAATTACGACGTCTGTGCCTTGAATTGATCAAAGCTTAAATAAAGCGACGGACGGTGCCCCTGCCGGCACCCCTGGGACGACGCAGGAAATGGCGGCCTTGGCCCCGCCCGCGCGGGGCGGGCTCGGCGGCCCCGTGGCGGGGCAGAGGCGGAGCCGCGTCATGGCCGCCGGGCGCGTCCCCCGGGGCGCGCTTACCCTCAAGCAGGTACGGGTGGGCTGGGGGGCTCGGGAAAACTGCGTCCTGTAGGTACGACGGGGAACTCGGTGGTTGTTTAAACATCCCTCGAAGCAGAGCCGCCGAGGGTGCAGCTCGCAGCACTGTCCTGGGGCAGCGGGCAGACTTCCCTCTCTCCTCGCCAGTTCCTGAGGCGGCAGCAGGTCCTTCAGTTGTATCGCAAGATCCTGCGGGCGATCCGGGAGGTTCCTGCTGAGCAGGATCGCCGCTACTTAAAGGACTGGGCCAGGGAGGAATTCAGGAGAAATAAGGATGCTACAGAAGAGGTGAGGATCGGGAACCCGCAACTCTGATCGCCTGCCCTCGGGAATGGTCCCTGCCATGTCCTGTCCTGTGTCTCGGGGGTTTGTTTTGTAGGCGTCGCTTCCAGACTGGTGAGAAGACTCCAGTCCTCTGCTTCCTAGTTCTTCCTTTTTCTAGCCAGGGCCCAAGTAATGGTGGCTGAGTTATGCAAAGCCTTGGAGTCCTTAGATAATGTTGAGAGAAACACCCACCTGCTCTGTAAAACCCATCTCCGTCATATCTGTGTGCAGTTCTCATTACTGAGCTTGCAAAGGCAGTACATACAGAGGCATAAAGGAAACATTATTAGGAGTTTGAATCCTGTTAAAAACTGCGTTTTAAAGCAAAGCCACAGGCAAGAATATCATTAAGGAACTAGAGGAAATTAATCAGTTTATTTACCTGGTTTTTAACCATGTCAGAGACTGTAATGTTACATCACACAAAGAAGTAGATGACAGCAGTGCCAGTAAGAATTGTATGTATTTTAATGCATTAGAAGTCTGTGTGCTTGGGTGAAACCTGTGCTGTGTATGGGGGGGGGGGGGGGTGTTCAGTTCACTAGATTCCATTCTATTTTACAGGATGCAATCAGGATGATGATTACTCAGGGCAACATGCAACTTCAGGAACTTCAAAGAACACTTAAACTGGCAAAATCTTGATCTTAATTTTATTGACAGTTCGCTTTTCATCTGCTGCAAATAAGCACAGTGTTTTTTCCAGAATGTGGTTATAATGGTAGCTTTGCTGGCAACCTGGTAATGTTTGAAGGAGGAATCTACTACAGTGGGGCTTTTGTTTTTTCCTCTTCCTCATCCACTTCTCAGTTTGGCTACCCTCAAAAGTGGAAATCACTTGGACACAAAGGACTTTAAAGATCTGCATGGATGATAGTATGTGCTGCAGGAAAAGCAGAAAGCACCAAAAATTACAACAGCTGTGTTAATGCTGGTGGAATGGAAAATAAATATATGCCAGATTATTTTGTCTGCTTTTTACTGTGGTAACATTCACAATAACAGCTCTTCATGTACCATGCCAAGGATTTTCATCCAAACTTGTGATTAAAAGAAAGACCTGAGGATAAATAAATTGGCCCGGAACAAACATCATCTTAATTTTTTGTGTGTAGATGTTGATTTTCAGTAGTAGCTGAATAAAACTTAAAAGGGGAGGTCTTTATATATGAAAATGGGAGATTTTAATCCAAAACATTTATGACCAAGTACCTTCAAACTAGTATTTAAAAGTCAATATATAAGGAAGAATTAGAGGTAGAAAATACTAACTGCAAATGTTGTGGTTTGTTTATTCAAATGTTATACTTCTCCATTTCTAATTGTTAGCTTGCAACTGTTCTCGCTTTCCTTGAGCTGCAGTGTATCTTTTTTTTTTCCCCCCCATATAATTTAAAAATGCCTGGATGAGCTGGGGATTTTCTTCACGTAACCAGACAGGCAGCAGTAGATAGATGCGTGACTATTTTAGGTGGTGATTCCAAGACATGCAGGAACTCTTCCCTCTCCCACTCTGCTATTGTAGTTTCCTTAGGGAACACCCCTGCTTCCCAAGGTGGTTTGCTGCAGAGTTGCTGAGCTGGACAGACTGGCAGCAAATCCAGTAAATAGGTATCACCACTGGCACCAGGGAAAGGACAGGACAGTATTCCAGGATACAAGACAAAGACCCCAGCTGGAAGCAGAAACTGTGGTTCAGATTTGTATAGACTGAATCCTCTGAGCTTCAATCAGTCTGTGAAAAATATGTATGTAAAAATGCGTCATTAAAATTTTACATGTTGTTAACATTTTCTTGTAGAACACACTTTTTATTTTTCATGTTCGGAGAAAGTTCTTCTTAGAAAGGGATTTTGATTGAACAAGCCATAACCAATGTTGGCTGTTACCACAGTAGCCTTTCAGCCAGTGCTTGGATTTCTGTTCCTTAATCAGGAGGCTTTACCCTGCTGCCTCATGACTGTGCTTTCCTTTTGGAACCCAGAGCCTGCATTACTCCTTTGACTCCCAGTTCGTACATTTCCAGGTTGTGGGCATGTAATCCAGAGCTAGGACTGACAGGCAGATGCTGACCTCTTCAGTGCTGCTGCCCTTCATCTCCACTGTTCTGTGGGCTTGCCAAGATAATGTTGGCAGCCAGAAGCCTTAAGGAGTCCAAGTACAGCCTGTAAGGGTAAGCAAATTTACCTGCAGATAAAGGTAGGTAGATCATGCACGTGTTTTGAGAAGTCCTTCACAACTGTGAAGAAGGGAGGGGTATAGAAAGGAATTAGCAGAAAATGCTTCCCTTTTACCATGCAGTCATTGGCTTCAGAGAACCTCTAAAATCAGTAACCTGCAGCCAGGTTACTGCCTTAAATTACTTGGTAATTACTTGGATTTACTTAGAAGTACTTGGACCTATGACTTTGGTAGTGTGGTGTGTATGGGAAGTAGAGCAGCTAAAGCTGCAGCCTCTCCTTGAGCTTGGCAAGCTCAGGAGCGTGTGTGTGATCAGTGCACAACTCAGCCCTGTGCCTGTAACTTCTGAAATGGGGGCCTGCACCAGCCAACAGACAGCACTCAGTCCCTGCAGCCTCCCTCAGCACAGATGGCAGACTCCATTTCCATGTTTTATAACCACAAACAAAAAGCTTGGAAGTTCAAAGTCCAATCTTCTGCTCCCCCTTCCAAGTCAAGCAAGGGGACTGTGTCAGTTTTCTCTGGCTAGAAAACGTTACACCACGCATTTCTGAGCAACACTTACTTTAATTGCTTGGCAAAACATTAGCTTCATCCAGGTGATACAAAACTTCAATAGCATGCTTCTGCATTCCTACTGTAGCTTAAACAAAACTGTAAACATACCAAAGTGTCTATAGTAGACTACAGAAGTCAGAGCAATAAAACCAGGATTTCCATAGCTGCAGATACACTTGTCGTGATAGTGCAGTGATAGGAACTTGAAAAATATTGTTATATGACTTTTTTTGCTTTATACATCTGCTAAGAAGACCAAAGCTTAATTACTAATAAGTGAATGGTGTTCTTCAACACTGTGAAGTATTTTGTATTGATTTTAGCACTCCTTAGTACAGAAAAAAAAAGTCTTCTTCTCCTTGGCATAACAGTACGATCCTGTGTTGGAACTGATTCTGAGCAGTTGTCCTGTGTTGGAACTAATTCTGAGCAGTTGTTCTATCATGATCTGGTAAGTAAACTTCTTTTCTAACAGAATTTGATGGAGCCTTCTCAGAGGTATAAGGAAGAAGCTCTAAAGGGGTGAAGATGCAATGAGTTACAGTGCCTCTGGATTATTTGGAGTCTGTCAGCATGGAAAGCATGGGTCAGTGGAAGTTCTGATTTTATAACAAAACATCAATAAAACCTTTAAAATGTTGAGTTCTGTTTTGTGGGACTGTTTGTCCTAAAACCTGTAGACTCGCCAGGCCCTGGTCTCCATTTTAGAGATACAAGGGAAAAAAACAGAGAGAGGAATCATTCAGAGGTACAAAGGTAGACAGTCTGGACAAGGTGCCTGGGAAAAAATCCTGACTGCAGAAAAATAAACATTTGAATACAGGGAACCAAGCTTTCACTTCCTTAGATAAAGGACTTTTTCAAGTCTCTGCAATAGTAGAGAATTCAGCCATGTGCTGCTTGAAGGAAAAGATATTTATATAAAAATTACACCTAACAAATAGACCGCGCTTACAGTAAAATACTTGCCATCCATGCCCTAAACAAAAGTTCTCAGTCACATTACTGGAGTACAGCCCCAACAATAGTGTAACCAAAAGGAGCTCTGCAACCAGGACACCTTAAAAATAAGACAAGTCTGATTTAGCACTTGTTTTAGTAATGGAAAACCAAGAGAAAAGCAAAGTGGTAGCTGAAGCCTCTGTACCTAATGGGATGAGTCGCCTTAGCATCTCCCTCCATGGTTGCCTGCCGTCTCCCAGCTGGAAGCCTGCATCTGTCACCCACCCGGGCTTGTAATTGGAGTGGGTTCTTTAGCTTCTCTCCACTGACTAGAGAGAGGCCCTGGGAGTATCTAGAATAGGATCAATAGCCCTTCCATCACTAAGTAATTCTGTCAAAAGCTTTCAAACATCCTGGATTTATTTCAGTACTGGTATCACCACACATTTCCATGTAGCATACAGTGGAACCCTCTAGCCTGTGTCCTGTGTGGAAGTAAGGGAATTCCCTTTTCAAAAAGCAGTTTTGGTTACTAATGCAGTTTGGTTTCAAGCAGCATCTGGAAACTGAGAGTGCAATATTAACAGACTCTTGGAAATAATCTGCAGCATCTCTTTGTTATCAATAGAGTTTGCATATGAACTCTCCTCAGTTGTGGAGTTTCCAAAGTTATTTCTACTGAAAAAGAGTGTTTTGTTTGGATGTAACAGGCACTACAAATATCTATTAATATTCCAAATTCCCATACGGCAGGTTCCAGAATTAGTCCTGTTGCTTGATTACCTGCCTGGCAGATGCTAGCTCTCTTTCTGCACCTTAGTCCTTAATTTGCAGAGCTCCTCTTCTAAGCATTTGATGTGCTCCTTGAGTGCAGCTTTGTCTTGCTGCGCTCTCTGGTTCGCTTGGCACCGGGCTTCTTCTATCTTCCGCTCGTACCACTTCTCCATCTGCGTGGACACGGCCTCAAAGAAGTACTGGGTAATCTCCAGAGCCTGGGAGGTGTCTCTGAGCGGAGGGGCAGGCGGGGCCGAGGGCTGCTGCTCCTGGCCAGGCTGTGCCCCGGTGTGGTGCAGAGCTTTGTGCCTCGACTGCCCGCTTTTGCTGGACTTCTTTGTCTGAGTTCCTTTGTCAATGAAGTAGCTGCTCTGCGGTTCAGTCTTTGCAGGTTCAGTCAACGGCTGCAAAGCAGCTTGAACTTTAACGTGTCTTAATTTGGAGCCCAAAAGCTCGGAGGAGGGTAGCTCCTGCTGGAACTTGTGGAACGTGCTGGCACTCACAGCTCTGTCCTTTGGCCTGACATCTTGAGAAGGGGCAGAAGAAGAAACTGGTCCGCCAGCCACTACCTGTTGCTCTGTACCTATAGAATAAATTATACACCATATATTAAGAAAAACTCTGGGCATTTATTTTAGCACTCAGAAGACCTCGGTGTTTGATGAATTATGTGGTTTTGTGTGTACGTTGTAGAGGCTTGTATTAATTTATCATATGTTCACAGTCAGGTGATGTAATAGAAGTCATTAAAAGAGAAAAGCTGGCCAAGGCAGGAAGGTGCTGCATTGCAGCTGTGGGGCTACAGTTGGACAACAGGCAAAGGACATAAATATTAGGCAAAAATTCCTTACTGTGAGGGTGATGAGGCACTGGCACAGGTTGCCCAGAGTTGTGGATGCCCCATCCTCAGAAGTGTTTTCACTTTTGAGCCTTTTCCTCAAGGCCAGGCTGGATGTGGCTCTCAGCAACTTGGTATAGTGGAAAGTATAGTTGTCTCTACCCATGGCAGGGGGGTTGGAACTAGATGATCTTTAGGGTCCCTACCAACCCAAACCATTCTGTGATTCTGTGACTTCATTGGAGGGACGTGTAACAAGTATCAGTCTAGACTTCCAAAGTAGGTTATGTCTGCTGATATTTATGAACTCCCTGCTTCTATAAAACTGGAAGTCCCAGTAATTTTGGAAAGGTCACACGTTGATGTTTTTGAACTGTTCCAATGCAGAACAGCTCACACTCAAGTACTGCAAGATCTCTTATGAGCCTTTCTAGTTTAATGGGGCATCCATGTCTGTTCACTTTGCATAGTGTTTAGGGGACATACACATTGTATTTTAGAGAAGCCAGGGCTCTGACAGCGTTCTACTTGGCTGTGGAGACCTGGCTGTTCTGCACATCTCTTTTTTTTTTTTTTCCCCTCACAAGCTTCCAGGGCCAAGAGTTATTCAAAGCACCAAAGGACTTTTGCTTCAAAGACACAGTGGAAGCATTAGGAAGAGTCAGTGGAATTCCACCCAGCCACGTCTTAAAATATTCCCAGTGGCTGCCTGGAAGTGTATTCAAATCCCAAGACATGAGGCATATGAATGGGGGAAAGCACACCACCAGAATTATGTGGTGTTACTAACGCAAGTATCCCTCAGCGAATGCGCTCGCCCTTGAATGGATATGACATCTAAGTACCTGACGTGGTTGTACCCAATGCTCCATCTTGTTTAACGCAAAAGTGTTGCCCAAAGCTTTGTTCTGGCATCTGGACTCTGCTCCTTCCCCCATCTTCCAAGAGGCTATTTGGAAGTGTGATATAGGAATGCTGGTGGGAGCCCTCTGACTGCAGCACAGGCTGGTTGGCTTTACAGTCCTTGGCACTGTGGGGGTTGTTGTCAGTATCCAGGGTCTCAGTGAGAGACTCACAAGTGGACAAAGTTGATTTTGGCCTTGACGACCTGGAATCTCCAGAAAGCTTGAGCTCCAGATTCTGAATCTTCAACAAGCACCAGGTCTTCAGCTCATCAACCAAGGAAATCTATCAGAAAGAGACTGTAAATTACATGATCCTATGATGAGATCCCATGGTTCCTGGGCTGCTGAGGACAGGTGGCAGGGACAAAGAGAAGCATGCTGGGTATCTATGAGCTTAGACTCCCTATTCAGATGTACATGCTGCCACTGGGAATATTTAAAGGACTGCCGATCAGAAAAGGTGGAGAACTATGCACTAGCTAATGAAAGGCAGCCTCTTTTAGTCCAAGCTACCACTCTTAGATGTGAATATGCTACTTCCAATGCAACTCTGATGACTTGTTTAATCATACAGTCAATGATACTTTCTAAGTGCAAGGAACACCACATGGTCATTTTTTTAAGAGTGGAATTCAAATTAGATGCTTCTGGGGGACAGCTTTATACAATTACCAGCCTCTGCTTCTCTCACCATTAATCACCTTCATTCATTCAGTGATGAATGAGAGCCCCCCACTATATGATAAATCACTAACAGCTTTCAGATTACACAGATGCTTAATAAGTGTCAGCTGCAGATGCATTTAAATAATTTAAAACAGGAGTAGCTCTTTTCACCCTGTTGTTCATATGACATGAATTTAGGTCAGGCCCTCCTAGGCACAAGGATATTTAGTCAGTGTGTTTAGTAAAGCCCAATTCTGTTTTTTCAGTTGTTTCAATGAGACCCAACTGAGCCAGAACAGCTGACATCGCTTAATTCAGTTCACCTGATGTATCACTCCAGCATCTTGTTTCTTAAATGGAGATTACAGAGAGATGGAGCACAAGCCTAGATGTTCAGAAGCCAGTAAAATACTTACGTCTCTTATGAAATAAAAATTAAAGCTGCCTTAGTTTGGTAAGTACTTTTCTTTGGAAAAGAGTGTTTGCTGGATGTTAGACCCAAGTATCTTGATCAGTATCTTATGCAAGGATTATCACAGCTGTCAGTCTTTTTACATGGATTTGGAATGGTCTTACAAACACTCATGACGTTTTCCTAACACAAAGTGTAGTTCTCAATTCTTGGAAGAATACCAATAATGAGAAAACGAACTGCATTTTAAATTCATCTTTGTGAGTGGAGAAACACAAATTTCTCAGCAGGTTTTAAATGGCGAGTTTTTGCAGAAGCTGGAAGGGCAAGAACTGGATCTCTGTGGGAACAGTTATTCTTGTACTGCTGGTTGAACAAGCATACCAAAAAAGACTTTCCCATTGTCAGTAATACACAGCTTGGAGATGATGCCGTGTTGCTAACATCAGAGGAAAGAACTTCAGCCTTTTAATACATGGGGGAAAAAAGATCAGATGAAGAAGAAGGGAGAGATTCCCAGGGCCCACAACCAAATGAATGAGAAGGAAAAGGAACAACACAGATCTTAGCCTTTTTTACTGATTGGATGTGTTCCTGCATATGTCCTCTAATGAAGCAAAAGCTGAAAGCACATCTGTGAAAAATTTAGTGGTAGAAATGTTTGCAAATCACCGTGTTAGAAAAATGGTATTTTGTTGTAGACCCCACACTAGAGACACACCAAATTAAATTACAGCAGTGGGACTGGATGTCACATTCCTCATTTCTAATGCAAAAACTTCATAAATTTGGTTGAGTGACTAAGATGGTGGATAGGAATAATTCAGTCTTTAGAGCTCTTTAACCTGTTTGAACAGATGAGACACATCTCTGATATTTTCTGCCTGCCAGAATGAAACTCCTGAGCTGAGCTGCCAGGGGATGAGCTAAGAGGGAGTAGTTGTTTCAAGCCCTACCTGCCGCTTCTCCCCCTCACTCTTCTCCAGCTCCGTGTGCTGCTGCAGGCGGTGAAGGCACTCTGTCCTCTCTGCCGACAGTCGCTCAGCCATAAGCTTGTCCAAAACACGCAGCTGTGGGGAAAAACAGTTCAGCTGAGATCATCATGTTAGAAACCAAACTCCCATCTGTGAACCCTGTAAACCAAAGTATAGTCTTTCAGTCTTCATTTCTAGGAATGCTCCCAACTACAATTAGATGTAGCTTGCAAAGAGGTTCAATCACAAAATTACCAATTAATAACTACTAAATTAAAAATAAAAAGTAATTTAGATGATCTTGAATGTCAATCCATACATAATTCAGCAAGTGGGATTTTGACAACTATGAACTGACCAGCCATAGGGCTGCCTTTTTTCCCTCTTAATGCCTCGAGCCCTTAAGTTTCCTTGTATAAAGAAGCACCAGAAGCCACTTAACACATTCAATGTGTTTTTTCTCAAGACCCTAGTTCACAACATCATTTCCCAGTGGAATGTTACAGTTCCCTGGACTTAAGTATTAAGAGTTCAGGTTTGCTTTTACAACACAAGAAGCAAAAAATGAATCATTACAATGAAAATATTAATTAAGTTGAGGATATGTTTCTAAATCATATGGACAAGCAGACCCTCAGGTCATATTCTTACTTGATGTTGAGTTTTGCTTTCCATCTGGCCCAGCTTAATATTCATCTTATCTTGTACTGTCCCAAGCTCAGCTTTTATCTCTTCCACTGTTGCCTCCAGCTGATTCTCCAGTTTATTTATCAGGGGCTCACAACGACATCCATTTATGGGTGCCTGGAAGGAGTGATGATACATTTACTTGCTACACTGCACCACCCTCTTAGCACACCTGGAACATTATCACAGCCTCCTTCAGTCAGTCTTGGGTTCTTCTATCCCATGTACTGTATCTCACCCTCCTGACAGTATCTTACAGCAGCTCAGCAAATGGGCTGTTAGTTGAAAAAGCACAGCCTACACAAGGATTGATCTGATGTGTGTGGACACACCCAAACACACAGCAGTGTTGATTTCACTGGGGCTACACGCAGCACTGTGCTCAGACCCTGTGTGCTGGCTGAGGAAGTACATCACAGGCCTATACCCTGTGTCTTAATGCTGTAATTCTCAATTGTAAAAAAAAAAATCTGATTTTGTGGATTATGTGCATTTGCTTTTTAACCTAATGCCAATAATGTGCTCTGTCCTTTTTTTGGTACTGAATGGCAAGGCCCTCGCTGCTTTTGTCTGCCCTCACCCTTCTGGCATTCAGCTGCCCCTTGCCTGCTGGGCACTCCTCTGCCTGCCTTTGACTCACCTGACACCATCCCATGGCCCCTCTGCAAGGGCAACTGCACTGACCACATTTAACTCTCTCAGGGAGATGCTCACAAAAGGCTCCCTTAAGCAAGGACAGCTAAACCTCATCAGCTTCCTCTGCAGCCCAAAGGCAGAAACTGGCTCCTTCAGGGGCTGTACCAGGAGCCCAAAGCAGCTGCTCTGAATCTGTCTGCAGAGGAGCCTCCCCATCTTCTTTAGCCCCGCAGCAGTGTTTCATAAATTGGGGGTTATTCCCTTGCCAGGGAAAGGTGGGTGGTTTGCTAAGTACTAAAGAAAGCTTCAGAAGTACATGTACTTCAGAAATTATGTTTGCTATTCATGGCCTCAGGGCATCAAAGAAGACAGACAAGCAAAAAAGAAAAGGAGAGAGGAGTGTCATGTATTTCAGGAAAAACTGTATGGGACTCTAGCTCTATTAAGCTAATCTTTGTGAATAGATGAGATTTGTATACAAATCTCTTCTATCTGCTTTCTGGACCTCTCTGCTCCACAAGTCCTTCCTATGGCCCGTCAGATCCCCGCAGCAGGGAGATACTCCTTTTAATATATGAAAGGCCCTCCATCCTTCCTGATGTCTGCTAGAGGATAATTCCATAGTGTCCCTGTCTGGAAATTTCTCAGACATTACACTGAGAGATTGGAAAGCAGTAAACAGCCAGTAAAACCTTTGAAGTCTGACTTGAATGATCTTCAGAATCTCCTGAAATTCTGAACTACAGGAAGGGACTAACAAGAGATGATGGATGGATGTGAGAAGCTAAGGAAATGAAAGGATAGACCTCATAGGAGTACAGGAGGGCAGTATTAAGAAAACAACAATACAGCTGTCTACCGTGTCTACAGGATAATTTAATGACTGTTTTTATGCTTTCCTGTAAATGTCTACTGGTAATTAACTGTGTAATAAAGTGACTAAAATATCATTCTCCAAACTAGAATAAATGCACATGGGCTGGTAGCTCCAGGTTTATTTGTTTACCAGTTTCTATAGAAATCCTGCCCCCAGTAAACATAGAATCCCCAAAGACATGTTGCAAAACCCAGGAAGAACTGGAACAAAATCTATTGAGCTTACTCAACCTCTTGGTTTAGGCAGTAAGCTTTCAGTGCTCAAACACTGCTTTTCCTTGGAAAATCTCTCTGCATCTCCTGTCAGAACTCTTAATGTTTCAAAGTATATCATGAAAGTTCTTGTATCATTTCCAATCACTGTTCACGCCTTATCTTTGCAGATCAAAACTACTCAAGTGTGGCTTCTTTAACAGGCACAAAACCAGCTTATAGTTTGCCAGAATTCAGGCCAAAATGCAGCTGAAGCCCAAGCAAGGAAAACCAATCCCAAGTCATGATTTCATGTCCCTGAGAGTGCAGGTAGTGGAGCATATGTTCTATCCATTACCTGTGTCCCAGCTGCACATGCTGCTCGCAATGTCTCCCTCTGAGAGGGCAGTGGCTCACCTGCATCACCTTCCCATCCTTTCCTCGGTAGAGTGTGTAGAGCTGGTAGGCTCGGACCTCGTGGGGAGGGGGTGGAGAGGAGCAGTGGTGTTTACTTCTGCGCTTAGGCACGTTTTTCTGGGGCTGAGGGAGTGTCTGCTGATCAGCTGGGGAGATGGGGTCCGAGAGTGCTGAAACCTGCATAACATACACACAGTGTTTTGCCTATATGAGCGCTGGTAAACTATTCCTGGTGGGAATGGGACAAATCCTTTGAGACAATTACAGCAAAAATCAGTTTTATCTGAAGACTATCTCTGCCCCAGGAGCATGGTGGGGCTGCTGCCCCAACACACTAAAGTGACACCCACATCACTTCTGAACAGCTATCCCTTCTCTCCCTGCTGTTTTAAATCTACTGATACCTTTTCTTTTGGCTTTTTCTTTTTGCTCTTTTTTCCTTTGGGATCTGGTGAGGCTGACCGGGGTTTATCCTTCAGGTTGTTCTTCCTCTCTGGCGGCTGGTCGCTGCTCTGTGTGTCGTCAGCAGCTGAGACACTGCCCTGCTTGAAGCAAAGACAGAGAGTTCAGAGCGGTTGCAGAGATGGGGAAAAGGAGCCTCTTCCTCGATTGCCCAGTTTTAAGCTGCTCTGCACACGTGAGTGGGAAATGCTTTAGCAGCAGAGCATGACAGACAGCCTCAGGCAGCTGCTGGGGCCATGCACAAGTGATGGCTCCAAATGGACTGATTCCTCATGGGTTTTAGTGACAGTCCCTCTTCACAGCAGATCCAGCTGGTAATGCCAGGCCATACCTTGCTCTGTACCACTTCATCCCGTGGCACCGACTGAGCTCGCCTTTCCTCCTTCAGTCTCTCTCTCTTCTTCCTCAGGCTTCTCCCACGGTTAAAACGTGAGACCTGAAGACAGACCACACTGTTACTCAGTGATGTCATGCTCTTTCCTACCACAGAAGACAAGTAATAGAGCAGACTTTTTCCTTGCCTGTCTGAAAGGCAACGGATAAAGGAGAGTGCACTGCCAGATGGAAACTGATGGGCCAAGCAATGTGGGTGTTTATGGCTGTTAAAACACACCACCACTGAGCTCAGTCTGTTGGGACACTCTGCTGTCCCCTAGAAGGGTGAGCACCTCCTCTGCTGTCCTTGGGCTGGTTCCCAAGCCAAGCCCAGCCTTTTTCATGCGGAGGTGACAAGGAAGGTGAGGGCAAGGATTATGCCTGGTCTCATGCCCTCCCACCTACCTTCTGGCCTGAAGAGCATTGCAGCATTTCACACACAGCTGCAAAGTATAAACAGGACATAAACATTTTGTCCCCATTGCAAAGCATCCTCCAGTGCTAACCACCATTTTGGGGATGGGATATGCCTGAGACAGGCAGCAGAGTGACACAACTCAGGAGCTTCTGGGTACAGGGCAACTTTCTAACTCCTGGGCCACTGCAGGGAACAAGTGCCTCTGACTACTCCACACTCTGCCAGTCAGGACAGAGAAACCTCTGACAGCACTTCATGCTGAGGCTTAATCTGCACACCTTGCCCACCCTGGAGGCTGAGAGGCTCTGTGTCAATAGACCTGAGGCCAGCCCACAATGCCAGCAGAAACACAGGAACCTTTCACAGCAGAAGACAAGGAGCAGGGGATGCAGCCTCCCAAGGTTAAGTGGCCTCAGCTCCATGTGTATGTGTGTGTTGGGGAGAGATGTGTAACGTACCTGTGATGCCTTAGTGAGCAGGAGCGCAACCTCGGGGTTATTGTGCTGTCTGGCAACCTCTAGAGGGGTCTGGCCTGCCTGAGAGGAAAAAGAAAACAGCATTTCCTTCAAAACACAAACTACTGAAAATGTGGAATTTCTCCCACCAAGTTGGTATATACTCTGTGCACAAGAGTAAAGTGACTAATTGCTTTAATTTAATAATTCAACCAAATATTTTCTACCAAGCCTATGAAGAATGTTGAAGAGACTCTACATTAATATAAAATACCAAAGAAACTCTGTGTCCTGCTTACATTGTTGACAACGGATGCATCAGCTCCTGCCTCCAGCAAGAGCTTCACCACCTTCTTGTGATTTAGAGCAGCAGCTACATGGAGTGCAGTATCCCCTGCCTGCAAGTCAGAAAGCAGAAAACAAAGTTGTGACACAAGTCCTCGGGTCTCACCCTACAAAATTCACACCTTCCTAAAAGATGCTCAGAGATTAAAAAAACCTACACTTACTGATGCAACAACTAAGCTTAAATAAGGTCTGGTCAATAAAAAATAACTGAGTGGGAAGATGACAGGAGCAGGCAAAGAGCTACTTCAGCCTGGGTTTGAGAAATGCAGCTGGGGCGCTGGTGATCTGATTTTTCTAAACCAAGTGACACATGATGCATCTTGGAGACAGCCCAGCTCTACCTCCAGCAAATGGATACGACATCTGAGGCTAGAACAAGTTTTCCCACCACAACCTTCTCTTCTTTTTTTTTCCCCAGGTTTGATTATTTGGTGTGCAGGTGGTCATGTATCACATTACTCAGCAAGAGGGTTGGCATTCTCTTCACAAGATTCCTCAGGAAAAACTGATTATGGATCAGAGCCAGGAGGCAGTCCAGGTCCTGCACTAACACACTGCCCTGCCCTTGTCCTGGTGCAGTGAGGTGAAGACAGCCATGATCAGATTTGAGCACTCGTAACAGAGCCAACAACTGTTCAAGTGAGAGCGGACACATGCGTATAATGCCCTCCTGTCCCCCTGGTCTTGCATTTTGCTTTCATAAAATCAGATCTCCTCAGGACTAGTGGTTATCAATTGCTTGTTGCTAACTTAGATGAAGTGTACTCCTAAATCAAATCATTCTGTGGGCAAATATGGAACAACTTTGGGTAGTGCTGGGGAATGAAGGAAAGGGATATCTCTCTGGACCAGGTTCACACCAGTTGATCTTAATATTCAGTAGCTCATTTTGCAATTTGAAAAACTCATTTCCAAATAAAATTACGTAGTAAATTTAACATGCTGAAACCCATTTTCTTTGCTGTAATATCTCATAGTGAAGAAAGAACATTAAATGTACAGTTCAGAAAACATCTTTATGATCCTCAGCTACACATGGAAAATTTCCCAGGAACATGAGAAAACGTGGTTAAGCACCACATAATATGTTTATTTAGCAGATTTAACACGTTTTACTGTACTAATTTCATTCCCTTCTACTACCCAATTAGGCTATGCTATAGGTACAGCAATCAATTACTTCTCTATAAAACAACTATGCCTGATTAATCCTAGTCTGGACTGATCATTAGTTTGAATTTAGAGCATACTTTGTCTTCACTTTTATGTCCTCTTAATTCCCTCTACTGCAAAACACAGTGAAGAAAAGTATTCCAGAGGAATTCGCATTTTAGTAGCATCTAAATGTCAGTGAGTTGTGCTTCACAATGTCTCTGTAATGGCTATAAGATCATTAAATCACCTCATAAATAAGCAATGCTTTAAAGAAATAATGCAAATGCGATGGCAAAATAATAAACCACTGATATGCCATTACTTTAAGGCTGTTCTTAAAAGCTTAGGCATTTGGTGGTACAGTGGAACACACAGAGTGAAGCGGGATTACTTCGGTAGGAATTCCTCTTCCCAACAACTGGCCGTATGCAAAGGGCACAGAGTCACAATGAGGTTCATGCACTGACCTGGTTCTTTTCATGGACAGAACAGAAAGCACTGAGCAGCACCCTAATGATGGGCAAGTGATTATAACGAGCAGCCACATGCAGACAGGTATCTCCTGCCTGCAAACAGAAACAAAGCTCTGAGCATGTAATCACAGTGAGAAAGCCTGTATTTGTCATGGTGTTCAGGGATGAAATAATCCTACTAAACCAGAAAGAGCAGTAAACACCACACACCTCCACAGAACAGCAATGCTGTCTTCTCTGCAGTACAAAATCTGCTATCATGGGTGGGAAAGTTTAGCAAGAGCTCAGGTCAGGCAAGGTGAGAACATGAATTCTTTAACCACTGATGGGAAATACTGGAATTATAAATGTTATTTTACTGGCACTACAAACCCCAAGTTAGTTATATTTTCCCATTAAATCTATTCTTCTGAACCACAAACCAGTGCAATTTGGAATCTCACCTTAGGGTTGCACATAGTGTAGAAAACATGAGTGGTGGCCTGAGCAGCATTTTCATGAAGGGTGGCACTTGTGCAGCTGAGCCTGGGTACCAAAACCCCACAGGTTTCAATTTCTCTGCCGATTTTGTTATCAAGCAGGGCAAAAACATTTGGCTTCCCTTTGTAGATTGCTTATCTCTTTATTTATCATGCCAGAATCATTATAAAATAGAAGGAAAGCTGTCTGGAACTGAAGCCACCTTGAATCTACCTCATTTGACAGACTAACACACAGTATATGTGATCTGCAGATCTGAAGCCTTTCACCACTGTCTGTGCAACAGGAAAACCCCATTTGGCTCCTTCTATCCCTGCTCAAGAGATGCACAAGTAGCGCATCGCTCAGTCCTACCAAAAGCATTCCTGTGCATGATGAATACAATGGTTGGATAGTGGGGTTTTTTCAATATAATTTATAATAAAAATCATAGCTTAAAGCCTTTCTGAGTATTTCTGCAAGTTAAAGCAATATAGCTAAAACAAAGTCACACAAAAATGAACATGTTATTTCCAAAACTCACATTATTTTTGAGGTCTGCTCGAGATCCTCCAAGTAACAAAACACGAGTACTCTGGGAATGGCTATTCTGGCAAGCCAGGTGAAGAGGTGTGTTACCTGCCTTAGAGAAATACAGGAAAATATAAAAGCCATATTTAGAAATTGGACATAAATATTAAAAAATAAAACCTCACAGGTCTTTGCACAAAAAGATCCACCTAAGGGTGGGAAACTGTTATTTTCCCAAAGATACGAGGTGAATGAACCTGGACAGTGAAATCCCCACTTCATTCTGGCAATGGCTTACCTGGGACATAATAAAGGCAGAAACAGGACAGTCTAATGATATCTGCATTGGTCAAATCTGTTTACAGGAAGAAAGAACTCTAAAAACTGTCTCATTCATTAGTCTCAAACAGCAGTGTTAAATATTTAATTCAAAGAACTGTAATTCTTGTGTTTCAGGTTTCCCCCATGCACAGACACAAAAAACCAAATTGCCATGGCACAGGATCTTTGATCCCAGCCATGACTAGCAGGGTATTCAGCAGACCAGGGTCACAACTCCTGTCTCCTTATGTTCATAACACAAACCATCTCGAAGTCTCGCTGGGTCTGTAGGTGCTCCCACCAGGCAGGATATAGATTTTAGGCTCTCAAGAAGCTTTGATGTTCAGGAGGCACACCAGTCTCCAGCCAAGATGAGAAGGGAGGGCAAAAAGCCACCCAAGCTCCAGAGAATCACATGCTATGGTTCCTCAAAGAAGAAAATGTGCAGAAATGGATAGAAATCAAAGAAGTGTTGGCTTGTGTATTGCCTCTCTAACGTGGTGAATGATTTTTTTGGTCTGACAAGTTTTTCTGGCAGCATTTGGCTTTTGTTGGCCTGAAAACATTCAGGGTTTTTGGCTATTGGGAGCTAGAAATTAAATCACCTCAGGTAAAAAGGTTTACCAGGCTTACTGCGCTGCCTGTTCACCTTGATTATGTCCTTTAATTTGTCCTCCTTGCTTTCAAAACACAGATCAAAGCTGCAGGGTTTGAATTACAAAAGGCCAAGTCTTAGATGTGGTCTTAGGTCTTCACTTCGATATTACAGACCCGAATGCAGTCCCTAAGCTGTGACAGACATGAACATTTTTCTTCACAGCTAAATTGCATTTAAGTGTTCATTTTTTCCCTCCTGGGTTTATCTCTGAAAAGCCTCTGCAATGCCTTTATCATTTGCTGTTTGGCAGCTTGGTCCTGGTGGGAAGGCAGATGTCCTGTGCAGCAGATGAGGACTTCAATTCTGGGAGAATCACGGTGCCAAGGGTCAGAGTTCACAGAGTGGCTCATCTGGTTCATCTCCCATGGGGTGACAAATCTCACACCAACTTCTGAGAGGGAGAGAGGGTTGTACCAGTCTGGGAGTCTTCACTGAAATGTACAGACTGATGGAGAATCTAAAAATAAGGCTACAACTGATCTCACTGAATGATCTATCACAGCAGAAGAGATTTTATTCAGCCAACTTAAAATAAACTGCACCTCCAGGGTGATTGCTGTGCAGGAGGAATACAGCTACCCAAAACACAGTGTCAAATCCTTCCCATCTTCTGCTGTTTCACAGATTTGGCAAATCTAGCAGCCCATATCTGTCCCGTCCATCCCAAATCACACATTGTCTAGGTGTAAGTCAACAGCCTGTGGGATGCTCCTGCACATGGCAGTCAACCCTGGCTGCCAGAAAAGCTGTCAGAATGATAATGCCTTGTCATCAGTAACACAAAAAGCTGAGAGAACAGAGAAACCATTTTGGGATTAAGTAGACTTAAGCTCTTCATTTTTCTTGAAAACAAAAGGGTAAAAGCACGTACAAGCATGCAGGATTCCCACATTTTTCAGCAGCTCCTGAGAATATATCTTGTCCATTAGAAAACATCCAAAGAGTGAAATGCAAAGGGTAAGACTGTGTGGGTAAGACATCAAAGACTAGCACAGGAGTTGCTCAGGTAGTATTTAAGTTTGCCAGTCATATTTCAGCCATCAACCCTGCTGAGCTATTTTGTGCACATACTTTCCCAGAGAGGTTGCCTCCAGCTGACATACACTGGATTGTAAGCGAAATCTTCTAACTCCCTGAGGCACCCAAGCATGCAGGATAACCAGACTTGCATCTTAAGCCCACACCTTTGTACAGAAGTGTATGGTTATACATAGACAAGCGTATCCAGGGATAGCTTCAACAAGACTTCATAGTCAAGCATGAGAACTTCTCTAAAGTACCCTTGATACAAATCTAGGTGGACATTACAGCAAAAGTAATTACAGAAAATAAGAACTGGTAGTAGAAATAATATAAAAGAAGGGATACACATAAAACAATATTGAAGACGATGTAATTGCAGAGCACAACTGTACAAACCTATGCTTCTATAGTGCATATACATATACACACGTGCACATACAGAAACATTATGCCCAGGCAACATGCCTTTTTACTCGAAATCTTAGACTTTGACCAGCTGTCTCCTTTCTTTCCCAGCCCCTTCCAGCTGCTGTTTTAGAAAGAAATTTACCAAAAATGCTCAGACATCCCCTAAAGCCATCCCAAAGCCCCTCTCCCTGTCACCTAGGGCACAGTGCCAGCCGTATGATCTGAGCAACCCAGCAGCACAGCCATCCAAACCCTGACTCTGCTCACACCATGGGCTGCTACCACCATTTCCTGGACTATTCCATTAACTTCTGAATTACTGAATTGAAGTGCCCCTCAGTTATAACAATTAGAGTGGAACTAAACCCCTTTACTTTGTTATTCTTTCCACTAAACAGCTCTCAAGGTTTTATAAATACCGAAAGGAACATAATCCAGGTTCATTACAAGATTCTGGGAAGAGACTATGCTAATATATTAGTAAGAATTTAGTAACAAAAGGTACTCTTTTTTTTGTTTCCCTCTGTGGCTTACATTTCTTTGGCTGTTTAATTTCTGGAAAAAAACAGATTTTCAATACCATTTTCTTATTAGTACAATTCATTTCCATTTTAAATCACACCAATCACAATGAATCTCCTCAGTATAAATTAGAGCACCATGGAGATTTCCACAGGAATGGCAGTGTTCCTCAGCTGTAATTAATGTATCATTCAACACGTTATTGAGTTTCTCCTGCGTCAGCTGCCAAAATATGAATTTCCTAATGCCTGTGGATGAACCATCCAGGCATGATAAATGAAAAGAAAAAGAAGAAAAAATCTCACTAAGAGCTGGTCCCCCACCTGCTGAGAAATGCCACGGCCAGAAATCTCCAGTTCTGAGAAACAGCCACCTTAGACCAGAACTGAAAGCTCCTCTTCCATGGGTCTCACCTTGTTCTTGGCAAGAACGTTGGCTCCTGCTTTAACAAGCACTTTGGCAGACTGACTGAATCCATGCCAACAAGCTTCATGAAGAGCAGTGTTCCCATCCTGAAGAGCACACACACAGAGGAGAAGGTTAGGGGCTGTATAACCAACCTACTCTCTTAAAAATATTTTTCATTTCCTACTAGCTTATTTTCTATTTTACTTTTAGAAGAGGGTAAAAATATTATTTGTTTGGAACTTGAAATTAGTTATATTTACTCCTAAATTAAACTTACAGCCTGGGATTCTCAAATTTCTGGGATAATCATGGGAACTGTGCAGTGTTTTGTGTAGGGCGTAGTATGGTTGCACATTCCTTTAATTCATCCCTTAATGAGCTGAGAACAGACTCTCAAACCAAAAACTATCAGCCTAATATAAAAGCATAACTAAATCAGTCACTTGTATTAAAGAGAAGGTGCAGCCTTTTTCTCAGTGTAATTGTTCCAATTACTCTCAAAGCATCAGACACTTACTAAGGAGCATAAACTGTAACTTTCTCTCTGAGACCTTAACATTACTGACTGCAAAGGCTGCCATCCCAAGGGCTTTTGCTTTGCCTTTTACCTTGTCTTGTCTGTCCAAAGCACAGCCCTCTTGAATCAGAGTTGCTATTATATCGGTGTTCCCTACCACAGCAGCCCGATGCAATGCTGTCTGGTCACCCTGCAAAAAGAAGCAAATTTGTAATTGGTACAATTCCCACCTCATTTTGACTCAATGCAAATGCAGACAACATACACAGGGGCTGCACCTTTGACACACATACTGCTTAAATCCAAGCTGCCTTTGAAAACAGTCCCCATAAACAACTACCATTGAAGTTTCCAAGATTAATGAAGTTATTGAAACTATCAGAGAGCTACAAACCATTTACAGTATTTTGCAAGTCATCACAATCCCATATACAGCGCTGAAGCATTCTAAACACATGGCAGTATTAGAAGGCAGTGAATTGAACACGTTTGGCTCTATGTGTCTAATAGTCAACAGTGTCTGTAGGGGACTAAAGGGAATTACAGGCTGTTGTAATTCATCATAATGATCCTCCAGCACTTACACTAACTGGATAAGGCTCTCCTGTTCTGGCTCTGATTGCTCCATCAGCCCTGCTTAGGATAAGGAGCATGAGATGAGATCTGTCTCTTCAGCACCTCTGATGAATTTACCCATTCGTGCTAAGAGTGGAGGCAACTTTACCATGAGGACCACAACTGCAGGACCATCCACTTGTTTCACTCAAGCAACTGAGTAATCTTGAGGTCCAAAGGACTTTCATTTCTCACTGACCCGCCACGCAGCAGCAACAAGCAAGTCTCTTACATCAGTTTATTTCCTTTAAGGCCAGCTTTCTAAAAGAAATTACACCAATGTGGTCATCTTGTCTGACTGCCCATCTATCTCCTCTCTAAAAACTGCTGAACTCATTTGCTCAGCTAGAGAGCCCAAGGTTAGTTTTCTGCAATCCTTCCAGAAACTGAAGACTAGGCAGACTTAAACCAGTGTCCCTGCCCATCAGGGGTTATCTATATGTTTTTATGTACATGTTGGTGAGAACCTGATAAAAGAGGGGCTAGAGAAGGATTTATGAAGCAGTGCATAGGGATGTAACACAGGGATCAATGGGAAAATGAGCTGTAGCAGTGCCACTGCTGCCACAACAACTGGTCTTGGCTTTCCTTTGAAGTTGCTTTGAACCATCAATGCTGAAGCACAGCCTGAGTCCAGGAACAAAGACAGGCTTCAAAGCTGCACACAGACTTTTCTGTGATGAATAAACAGATTTGGAATCCCATCCATTTCTGCTTATCTAGATAATGGTCACCACAAACACACACAGGGCAGAGATATGCCACATGTCCTAAAGAAAAGCAGCTTGCAGGAAGCCAAATCCTAAATAGATACAAAATTTCTCTGCTACAATTCGTTATCAGATAGTAGCATATTATATTAAATACTAAAACTAGAGGAATTTCTGTATTTTCTGTTCTAGAGTCTTTGGATAACTGGCGTATTTGAACAATTTGTTCTCAAAGGCAATTAGCAGCTGACTGAAAAATTGCTCTTGGTGGGGTGCTTTTGTGCTAATGACACCAAAATAGTTACTAATCTATAAAAAAATGAGCATTGCCAACCACAACCTTTCAGTAATCCCTACCAGTAAATCATTAAATTAGCTTATAATCATGAAGTTGATTTTAAAAAATTGTGTTGAAGGTGCTTTTTAAAAACCTGCTAATTTTTTTGTTTCTAGAGGTTACATATTTTTGCTTTTTTTATTGCGACTGAAAATGTATTTTAAGAGACAAAGACAGTAATGCTTCCAGGAAGTGGGACTTTCAGGAAAACAAGAAGTATTGGAAAATTGACAGCATGGCAAGTGCTCTGAACTTATGTATTTGTTCCAAATTCAAAGACAACCAAAATGTTATGGAAAATGTCTAAATTTTACCATCTCACAAGTACAAACATCAGATAGTTACCGGTTACTATGACTACATGGAAATCTGCTCACCAACAAACTGAGAAAGAATTTGATACCTGATTTTTGATAATGGCACAGCTACTGTTACTGCAGTAGTGAGTCATGTGGGACAATGCAAAAGTCTTTTTGTCTGACTATCATGAAGTGGAAAGTAATCTGCCAACCTACCCCGGCCAAGTGGTACTGATGCACCAGCAAACCTACAAAAGATATTATAAAACAGACTAAAACAAAATGGCAACTGCCACTGCAGTGGATGGAATTTGAACAATGAATGGTTAGTTCCTACAACTTTACAGCCTGGAAAATTACTCTGGAGAAGATCAAATTGGGGACAGGAAGGGACTGTACAAGATTTGGTTTGTAATTAAGGATCTTCTTACTGGGACAGTTTAAACCAAGGCTTGTTCCTGTCCCCATCACAGTAACCACAGTGAGGTCAAAGACTATTCAGCTTTTGGGGCTTTGTTGATATGACAGCTACTTCTAACAGCATTTCATTTAAATTTAAAACAAACACATTTGTCTGTTTGGAAAGTGGGCAGCACACCTCACTGCTGAGAGACCAGGTCTCCCTTGGTAATCTCAACCCGTATCCTGGGGGGCCATACGCTGGGAATACAGAGCAGTACTGGGATAGCTTCAGCCATGCCTAAGCTTTGTCCTAAAATATATTCTGGTCTCTGAAATGGAAGCCTACATAGGTGAAGGGACACAAGTCCCACAAATGGCAGGCTCAGGTGCTTCCTGCCCAAGGTATGGACTTTGGTGCTGACATCTTCCCTACAAGAGCATCCAAGAGTAAGGTCCAACCCACACCCTGACTGGACAAAATAAATACCTCATCCATGCAACAGGGAGTGTCAAAGAGTATCTCGAACCTTGTTTCACCAACTGAGGCACCTCCCAGTGAAGAGAGGGCACACGTCAAAGTCCTGGTGAGGGTCTGTCCCTACCACCACCATATCCCTCAGCCAGCAGGACAGGGCAGCACCTGGTCCACTGTTTCCTTATACCTCAGCACAAACATTAAACTGCTTAAAGTGCTGTGGAAGCTGAACCACCAGGTTGTGATGGCTTCTGTGTAACAGCCACTGAGCAACCCAGCCACGGGAGGGCACAGTCATCCTATAAATAACAGTGCCTGCACCACTGCACACTAACCTGCCTTCCCTCCCCATCAGCAATGGAGCAAATCCCTGCCTTGTCTTTCATGGAGTCTGAGAAAACAGATGAGTTGCGTTTTTTTCACAGCATGAATTTTCAGACAGTGTAATCACTGACTTGTGTACCTTTTATTAATTGCTAAAATAACCATTTCTGAAAGCACTCACTAGAATTCCGCCTTTAGCAAAGCATTAGGGGTCTGTTCCAGAGGCTCAGAGAGCAATTACACCGGTAAATGCGTATTAACTGTCCAGACTATTATGTTGGGCACAATTTATGATCCTATTTGCAAGAGATTTATGCCTTAGGAAGAGGCTGCAGATCAGTAACAATGAAGAGAGACAACTCCAGTGCCGTGTCACAGAAACATGACCTTGATAGAAACAAGAGTCTGCCCAAAGGCAGATACGGGCCCACGGCCAAAAAGGCTCAATAGAAGGAAGGCACTAAGGTCTACACTGGTGAATCTTAAACCCCCTTCCTCAGACTCTGCCCAGCCCTGAAGGCAATTCAAACTCAGGAGATTCCACTCCAACGTGTCCACACCCTGGACATGTCAGCTTGCAAGGTGGGTGGGTACAGGGCGCTGTGTCACGGTGGCACAGCACACCCTGGCCCTGCACAGCCCTAATGCAGGCAGCTCCCCTCCTCCCTCTGCCCCCGTGAGTGCCCTTGTCACATGCTTGATGGAAGAAGCTCCACACATGTTGCCGGTATGGTTGCAACCCTTCAAAATCAAGCCAGCAAAGGAAGTGGCCACTGGCTCTTCCACAGTAGCCCAGAGGTAGCGGTACTGGCCCAGGTCGTCCTGCCATGATAGCACTGCAGTATTGAAAGTTCTCCACTTCTAGGAAAAAATCTCGGTATTTACTGGGATAGTAAGAGGCTGACACTGGGAGACTGGGATAGAAATCTGCATCCCCTGATGCAGAGGATGCAGGACTGCACATTTGAGAGCTCTACCTGTAACTGGGCTCCTGCAGAGCAGCAGGTACATTTCCAGAGGGGGAAACCATGCTCTCTACAGAGGGCTTAAACACCTGCTTCCAGGAGAGGCTTACAGGCTGGGAGTCCTGAAGAAAGGCAGACACCTACATCTTGATTTTTCCCCATGGACTTCAGCATTACCCTTTGTTTAGCACTTCTCTGTTGGCACTGCTGGTGGAATTTGCTCAGTGTCCTGGTGTTTGCAACTATCTCCCTGAGCTTCCTCATGAGCTATCTTAGAACAGTGGATGCAACCACTGGGAACAGGCACTTGGAAATTGGGCAGGCATCTGTTTACATCCAAAGTTCACCCCAAGGGAAAGGAAACAACACAAGTGACTTCCAACACAGTCTCAGGTAGACTTCTGACAGCTCTCCTGGGTTACTGGAGTCTCTATTATAGACTCTACAGACCCAAATTAATGAGATTTGGTTTACATTAGTTTGTAATACATGTTACTTTTTCCTTTCTCTGATTAAAAAAACCCCAACCTATAACCCCATTTTTTTCCTGCACATTCCTATTCTCCAGAGCATCCAACAGTTGTACAATCTCCTCTAAAGCCCTTCTCCCATGTCACACTTTGCCTCTTCACTTCTATGTTTGCAGAAATCAACAGACTATCTTGCTACAGGCAAATTGAACCAAGATCATAGAATGGTTTGGGTTGGAAGGAACCCTAAAGATCACCTAGTTCCAACTCCCCTGCCGGGGAGTTGGGCAGGGACACCTTCCACTAGACCAGGTTGCTCCATCCAGCCTGGCTTTGAACACTTCCAGGGATGGAGCATCCACATCTTCGGCCAACCAAAAAAACAACCAACCAAAATAACCAGGAAAAACTCATGGCTTCAATCCCTGATACAAAGTGCTGAATGGTGCTTGTAAAGTCATGTAATATAAAATCAAGCCACTAAATTCACAGCAGAATCAAAATATTCTGAAGTTAAAATATAACCAAGTGTTAAATACTTGCAGGAGCATACAAGCATATGTGGATATCCTGAAGCAGCTGTACACAAAAGGAACTGAATAAGCTCTCATGTTTCTCAATGTATCTGTGCTGCTCTCCTCCCCTTTTGCTACAGAGAGGCAGTCATGAAACACCGTTAAGAACAACTTCACTCTGCACAATAAATGATGATGATGCATGTCCAGCAGAAGTGATCAAGGCATGAAAAATAATCATGAACAAAACAAATTACAGCTTATATGAAATGGGACCACAGGAATAAGCCCCTTTGCATATTTTCATTCAGCTAGAAATGGTTATGAACCCTGGGCTATTGTTCCATTTGAAACTAATTTTCTGCTTCTTAAACTGGAGCTTCCAAAAGGGAAATTTCAGGATCTCTAGCCTTTGTTTTAAATCAGCTTGTTTTCCCAGTTAGATTTTCAAGGGTGCAGACAGGGCAGGGGACTGGATGCAGAGCAGGGAGCGCCAAGCGGGCCATGCAGCCATGCAGCGCAGGGAGCTCGGCCACGCCGGAGCGCCGCACCAGGATTCGCAGCATGCACGCAGCAGGCGTCAGGCGCAGGGCAGGGCTGATGCAAGAGAGTTCTAACCTCCTTCTCTCTTTCTGATCTTCTAGGTTCCTTCCTAGCCTTTCTCTTCTGGTTTCTCTTATTTTTTTCATCCTTGATTTCCTTCACCGGGACAATTTTCTCCTGGACTATTTCTGAGGTTTGTGCTGTATGGACACTCATTGACCATTCAGAGATGGCATTGGGATCCCAGTAAGAGTTGTCAGTATTGGCAGGGAGAAGGAAAGAGTCAGCTCCCGGAGTGGCGTATTCTACAGAGCTGGACTCCACCGGCTGAAACTCGTAATAATCCCACTCCAGGCCACTGGAGGTCATTCTTCAACTAATTCTTAAGGCTCTTACCGTGTTTAGGGAATATATCTGTAGAACATGAAAGGGAGCATTTTAATCTCTCCACAACATTTAGCAGCTTTTAAGTTTCTACTTATCATCTGGCAAATTAAAACTTAGTCTTGAATTTGATCAAAACTCCAAAATAAAGTGTTTAGGTTTCTCTTGTTATTTGGAAAAATAAAATGTAGGTCATCTTTTTGGATTTTTGTGTGCTATCGCAACAATGCCATAGACCAAGATCAACAAAATAATTTGCTTTTCAATGAAATATAATACTCCACACACAGGCATTTTCATATCTGAACCTGCTGAAAAACAGCAATGAAGCATACAGATGTTAATCAACACTTGAGACTAAGATGCCTTCACTGCCACATAAGTACACAGTAAAAGTGACAGAAGGTATAATCAATAGATTGCAACTAAAAGAGACTACAAACATATTTTGTGGGGCATAAACTGTAAAATGGATTATACAAGGAGAAGCCATAAGCAGAGAACCTTCTTTGAAGACCTATGTAAAAGGAAAGCAGAAATATTTTAGTTAATACCTATCACAAGCAAAAATCTTCATTTGGAGTTTTAGCCTTCCTCCTCCTACAAGACAAATCCAAACATATCCTTTGAGATTCAGCAACTCCTGAGGATCCCCTCAATCCCAACCAAATTACTAGTTCTACTAAGTACAAAGCTACACATCAAAATACATTTTAAAGAAGCAGTATCTATGCATCTACTCTGCTCACATTAATCACCACATTTAGAGGAACTATCCAATTGTCGTGAACAAAGCCTCTGAGAAGCTCACAAGACAACATGTCTTCTATGAGCTGAGCATTTCTACAAGCAAGACTTTTCACTGAACTGAAATGATGCTGAACACTGCTTTACTGTTTTTCCATCATGGCTATCATGTTTACATATAAACAGCCTAGATTTTATTCCTAGAGGCTTAAAACAAATGAACCAGACTTATTCAAAAAACAGTTTCCACAGAAACCAAATTTGACCAAATCAGTGGAAGCTCTTGCTTTCTTAGAGCAGCAGTTTTCTTTTCTCAGGAAAACTGGCTGTATTTGTAAAGTATCTGCAGTTTTGTCTTAAATATCTAATGAATCATTTCTGCTGGGAGAAGTCAAAAAGCATACCCAGGATACATCTGAATAAACTGATTTTCCCATTCCACTTGCAAATCTGCTCCATTTCACAGAAGAGCACAGTGAAAGAATAAAGAGCACAGGAAGCAAATTTTCTACGTGGAAAATTAAGTTTCCCTGTAGAAAGCTGGCCACATCAGTACTCCAGCCCCAAGCTTGTCAGGCAGACTGCTCTTGTCTCACAGGGAATCAGCTACTCATGCAGAAAAAAAAAACAGTTTTCCAATTGCTATAGACATTTAACTCTCTAGATGCAAACAAATGCCCAAGGGCATTTTCAAAAGGCACCTAGACATTTCCAGTGTCCTAACAGTCATACAGGTGCCTCTACTAACACCTCTGGACCTCTATGGCCTGTGAAGACTCTCCACCTTATATATTACAGGGGGAACAAAAGCAACCCTTCCTCAACTTCTTCCAGTGTGCCATCAGAAGTTAGCGATTAATTTGAAGAAATCATGCTTATTTAACTGCTGTTGCACATTTCAGCCTACACCTTTTTTCACCAGAGTGAGGGAACTAATTCCATGTTACCTGTCACTCCAAAGTGCCTTAAAGCCCAGTCCAAGATTAGAACAACTCTTATAGAAACCCCAGAAATTCCAGTAACTTACATATTTTACCAAATGAAGACAAACTACCATTTGGTAAATTCAAAGCTTTTTTGTGCTGATGCCCCACCACACAACAACCTCAGAGATGTGACCACCCCCACATGAAGCATGGTGCCATCCCATGGCACAGCACTGTGCTACGGGCAGCTGTTCTAGATGCTGAGGGGTGCGTCTACTCAAAAAGCATCTCCCAGTTCAGGCAAACATCACAACGGGCTGTGTCCCCTACCTGATGTCCTCCAGCGGGTTCCCACAATGAACTCCTAGTGCATTTCTACAAGAAACAGCAGATGATGGCTCTCACACCCACCTGGCACAAGCAGAGCTCTTATAAAGCTCTGCAGCTTGAACAAGACGACCAAGCTATTAACTGAAAACCACCACATTTTACATTTTTTCCCATACACTTTTGCATCTCCAAATTAGAGGTTACATCTCTGAATTGGAAAGTAGAGAGAGAGATTTTGTTGTCATTTAATCCTACTTCAAAGAAGTGAAGGTCTACTGTTATTTGCAAATCACCTTTTCCCCTCCACCCCAAGTTAGAAGGTTGTATCTACTTACATCATCCTGAATATCGAGGTCACAACCTGCCTTCAACAAAACCTGGACAACGTGGAGATGACCCTTGTGGGCAGCAAGATGCAGGGGGGTCCGGCCATGCTATGAATGAGAAGAAAATAATAATACCTTAAGATGAATTTTTATGCATGGTAGTTGAATAGTCATCATTCTCCTGCTTGTACCTCACTCTCTGAAACCTGCAATAGTATCAACTGACATGTACTAGTGTGACAAAGGCTTTACCTTGGTTTTGTGAAAGCTGCAAACTTCTCCTCCACCTTCTGCAACATTTCAGTTTATCCCGATGACACTCTACGAAAGGGATATTATATTCACATAAGGGTACTTCCTTACAAATTCAGATCTGGCTCTGTGTCCAAGCCTGAGCAGAATTCATGACCATTTTGTTTCTGTCCCTCTGGAGCACAGAACTGTCAACTGCTGTCACCTTCCCTCTGTACAGCCAATTGCTGATTCCAGCAATTGCTAAATTCACAAGGTATCATCACAAAGAATGCTGTTTTCTCCACCAGGCATTTTGCGAGGATCACATTAAAAGTCACATTACTCTTCACCTGTATCTATTATATATCTATTCCTTCACTACTGGTGCTATTGTCTATTTTTCCACCCAATGATCTACCCTGCAAAGGAAGATAAACAGCCCTAATACTTCAACCACAGAAGGGGCAAACACTTCAATAGCTGTCTGACTAGTGGCTTGAAGTACACAGAAGGCAACCATTGGCTCTCCAAGATTTTAAGCAACTCCTTCAGTAAGAAAACTACTTCAAGTAAATAATAAACCAAGCTCAAGACAAAATTGTTTTCATATAGCAAACCCCATACCCCCACAGCTGGTAAAGCCTTGTTAACTCAGGCTCCTGAGAGCAAAAAGGAAAAACACAGTTGGAATTCAACAGAATGGCTGAAGGCAAAATGTCTGTGCCATTACTGGTTAGTTGTGCTGAGCTTCGGAAACATTAAGTGTTGATTAATTGTCCTACATTATTGACTTAAAGGGGCAGATCTGAGGACAAAATCCTCACCCACAGTATGACACTTGAGCCTCTCAAAACCCATATGTTGTCCCTTGCTGGCAGCAGCAGTACATTCCCACATGAAAAACTTCCATTCTTGCCCTGCTAAAGGCATAGGAAGGGCTCGTTTTTGTTGCCACCACTGCCCCTGGGCACCATCCAGGCTCCTGCCTGGATGCCTCTGGCTCAATCTGGCCACAGGTGCCTAAAATCCTGTCCCTGTATCGAAGGGCACTGAGCTGCACTGACCACACTTCCTTCTCCATCAGCCTGGAGGAGAGCCAGAGCTATATTGCTGTTCCAGCTAACTCAACAGCAGGAGGCATAAAATCCCCAGGCAACGCAGGGATAAAAAGAAAAAAAGAAAGAAAGGAAAAAAAAAAAGAACAAAATAAAATTTAAAAAAATACCAAACTGGCAAATCACTCCCGACCATGAACAATACGTCTGGATTATGAGCATGTGCTCCAGCACACTCAGATTTACAGGTCCTGACTTTCTACATTCCTTAATGCCAATAAGTAAATCACCCAATCCAGGCATCTATCTCACTTCCCAGGTTATTAATACACCATGAAAACAATTTATAGCAATCTGTGCATGGAGAAGGAAAAATCCCAAACAAACCCAACTTGAAGCCAGCTCATGTGCTTTAAAACTAAAGTGTCAACAACATGAATATATATTCCAGCAGGGAAACTTTCTGATAAGATAACCAGCTCTAACCACTGAAAAAATGCTGACATGCAGTTAAAGGTACTATGTTAAAAGTAAGCTATGAAAGCAGAATAGGAGTTTATTTGAATACAAGGAACATATTTTCTTCACCCAACACACCTTCCTGGGCAATTGCTGGCATGGTTGAACTGAAAGACTAAAGGATCATTTTTACTCCAGAGTGTTTGTGTGTTTCAGATTCTCTATCCAGAAACATAGGTTCAGAGGCATCTCACCTACCGGAAAGTCTAAAGAGAGGCTTCAGGAACCAGACTTTCTGCACACATACAGTCCTTGAGTTCTTCCTACTTTAAAGGGACACGATAAACAAAAACTACGACATTAGCCAGGAGAGGAGACTGGGAAGGAGGATCAATTCCAGCATATTATATTGATTAGAGGATCAGGCTTTTGGAAGAGTACTGATCATCTCAAGATTAATCACAGCCCTGCAAGAACCAGCAATGCCAGATTTTCTTTTTCTTCCCAGCAACATCCAAATGAGAGTAGAGGTGGGCAGTACAGCTGGACACTGTTCCAGTGCGGGCAAGGAAACACTGGACAAACATCAAATCCCCACACACATACACACACACACAGAGGTATGGATGTACATACACATGCACACTCCAATCTAGAACAAAAAGGGAGGAAGAGACAAGGCAGTTTGGGTGCCCCTCATGTTGTGATGACCAACTTGGCGCACAGCAAGCTTTGGAGAGAAACACTGAACGAGTCCATGCCACAGCAGCAGTAGTCAGGGCTGCTTTTGCCTTCATGTCTGTAAGTCAAACCAACAGCCCACAAACTTTTTCTCTCACAGCAATTCATCCTACCCAAAATATATAGGGAGCAGAGAGATGAACACAGACAGACAAAACTTCCTCTGTGTGTCTCCTCCATAAAGACATTCTGCACTCAATGCAGCAGCAAAGAGGGGGTTTATCTGAATACACACAAGGGTCCTAGCAGGAAAGAAAACATACAAGCCAGAGCATCTCCTACATGCTCACTTCAAGGACACAACACCAAACCCAGGGACTGTTCAACATGGAGATTACTGACTTAGAAGCTTGTGAGCATTGCCAAATATGAACTGCAATGATTTGGGGGTTATTACAAATACAAATGAGAGACTGCTACATCTTGGGATTAATGAACCAATAAAGCAGTCATTCATATATAAAAAAAAAAAAAGGCAATTTGGACTTCTATTCAAATGTAAACAATTGCTTCAAGAGGCAACAAATCATACAAATGGTCCTGTGTCATGGACTTATTGACAAAATAAATGGGACCTATTGGACTGCAACTTCCAGCCACCGTGAAACATTGCTGTAGCTGTGGGGTGTATCGGGTGGCAGCCCAGCACCGTAAACAGCCACATGAACTTCAGCAGTAAAATGCAAGGGTAGGTTTTTGTTTGCATTCAATCCATGCTCTAACTTCCAGACACTGACAGGCAGCTGTCGATACACACCACTTAAAAGCAGAATTCTCTTAGCATCGCTGCCAATGTACATGCACTCCACAACCAAATCCATACAGGGGGGCCTTAGCACCATAAGCTCCATGATCTTTCCTTGTGTTTACGTATATAGGTACTTTTATGCAGGTACATTCAGTTCTCCATCTCACCCTGCTCTTGTGATGCACAAGGACTGTTATTTATTCATCCATTCTGCACTCATAAAAAACATGCCTGTCCACATTTTATTGGAAAGCCTGAAAGCAAAATCCAAGTCCTGTCACACTGTTCACACTGCTGATTTGTTAGACTGTTCTCCATGAATAATCTGCTCGCTCAAGTCAGCAGAAAGCTTCTCATTGACCTCAATAGGCACTCAGCAAGTTCCTAAGTGTGTGTTAGTCCCTTTTAATTTATCTTTATTGATTGTTTAAAACAGACACAAATAGCTTTTCAAACTGAAGGAGTGCAAAAATGTGAAAGCACCAAAATACATTTCTTTTTTGTTTCTGCCTTAGCTTAAAAAAGAAGAAAAAGAGAGACTGCTTTAAAGAACTCAACATGCTCTGAAGTTGAGACTTAAAGTACCCTAGCATTACAAAAGTGTTGCCATATGGTGTGTTCATAACATGACTAGTTCAAATGTTAAACCAAACAATTACTGAATCAAAACAGATGCACTACCTTTTGCATTTCTTTGAGGCTTTTCTCCTGAATTATCATCCATTCTCTGCAGAATTCAATTTTATAGCTTTGATCTTAATGCAGGAACCTGCTCCAGCACAAGTTTCTCATGGATTCACAGGCCTCTTTCAGGCATCCACCTGCTCTGGTATGGGTCTGCTTCCACAGGCTGCAGCTGGATCTCTGCAACCCCATGGACCTCCATGGGCTGCAGGGGCACAGCTGCCTCACTATGGTCTTCACCACAGGCTGCAGGGCAATCCCACCTCCAGCATCTGAAGAACCTCCTCCCCCTCCTCCACTGACCTAGGTGTCTGCAGAGCTGTTTCTCTCACATATTCTCACTGCTGTTCCCTGGCTGTAATTACATCTTCTCTTTAACTTTTTTTTTTTCCTTTTTAAATATATTATCCCAGAGGTGCTACCACCATTTCTGACTGGGCCAGCCTTGACCAGCAGCACATCCATCTAGGAGCCACCTGGCAGTGGCTCTGCCAGACGTGTGGAAGCTTTTGGCAGCTTCTCACAGAAACCATACCTGTAGCCCTTCCCACTACCAAAACCTGGCCATGCAAACCCCCATGTCAGGAAAAGGACAAGAACATCCTGGGAGGACAGCAAGGCACATCAGCTCAGCAAAAGTCCCAGTGCTTTTGTGCCAAAGATGCAGCTGTCAATAATTTCACTGAAAGACAGCTCTACTACAAAAGGACTGAAAGAAGGGACCAGCTTTCTTGCTTGGAAGAAAAGGCTTAAGTTCCTAGTTTGCCAGTTTTTGCAGCTTATTCACCAAAGTACTTGATAAGGGCACCTGTGTGTTGGATCAGCTGGTAGGTATGACCAGTTTTTCAGGCTATTTTCCCCATTTCATAAAGGAATCAGCTACACATTTCACACCTGTGAAGAATGTCAGACAAAAAGGCAGAAAAATGGAAATGATCTCTTTGTCATAAGAGGCAGAGCAGCAACAGAGCCCCTGACCAAGCAGGGACTCTTTGAGAAGAGCAGAGCCACAAAGCCTCTGCTGAGCACCACACCTGCCCTAGGCCACAACCCCGTGTGGCTGGTGGCAGAGGTCCAGCAACACAACAAGTGCTCAATGCATGTGCCACGCAGTGCCACCAGCCCTCTCTGACTGTGGGCTCCCTGATGTCAGATTGCTGGCACTGGTGTGACCTAGGGGCCATCAGCTCCTCTTTACATATTTTAAAAGGCCCCAAATCTGGAACGAGCCCGAGTGTCCCTCACTGGAGTCAGAGGAGGTGCACGTTTCCATATTGACTTCACCTGCACAGATGCCTTGCTAGTAATGCTGCCAAAATGAAACAAGTGCATCCTCAACATAATGCTGAAGTGAGCACCCAGGTATGTGTATTTTCCATTGGATTTTGTTTCTTTCATATTCTTACTCCTTTTTCTGAAATCATCTACTCAGAAGTGACAAAAATGAAATACTGTTTTGCAGCTGAATTGTTGTTTACTGAAGCAACAATTAACCACATCATATGACCTTCCATACAGGACAAAAATAGAACTGGACAAGTCGGCTATAAAGCATTTACTAGTACTTGGTTTGTTACAGAAAATATCCTTCATTTTTCTTGAGCTATGCTCAATTAATCCTTTTTGAATAAATACCTCTAGATTTATCACTAGATCCTGTACACTTTAATCTGTGGCTCTGCAGTGTTATTCACAGCAACTGGTCTGTGCTTACAGATGCGGATCAGAAATACATTTAAAGCCTACTGTGATATGGGAACTTTTTCTTTCCCTCCAGAGAGCTTTGCTTCCATGTGTCTTCCTTCAATAAAACCCAGAGAATTCAGCAGAAGTTTGCTTGACAAGTATCAAATCCTTTTTTTTTTTTTTTTGGAAGCAAACCTCTATAATTTATAATGAGACAGAACAAACTGAAAACTACTAATAAAAGCAGAAGACATACATGTAAAACAGAACTAAGGCATGCACATGGATAAATTTATTTTTATGCTTCATTGTGCAATGACTTTTATCTTGGGGGAGAAGAGGGTTCTGAGTTTCAACTTACCTGAGATATTTTACTGCACTACAAGATGCCTGCCATCTAATTTCCCTTTTAAAATTAAGAACCCCTATCCTGAAAGTTGTTCTTATTTTGTGCTTGTTCTGCTTATTGGAAGACTCCACAAGAACCTGTTGGTGTGATGGCTAAAAAACCCCTTCAGATTTCCAGTTCAAATATACCTGAGTCTAATTTCTACATCCTTGCTCTTGTGACAACCTTGTCCTCAACTTTAAACAGCTCTTTCTCCTTCCAGCTTATGTGTGCCATCAGCTTAGCAAGCCAAGCTCTTCCAGGGTATGTTTATACAGCCTTTTGTAGGTAACTATGCACATGCTCTCCCTATGCAGCCGGCTGGCTGGCTGAGAGCCCCATGCAAACTCCATGCTGTGTACAACTGAACAGGACATTACAGAGCCTGAACAGATGGGCTTTGGTGACGGCACCAGGTTGGTCTCACACCTCTTGGTTCACACTGGGCTCAGCTCTCTCTGGCTCACAGCATGGGAGGAGAAAGAGTGTGTGTGCCTCCAAAACACCCTGTATATAGTACAGCCTTGGCTGCTGCTCTGAGAGACTCTGTTCCTCTGTGCACTCCTCCACAGTCTTGCAGCTCTGACTTCATCTCTTCTGAGCAGGGCTTGTCACCAGGCTACCCAAGTACCTCATCTGTACTGTCTGTCAGTGTGCTGGGATGCATCCAGCATGACAACAGGGACAGCCTTTGTCATCTTCCCTCTCTGGGCTCCACGGGGATGACCCACAACTTCTAGGAAAGAATAGCTACAATGCTGTAGTACCAGGTGAGCTACAGGGATGGCCTCAGAGCCCACAGCTCTCCAGCATGGTTGGCAAGCACATCTCTCCAACAGAAACTCCAGCACATTGCACCTGGCTGCGATTTCACTGCCAAATGAGCTTTGTTTTGATTTTCCACACAGGGTAGAACAACAGAGCAAGGGAGCCACTTATGTCATATAGGAAACAAAAACCTGTCAACTCTAGGAAATCTGCATTATATCAAATTAACCTGATTTTGTGTTTCAAAGTCAAATCTACACTGTTTGTTTCTTATTGTAATTAGCAGAGGTCCCTCAGCAGCCTCAAAGCTCATCATCCTAAAAAAATCAAAAAAACAAGGAAAAAAAAAAACCAAACAAAAGAAAACACAACCACAAAACCCTGAGCTACCATCCAGGTATGTGTAAGTCAGTATTTCCTGGTCTATTACTGACTACCTTTAATAGCTGTTCATCAGCTACAGAGCTGCTTGGACAACAGATCCAAACAGGCATCTACATGAGACTATTCACGCTTACTACATCTGTGCTTTTTATCTACCAACAAGAGGATAGTTATTTTGGCAAACAAAACTTACAAACACAGGTTGTCCTTGGATCACTCCAGCTTTCAAAATAAATATTATCTACATCTCAAACACTGTGAAGGGACTGAAAACAACTGTCACTGACAGATAATTATTCTGTCTTTTCCTCTTTTTATCAAATGTGCTTTCTATCTGCAAATACTAGCTCCCATATATATGGAATGTTCAAAACCAATATGGAAACACAAATAAAAATAGATAGGATGGAGAAAAACAGTTCATCAAAACAGCACACCCCAAATTTTATGTTACAGTTCTAAAGACTTAACTTACCTAGTTCTTTTTAAGGTTTTTTGCTGATAAAACCTTCTTGCAACAGGCAATTACATTTCATCTTTTCTAAGACAGTATTATTGATAACATGTTGAGCATTAGGAATAGGTGAGCATCAGTTTGAACTCTCTTGTATCTAAGCAGAAATCCTTTGACTGACTTTATCGAAAAGGTATGGGGAACACAATTTGCAACCCCCAAGTTTGAAACTGACTAAGGGACTACACAGAACAAATCAATGACGATGTTGGGTATAAGTGAGGCTGCTGCACCAAGAGACTTCAGCAGCAAGAAACACTTTCAGTGTCCCTTTACCCTGCCACAAGAGGTGGCTTTTCCCCATCCCCTCACCCGGGGAGATGGGTGCCCTGAACTGCCTTCTCTTGACAGTGATGAATTGCTGCATTCATCAGGTCACACAGTGTTCAGAAGTCAATGCATGCTTTGAAAAATGTTGCTCCGCTCTGTCAACACACCATGTTTCCAAGGACGAAGTGTTCATCACAGCTGCACCCACTGCAAAGGGTACAAACACAACATGTGCACTATATTGCAAATTTGCATGAGCTATTAAATGCAAACTTTAAGGAAATCTGAACACTAACTTCAGTCACATTCAAGTTGGTAAAGCTAGGAGGGCATTTTCACAGACAATGGTTTAGAAGAGTTACATTAGTTCCCAGGGCTCTTGCAAAGCATTTTTCTCTCGTTACCTTGGTAACTGCTACCTTGGCACCCCTGTTGATAAGCTGCACCACATTCTCCACTTGGCCTTTGTAGGCGGCTACAAGCAGGCGTTCTGAAAGCACAGCGACCACATCCTGCTGGCTCATGAATTAGGAGAGAAAGGTTTTCAGGTTTCTTCAGTCCAAAAACAAAGGCTTGGGATCAGTTCAAGCAGCATGCAGGCAGGCGAGGAAGGACTCCAGCTCCCTGGACAGTGACGTTATTGCTATGCCATCCTCTGGACCTATGGATCAGAAAACAACACTGCTGTCAGCGAGATTTCAGAAACAGAGCACTACAGCAGCTCCTCCCTGAGCGTTCATCTAGCATTGGTTTGGGAGGGGGTCACAAAAACTCCTCAGAACTCCTGAAGACATTGCACTTCTGTTGCAAGGCAGAGAGATGTAGACAGTAGCACATTTCCAATGGGCCCTCATTCCCCTTGGTTGGGACAAAAATCCTTAAACTTTCTGAGAGCTTAATTCTCTTTTGGCCTAACCTCTATTTGTGTGGTCCCCTTTCATCCTCTTTCCCCCCCACCAGACCTCCCAGTCCTTAACTAGCCAAGGATGGGTTAACTACTGTCAGCCAAAGGAACAAGAATAGGTTATAGTTACTGGCTGCTGATACAAATATACAAACCTCTGCCCTAGAAGGACTGAGTGCAGTCAGCAATTAAAGGCAGCTGACTGCTCCCTCAGGAGTATGAAATGCTTCACAGCCTCCCCCTGAACCATCCCAAGGACACCACTGCGAGAGATCACAACCTGCTATTGGGAAACACTCATCTTTGCTGTCACTGAGAAATTATGTTCTCCCCACAGAGCTGACATCATGCCCCACTGACCCCAGAAACAATTCAGATTTAGCACTCATCATGAAACTATGTTTGTCTGCCCGGGCTCCACTGACCCATCCAATGAGCCATCAGAGCTGGAAAGAGCTTTCTGATATAATTACAGAAAATGTATCGACAGATCACTTTGAGCTGCGGGATCCAGAACCTGCCTAGTTTGGGAAGATTTCAGCTTTATTTGTGCTTTTCCCACTTTAGTATTTAATTGTTTCAGTACAGGAAAAACACCTTCAAGATATACAGTGTATTTACAAATTATTTGTCCTCCTCTCTTGAAATATCACTGCACTGCTCCGTAACAGCCACCAGGACTAAACACACTGCATAGCTCAAGAGTAATAGGTACAGGGTCCAGATGATCTTGGAGATTCACAGTGGAATACAATGTCTTTCACCCTTACATTATCCTTTAAATCCATCTCCCAACAGCAATAACTAAAACTGTAGGTTAGTTTGTAGTAGTAGATGGTAATAGCAGAAGTTAATTTGCACTCCTATGGTAATTTATATTAACGAATCTTAGAACGCTTTATGAGCTTTAATTTTTATAACACCTTTTGAGGTGAACAATATGTAGAAGAATATTACATGCATTTTAGAAAAAGGTCCTCGAAAGCATAGAAAAATTACTGGTTTCTCTGAGGTCAATAGAAGGTTATGCCAAAGCCAGCAAAAACTCCAGATAACTGACGCTTGACTTCCAACTGTAAGCATTAGGCAATACTGATTCTAGGTAAAAGACTCAGGTTAGCTTTTCCTCACCTTCCCCCTCCTTTCTAAGTGCAAACATGCTTGGAGCAATATGGAAATAGCGGCACATTTATTCAGAGAAACCAGACAAAGAGTGTCTGGGCCTCAGAGTAACACAGGACAGCAGAGGAGTGGTGCTGTACCCTGTGCCACTGGACTGGTTTCACCCACACCCTCAATGTGATGGACAGAGTTTGTACACCCTGGTAACATGGAAAATATGGAAGATGGAAGAAAAACCCCTCATGTCCTTAACTAGCACACCATACCCTGCTCCTCTGGCTCAGTGCTATACACATTATAGTACAAACCATTTAAAAAGCGCCAAGAAATACAGATGGTCTACACTTAGTAACTTGATCTGTGACAAACAACACAAGTTTCAATCTTACCTTCTCAAGTATTTGATTTCCAGTGACTCGTGCTTCCAAAGCAAGCTGAACACCCACCCTCCCTCCATACCCCCCACCACCCACCCATGATCCCGGCCCCCTGCTCCCAACACATCCCTGACCCTCCCATCACATCTCAAAGTGCTGCTTCCATAACCCAGGAGCACACCCCTCACCTCCTCTCTGTGACCAGTACACAGTGCAGGGCCCACCTTACAACAGGGAGCTTTTCAGGCAGAGGGATGGTGTGTTTCTGTGCCAGCCCCTGCCCAGGCAGTGGTAGTTTCCAGGTGAACTGTGGCATCACTTGTTTGTCCCCATCCTTACCCCTAAGCTGGCTACCAACACTTTGGCTGGAGTCATGTACAACACACTGACATCTTACGACATCTGTGGTCAGATCCTGCTTGGTTTTCTTACCTCATAAATTAAAAAAAAAAACTAAAAAAAACAAAACAGTGACATCACTGTCACTGACAGATTTGCATATTCACTACAAATCTCAGTCTCAATGGAGACATTTTCCTGACATACTGACATTTCTGAGCAATTTTGCAGAAACCATAGATGCTCATCACATATTAACCACACCACCAGAAAGACACACTAACACCTCAACAATGTAGGGCTGGAAAAGTCTGGATAATCTATGCAAGGTAAATGCTGGAAATCATACTCCCTATTCAATTATTCTCCCTCTCTCATGCTGCCTTCCCACTACAGCAGCACATGGAGATCATAAGCCTCCTCCTGCCATGCCCTGCCACACTGGAGTGATGGACTGTGACGGCGTCACTGCTATCATGGGCTATCATGGAGTTTGCCTTCTTGCCTTTTCCACCCCCTGGATCATACACAAAAGCATAGCAAGGAGCTGATTCAGCTATCCATCTTTCAGGGGTATCTCCCACTTTGCCCAGCTCTCCAGCAGGTGTCGGTCCTGTTCCCAGAGGGCAGTCATGGCACGAGCCTGGTTCCTGCCTGCACAACAGGTCACACTCCCTACCACATCTGCTTTACATCTCCTCAGCTGGGATTATTTGCAATTCAGAAAAGAGCATCCAATTAGAATAGGAAGCCCAGACAACTGAAAGACCAACTTTCCTTTTCTCCTGAGCTGGTAGAAAAGGTGATGGGTGAACAGTGGAAGTGGGAACAGCCTTCTCATTCCCCTCCCCATGGACCCATCCCCAGCAGAGTGGCTACACTGGCAGTGGCATTGCTCCCCCCAGCTTTAACTCTCTACGTGCCTCAGACACACAGAGCGTCTTCCCTTGACCACGTCTGCACCCCCAGCAGCAGGAGGAAGGTACCAGATGCCAAAGGACTGCAATTAAAAGCTTGACTGCTCCTTTCACACCCAGATGGTGCAAAATGAACCCGACAACACTATTACAGACACTGCATCGCATCCCTGCTGCCAGCACCTGCTGTCCAGAATTAAATCCCTCATTATCACCCCCAAGATCCAGAAGCTCAAGGGAGGCACAGAGCATGAGAATATTCAAACCTTATGCATTCAAAACAACAACAAAAAAATTATTTTGCTTTAGCATATTTTTAAATGAAAAAACAGCATCTCTGTGCTTCTTTGTTTAAGATCAGATTACTTACCTGGGGCAGGCTGGGAAAGCAACACCTACTTCCCAAGCCTCTCCAAGGAAACTGGCCAGATGTGATGCCCACAGGTTCAGTTGCTGTGCTGTGGGTCAATCCCTTCCGAGGATAACCTGGCTCAGCCCTGAGGATAACGTGCTCACCCCATCGGTGGAGTGTGGAAAAGGACAGGCTGACTGTGGATTAGTATTCCCGACTGGCAGCTGCAAGGCACCGTCCCCAGGCGCTCAGGTCCAGCTGCATCCCCACGGATTAAGCCCTCAGCTCACTGAGCCACGCTGCCCTACGGATGCTTAGGAGATGTCTGCCTGGGGTGGCACAGCACGGTGTGGGTGGGCAGCTGGCTGCTCCGTAGCAGGGTTGTAAAGCTCCCAGCTCCATCCTCTCTCCCATGCAACTGGCAGAGCTGGCAAAAAACAGTCTCTGCACCTTCCCCCTCCCCAGCTCCCTCCCCTCCAAACTGCTGCCAGGCTGCTTCAGTGGCCGTAGCACCTACACGTCAATAACAAAAAAAGCACAGGAATGATGATTTTTGAAAGCCAAAGGACAGTCCAGGAAACATCACACATCACAGAGACTGAAAGGCTAAGCAATAGACTCTCCTAAATTCATGGGAAGGGTTAAAACCAGCAGCTTCCTCTCTGAGGGAAGAGAAAAAAAGCCAAAACTATGAAAGATTTAGGAGCTATAAGCTAATCGATTTTAAGAAGTCCTCTGTGCTAAATGGAAAAGATGATATGCCAGAGCACAGGTCATTCACAATGCAATCACTAAGCTAAATTAGTATTTGAATAAAAGAATGCTTATATAGCTAACAAAAAGTTTCCATGTGTACTGAGGTACAAGATGAAAGGCGAACAAAAGAAGAACGGACTGCAGTTTCCTGCAAGGGATCCCAAATTCTCTTTTTTAGTTTATCACCCAAAATTATGCTGAACAGAATCACAGAATCATAGAATAACAGAATTTCCTGAGTTGGAAGGGATCCACCAAGATCAACGAGTCCAACTCCTGGCCCTGCACAGGTTGGCCCCAAAAATCCCACCATGTGCCTGAGAGCATTGTCCAAATGTTTCCTGAACTCTGGCAGGCTTGGGGCTGTGACCACTGCCCTGGGGACCCTGTAGGCCAAGAAAAACTCTCAGCACCTGGTAGCTTTATTTCATTCAACATAAACAATGGAATAAAATTAGTCTAAATTATTTTGGAATACCCCAACATTATGATACGGAGCCAGACCATTTTGTTATGGGAGGGTACATAATAGGTACCATTTTGTAATAGTAAAATTATAAAATTATATTATTTTATAATTTATAATAAATTATAATAATAAAATAATAAAATAAAGAATAGTCTTTCAAGAAAATTTCCTATATCTAAATACTGCTCATCTCTTCTTTGCTTAACTCTCAAAGCAAAATGGCTTTCTTTTTTTATTAGTACATAACAGTATAAAATCTATAAAATGCTCTTTTCCTTGTCCAGCCTCTTTGCAAAGCAGTTTGTCATGCATAAAATATGACGTAAACACTAAGATTGTATTCACTTTAGAATAACAGCATTATTCAGCAGAGTGGATTATTGCATTAGAAAGAGTGAATTTCCTGGAACTCATTTATCATTTACTGCAGAATGCTGATATATCTGCCATTTCTCTCAGCTGACTTTAAAAGGGTTTGTCCAAGACATGCAGCACTACTTCCCTTTCAGTGGTTTTTCTTTAGTTCCACCATCGATCCAGTATAAACTACTCAGGAGAAATATCTACATATTTTGCTAAAGGGAGGACACTGCCTCTCACCCCCTCCTGCCCCAAAAGAAACTTAAAAATCAGTCAAAGGTGTAATTGTGAAAACCAGCAGCAGCTTTATCTGGAAAACAGCAAAGCCCCCCACCAGGTTGAGAACAATGTGCTTTTGATTCACACTTTTCTTCTTTTCTTTACATCATCATCAATACTATTTTTGGAGTTCGGTTTTACACCAATCAACATTTTGAACTGGACATCTACACAGACATTTAGTAGATTGTATGTTGGTCTCTGGGGGGGGGGGGGGGGGGGTACTGTTTTCATTATGTGTTTTATGGTGGCAAGTACAATTATTCAGTTTTCATATGGACAGTTGCATATTCATCACCCTAAGTATCACCACTGTCTGGGACATCTGGAAACATTTTCCGAGCTTCTTTTTTTTTCACTTGTTGCTATTAATTACTTCAACAATGACTATTTAGCAGCCTCCCAGGGAGCATCTGCATGACAGTTGCTCATCAGGCTTCCCACCACAACCAGAGCAGACTGATTGATGTCACTGCTCCACTGCAGGTGGCCACCCGCAGCCGGACCGACGGCCAGCCCCGCTTGGCAATGAGCACGGGGAGACAGCGACTGCAGCTTCCCCAACTGCTTTGTCCAGCCCATCTCTGTGCCCGGCCTCCACCACTGGCAGCACTCAGTGTAAATCCTCAGCTGCCTGGCAGCTCTCAGGCAACGCCTTGGTACCATCAAAACCAGCCTCCAGAGTGGCACCTGCAGAACGCTCTTGGAGAGAGGCACGGACACATGGAGAGCAATGACAAAGATCAGAGGCAGTTTCAAGTCATTGCTTAGACATTACTAATCTTGTACAAAAACAACTGTTTTTCTTCCCCTTTTACTTACCTCTCTGCCATGTAGCCCTAACCTTCCTTACCCAACACACAGGTTATATACTTACCACCTTCCATATAACATGATTTGGGGGGTTTATTTGGCTTATCTCATTGAAGTTTCACAGCTTTGTTACTCCCCACTCCCTCTCTTTCAACACCTTCGTACACACACGTCAAAACCACTCAGTAGAAGCAAGCTCAACTCACAGCAAGCCCTGTCAGTTGAGCACTATTTACATGACAAAACAATACCTATTGTTTGATAGGGGACAGTGCCAGTGTGCAAACACACAATCACGACATATCTGCTCTCATTTGCATAAAACCAGTTAGGAGATCTTTCCAGCTGACTGCTGCTTAACAGAAGTGCCGGAGCCTAACCTTGGGAACGAAGCAGACACACGGCTGTGCTCGTGGGAGAGTGGGGGTTTATGTTACCCTCACACACAGTGGGGCTTCGGATGGGAGAATTGTCCCTCACCATCATTTTCTGTGCAGGAGCCAATTAAAATTACTGCAGGACCTCACTGTGAGCAAAAAGTGCTATAACCCTTTCCACAACCAACTCCCTTTCCTTCTCTGCTGTTCTTCCCTCCTTTCTTACCCCCAGAGCATGTCCTCTGCTGCCAGGGTTCAGATTAGCTTTAGCACGGACAGTATCTGTCTTTCAGTTTGGGAACCCTGCTGCTGCCATGTCAGAGTGCTGGTGAAGAGGTCTCCTCCTGCCCATGTACGACCTGAACCCCCTTCCCTGCTAGCACAAGCAGTCTCACACTCTCCCAGATGGCATATAATAGCAACTCAGGTTAATACTGAAAAAGACATTCCAGAAAATTTCAAGAAAAAACTAATTCCTACATTTACAGATTTTTTTTCAAGGCCAGAAAACACCACTACGATAAACTAATGCCAACCAGCACCAAGGCACGAACTCCTATTTGAGCTAGTCCTATCTTTTATACACATTATTAAAGATGTGCAGCCAGGCAGTGATCAGGAAATGCTCTGGCTGACTGCGCAGAGAAGAAAAGAACACATTTCCTAGCTTCAAAATATTTTTCAGCTGGCAAAAGAGCACTGGAGATGTCCTTCCTCTTCAAGAAAAACATGACTTAGGAGCTGCCAGCAGCGATGATGCAGCCCCTCCTGTATCCTCACAGCTGATGTCTTGGGAGAGCACCGGGAGATGTGGTGAGATAGGTGGATCAGTGTCTCCCAGTTCAGCACTGAATCATGGAGACAACGTGAGTTGTTTGGATATTGGCACAATATTCCCCAATATTGCTAGGCTTCTGGCATGAGAGCAAGGGTCTGGCAGGCAGTGTGTCAATTAAAAGCTTAACAAGGCTCAAGCTGAAAGTCAGTGGATGAAATCCTAGGGATGGAGTGGCCAGGGTGGGAGAGAGATGTATTCAGACAAGCATGGGCAGAAGTGCTGAGTCTGTCCACTGTAACCCCCCGAGAGGTGTGTGCCCCAGTTATGGTGCACACCGTTACCATGAAGAGATTACGATTTTTCCGGTTGCCTCCCACCCCAGGGTACTGCAACAGCAAGAGGAAGCACAAATATCCAGGGATTTGACACACCCTGGAAAATGGGCAAGTGAGAGAAACCAAGCACAGCAGGGAAGCAAACACAGAGGTCATATTTTGTTGCATGGAATCACCCCACCAGTCAGCATAGCTAGGACAATAATTCTCATTTCCTAAACCCATGCGCTGATCCCCCAGTGCTGCTGCTGAGAAGCTGGCTGTAACTCCCAAGAAAAAAAACATTATTGATGAGGTAAAATTAGCTGCACCTGATTCACACAGGGAACCACTTTAGGAAAGGTCCCAAACCTGCTGAGTCTGCCAGAAGGGTCCCTCTGACCTCAGCAGACTTTAAAAGAGCCCTGAAAGAAGTGGGGAGCAACTTTAAATCATCTCTGAGGAGATCCTAATAAGGAGAGAAAAGTGTAGGTTTAGGGACTATATCCACAAGTTTGGGCCAAAGACAGCAAAGACTCTCTGATGTAGTGCACAAAGCCTTCATGCTGCACACTTCCCATGTTGCTCAGTGCTTTGGGTTACACAGCAGCAGCTGAAGGGGACAAAGCTTTTCTTCTTGAGACCAGGGGCTCAATTTTGCTTTGGTAGCCAGGTCAAATCAGCTACCAAAACTGCTGTTTCATGGCTGTGCAGGATCCTAACGACACCCACAGAAGGTCTCTGCTCCAATTCTAGTGCAAAGATGCTCATAAATGACAAAAAGATTCCAACACATATCAAAGGATACATTTGTCAGCAGTTTCAGCAAATAGACTGGACTACCACGTGAAGGCATGTAGTGGCACAGAAACTGGGGCAATGAACAGAGATTTCAATACTGTCAGTGTTGTACCCCAGGCAATTACAACACTCTCTTCCTCACAAAATAAGCCGGTTTATCAAAATGAGACCTTGTATTTTTCTACTATATTGACAAATGTAATGAAGCATGGAAGATCCCTCTACAGGATCCCTGTCCCCTTTGCAATTTCCTTTACTCCTTCCTTGTCTAGATAAAGCACTGAAGTTTTTTTGTCACTCTGCTCTAGATCTCTTATTCCAGCTCTCTGCTCGTTCATCCCCTGACAGTTCTTTTGAGGCTCAGTACTCAAAACTATGGAGAGTATTTGCAGAGGACTCTTGACCTGAGCAGCCCTAAAGGCAACCTGGTTGCAAGGAGAGAATTACTGAGCAGAATATGTGTGCTGAAATAGGAAATGCCTGCTGGACTGTGAGCCTGGGAGACAGCAGCATCCTTGAGAAGTGCAGTCAGCATCTCTGAAGGGCAGCTGGCATCCTGAGGTACCATTGAGAAGTACAAAACCAAGGAACTTATTATCTGAAAAGATGAAAAAAGTGGGAAAGGTGGAAAAAGGGGAAAACATCCTGAGAAAATAAGGTTCAACAACTGCCATTGGGTCTTCTAACTACAAGAACAGGAAACAGTCTAGAAAACAAAAATTGGTCTGAGATATGAGAAATCATCATCATCTACTGGTTCTCCCAGCTGAAAAATAGAAATTACAGCACCTCTTGGCTGCTGTCGTACACCCTCTAATGTCTTTTTGCCATAGAAAGGACTTACTTTTTACCCAAAGTGGAGCTTTATCCTCTGGTTATTTCCTGCACTGCTTGTGGTTTTCTTACACAGGTTGAGCTCCCTGCACGAACTTTCCACAAAATCTCCTAGACAAACTCTTGGACTCTCATTAGGGATGTCTGGCTGACTCCCAGCTTCATGACAAGGCTTATCATTGACATGAGACTCTGCCTGTCACTTTACTGGTCTTCCCCTGGGACCACTTCTGTATTACAGAATCCCTGAAACCCCTCATGGTCAAAATCTTCTTACTCCCGCAGGCCAGTTAACCCTTCAGGTCATGACAACCATGCAGTTAATAATTCCCTCTGATCTCCTCTACAGATCAACCTCTGCATCCCAGAGCTCTGGGCTTGCCTTTCCTTGCAATGGCATCAGACAGATCAAATTCACTTCCCAGCACACTCCAAATTCTCAGACTTATTTCTGCAGCTTAAACAGTAATTCTCTGCCTTGTAGCAATCAGAGATCCATTCTTACAGTGTAGTGCTTGGCACTCAACTCAGCAGAGTTTAATCCTCTTGATTTTGGACCCAGTGGACCTAAATCCCCATGGATTTCCTCTCCTTTTGAAGTTCCTGCATTTCCTCCCTACTCCACCCTCCCACACTGCTTTCTGTCCCATCACCCGATTTGTGAATTAATGGTTAAAAGCTGTTTGTATTTTTCATAAGCTGGGGGCACCAAGAACACAATTAAGTGTGAGGAGCCCAATGGTCCTGTTTTAACACTCATTTCTCTATAGTGACACAAGCAGGAGGGGCAGAAGCAGTAATAACTTGCAGAGCCAAAGCCCACAAACATTTCAGGCAGCAACAGAGAATGTATCTACCTGGAAACCCTTTTACGTTGTATTAAAGGACTGTTACATCCTGTTTTACAACAAGCTGCAGTCCCCTCAGGAATAAAGCAATTACTTTCATTAGCAGCAACCCATGACTGCTTAATCAATACAAAGTACCTAAGCAAGCCAAATCTTTGTGAAAAGTCCAGGGGATAAAAATAACTTTAAAAATAAAACTAAAAAAATAAGGTGTTTTGCACACATTCTATGGGCTGTATGCACCACATCAGATTACATTTTTTGCTGCTTTACTGTATTGTGGTATTAACTGGAAGATCTCTTAATGCTGACAGCATGGCTGATCTTGCTGTCATGCTGGCTTGCAAGGGTGACAACAGACAGCTGTGCAGGGATTATCTCAATGGAAAAATCTCTGGCAAAACCAGAAGGTGCAGTGTTGATAGCATGATAATGAGGGATGCTTTACAAGGGAAAAGACTCTCCTTGGACACTGACAGTTAATAGTTCTCAAATAACTCACCTCTTCAATCAGAGGTATCCATCATGGAAGCTGAGGACAGTGGGACCAAAGAGCTGGAGTAAACATCTGAAGCAAGCACTCTACTTTACCATGGGAAAACACTCAGTTTGGAAAAAAAATGCAAAAATGAACAGGTGTTGAAAGCATCAGCAAATCTCAGTAATGACTTGTCTTCTGCATGGACTTCAGAAATCACATCACACTCTCAGGTCTAATTTTCTAAGCCCTAGTCAGTGATCCCACTAGGATCCCAACAGTCCCACTAGCACTAGCCCAGCTAGTTCTCCATGTTGAGAGTGCCTGATTTTCCAGAAACAATGAAAAGCTTCAGCACATGGAAAGCCCCTCCTTGAGCAGAGGATAGGGCCTCCTAGGAGGAAAGTCTGTGACTTTGTCTTGAAGAATTCTTGAAGAATGTCTTGAAGCTAGCCTCCTGCTTAGGGAAATCCCATTTCAGTGGGATGTTTGACACTCCTCAAGCCACTGGTTCCTTAAAAATGCAGTTCAACAGAGGTGTAACAAGGACAGCAGAGGAGGCGAGGAACTGCACACCCCAAAGAACACAGCAGCGGGACATAAATACCATAACCCAGTGTCACAGGTGTAACTCCAAGCTCTTCACAACCCCTCGTTACTCAGGAACTGGAATGCATTTCTAAAATGCAATTCTGCATGGCATTATTTTTATAAATTTTAGACAAAAAATTTTGAAAGGTCGTATTTGGTTTTTGCACACTCTTAAGGATCTACCATTCATTTTTTTCTGAGGAACATTTTACAGCTGTGTCTTGCAAGGCAACCTCTAGAGAAGGATAATGGGGATGCCAGCTCCAGTCTTTCCCAGTGTTGACCACAGCAAGTCTCTGTACCACAGTATGGTACACTGTTCCTGGGTGAGGAGAAACACATCATAAATGGAGCATCACAGCAGACTGAGAAACACAGAAATTTAATACCAGTGCTTTCTGCAGCACTCAGCTGCCAGCATACACCTGGGCAAACCCAGACGTTTCCTCCTGAGGTTTACATGCCCATTTCCCATTATAAACAAGTTCCAACCACAGCTCTCCAGTTTGGTTCCCACAAACTGACCTCTGAAAATAAAATTGTGCAGCTCTCACTGCTTCGTAAGGACAAGGAAAATGCAACAAAGACCTTTGTATCTTCCCAGAAATCATGTGACAAATCAATAAAATCAGGAAAGGGACAAGTTCACAACAGTGTTCACAAATGATGGAAGTCACTTGGCCTGCATGAACTTTTGAGAGCTGAAAACTGCTAAGGATAAATAATCTCTCTTGATCTCTGAAGCAGAAATCATTGCTGAAATGCCAGTTCAGTGACTTCAATTAGAAAATGCTGTTGGAAGACCTTACCATCCCTCTTTCCTACTAATTAAAATCACCACATAATTTAACTGCTTTTGCTATCTTTTTTCCTGATGCATTCAGATCAGCAGATGTGTTTAAGTACAAAAACCACCTGATAATACATAAAGGCATTGGAAAACCAAGCACTAGTTATGTCTGTGACTTGACCTTTTGGTACAATGACAATGTCAATGTCATTGTACCAAAATTTTGTCAATGACAATGTCATTGTCTTGTGAGTACACCTTGCTGTTTCATTTTAATTGGAAATACCAATTGAAATATAAAGAACCAAATAAATAAAGAGTATTTAAACTACAGGTCGATTACCAATAGTCACATTCAAGATAATGTGCAGAAAGACATAGCCTGACGTTAGAATCAAGAAGCAAAACTTGGAGAGACATCTCCAGAGCTCATCCCTTCCTACAGCTTGGATGAACTTATATGCTACTTCTATTTAGGAATAAATGGTATACTCTGAAAACAGGTTCCTAAAATATCTCAGAGGTGGTACAAGTTCCATAGGTTACGTGCTGTTACAATTGCATATAAGAACTGGGAAATTAGAAGGTTCTTTAAAAAAAAAACCCAAACAAACCAGAAACATTAGTGCAGAAGCGTGATTAAGCCTAACTCAAGATAATTTGATTAGCTGTATCATTCTGTTCATCTCACCAGGTTCATCAGGAAGACAGCTAGTGTGATTTCACTTGGGTATCTTATCTCTTATTTATACTCTTTGAAAACTGTATACTAACAGAAGTAACTCCACATCTATTCAAATTGCCTGGCAAATAGCACCTACAGTATGAAATTAACACAGCATGCTGCTAATTCACACATTATTTGTTAAAGACTACTCACAATCTGAGACTCGGTTCAAAGAAACAGTTCCAAAAGGTGAAATAGATCCCTGTTCTGTATTTGTGAGGAAAATCAAGCGGCAGCAATCGGACAGAGTGGCAGACAGTGTAGGAGAGATCCAGCAGCAAAGCCATGAACAGCTTAAGAGCCCAGGCGTGCTACCCAGCATCTTGTATGAAATCAGGGAACAAAAGCATGGGCAGGATTACAAGAACATTGGGGACTGCAGACAGATGACAGCTGATGTGAGGCTGAGGAGGAAGTGCATATTGTAACCTTTGGTGAGGAAGAGGTCAGGAAAGATGCTGCCCAGACTGAAATGTGCAAAGCTGGACTGGAAAAGGCACTGGTGCCACCAACAACTACTGACAGCACACTGTCAGTAAGGGGGAGAAGAGAATTGCAAAAGGTACCTAGAAGTGCGAATGTAACTGGTGATGATCTGGTCTTTTTTTCATGCTGGAAGAGGTGCAGATGAGCTTACGCTGCTCGCAAAACCAGAGGAATGAGACCTGAGGGTGGATACTAAGAGAAGAGATGAAAAAGGAGAGAAATGGTTGGAGATTGGACACACTCATCAGGGCAAGTGGAGGGGTTAGCAAAGGAGGGCAGGCAAAGAACTTCTGCCTTTGCTGAAGAACGAATGGCTTGTAAGAAAGGAGAAGAGAACACAAGCAGTGAAAAAGCTTCTTTTGCCAGTATTCTCTTCAAAACAATTGCTGAGTTCCTGCACTGAGAGAGAACTGGAGGGAGAAAAAAGGGAATCTCCCAGGGACAAGCCCATGTGGCCAAAAACCTCACTGGGGCTGTAAATACTGATAATAAATTACTGCTTCTTTATAAATTGGCATATTTGTTTAGTGCACATGATTAAAGAAACACTCAGGTATTTCCCAAAATGCACTCCAGTCCGTTTAGGAGGAGGTATTTCAAATTTTCTTTAGGTGGGAATAGAAAGTTTATATACTCCTCTCTTTTGTATCAGTCATGCAAGTCTTTGATAATAGAGATTATTACCACTTTTCTCCCCTCTCCCCCATTTTTGGTATATGGACAAATCACTTAAAAAACCAACACTGTAACTGTGATATAGAAGGGAGCAAATTTAATCACTGGAGATCAACAACTTTAATTAGCCACAGTAAGACAAGAATTCGGGTTTAAGAAAGCATGACTCTACAACACTAATAAAGCTGTCTTCATCTTTGAACTGCTGCTACGAGTGTTAAGCATTTCACTTTAGATTAAATACTGCATTCATTCAATTTGCAGAGTTTGTTTGTACACTGTATGTACTCAGAAAAACATACAAAGCTGTATAAACCTGAGTTTAGCCAAAACCATTATTTTTCATGCATATTAAATACATTTTAGCAGCATAAATATTAGTTATTATATTGTACAAGAGCATTTGTTCCTCTATAGAACCATCAACTGAGTATGTTCATATACTTACATTCAGCTAATAAAATGCTAAGCATCTACCTTTGAAATATAAATATGTTGAGCTCCACCAGGTACCTGGTGTACCTGGCAAAGTATTTTAAGTGATGATGGAAAACACAATGAGTTATAAAGCAAAGACTGACAAGGCTAGACAATGTTGATACTGATGCTGTAAGTATTATTTAGGTTTTAATCTTCTAAATCCAGGGAGACAGGTTTGGTTTAACAACTGGTTTGTCAATAGGACAGTATCTTTGAAAATCAGCTGTTCAGTGAAAGGTGATGTTTTTCCTTGATACTGAGACTGAATAAGGTGGGATAGCTACTTTTCACAATCAATCAATCAAATCATCATCAATCAAACCCTATGTTGGTAAAGCCCACCTAGAGCCCTCCTGAAACACATTTGTTTTATTTCCTAATGGTGAGAAATCTTTGGTCTGTCATGCTAGAGAAACAGAAGAATAGCAAAATTCCTCTAAAAAGGCCAGTCTTACTGAGAAATGAGTTCCAATTAAAGCTTTCCACTGATGCCATAAAGACAAATCAGCCATAAAAAAGAGACACAAAATTATTAGCACATGCAGCACCAATTTTTTAAACTGAATATTGGATTGATTGTACAAACCTGTCCTAAGAAAGGAGGCAAAAAAGAGCTGGCACTGTGCTTTATAATATATTTGAGGAACAGCACTCATAAAGGGTAGTGTGTAGCCATTCACAATCAGTGCTTATATTTTGTTATTAACCAAGTCGCTCCAAGCTCCAGATGAAAGCAGAAACAGATGTTCTGGTTTTTTTGAGACTTTTTGCAAGTTCCACCCAGTGCACTGGGGACACATCTGTCTCTGGCTGCACACCCTGCAGAGCTGCACTGTGACAGCTCCCTACAAGCTCTAGCCAAGAAAAGATGATTTGGCAGTGCAAAACTGAGTAGAAAAAATGGCAGACCTAGCCGGGCTAGGTTTAGCACAGTGTATTGGATCGTGTCTGAAGAGTGTTCAACAATGTGCATTATCAGGGCATGATATACTGAATTTCTTTCAAGATGACTGAACTTCGCTATTTGTGCAAAAAAGCTGGACTGGGTGATGTTGCAGCAGCCTTCAGTAAAGGCACTAAATTGAGAGCACAGTAAAACCCCCTCTCACACCAAGGCATGGGGAGAGACAGAGTCTGTCCAAAGACCCACTGTCACAGCTCATACCTGTTTTCATGCGGCAACATCCAGAGGGGGGAGATGGTAATTGGGTCTCTTTGTTCATTCAGTTCTTAATCTCTCTGTTGAGACTGACAACGGGGGAGACCATTAGTGTCAGCTCTGCTGGGACTCTCTGTTATTAAGGCTACTTAAGCTTTTCCAAGTAAATTGCATGTGTCAAACTAGCAGCACACAGTGACGGGCAGAAAAAGCCATTACACAACTGCTCTCCCTTTCTATTGATCCACCCAGGTGCAAGGGGGAAGGGAAAAGACAAAACCCTGGAGACTTCAGCCAATTCTTTGCAATTCCCTGCTCCTCCCACTCATTATATTTCTATTTTACACTATTTACAGGCAATACATTGGTCATTGCCTCCACTTCTTTCTCTTAACAGGAGGTTAATGACTGAGCATACAAGTGCCTCACAAAGCTTTGCTCACCATGCTGGATACACTTCGCTGCATAACTTAAATATTTTAAAAGTTTTGGTTCAGATTAGTTAAATTTCCTTCTACCATCGACAGAGAAAGACAAACAACTGTAATGCAGGCACAGGGGTGTCCCAGCTTCTTTCTTGTCCCTTCCTCTGACCGCAAAGGGACCTCACCTCTAATTTTCACACACCTCTACTTAGATGGTGAGAACCCCATACGTAACAACAGACTGGCCATCCTTTAGAGAAAATATTTTGCTATGTCAAGGCTTCCCTCTCTTTACAGAAAGAGCTAGAAACTGTTTCTAGACTGTCTTCTGAACTGTCATTATAGCCCTTAGCTCCCATCTGAGGCTACAGAATACCCAGCACCTTTTAACCACCATTCATTTTGCTGTTATTAAAGCAGCAAAGCCATTCCTCATGCCACCTTGAGTATATCTAACCTTACATATGCAAAACCTTAAGTAGAAAATAAGTACGATCCTTGACCCTATTACATCACAGGGAATTTGCTTTTGACATCGATGATTTCACTCCAACTCCTGATACCCAGAGAGCTACATATTAATTTATTGTTCATATTTACAAATGCATTTAAATCTCCAGGCTACTTTTTTGCATTTCGGTATATTTAGTCTGTGGCTCTCGATCTATAACAAAGCATGCTGAAGAATTCTTTCTGCTAGGTGTAATGTTTGTTACTAAAAGCCACGTATTTGAAGCAAACAGGGATTGCCACCCTGCAATACGACTCCAAAATACAAATAGTAAAAGTAACAGTTCTTAATTCAAGTTTGGGTTCAACTGAACTATGGCATTTCTCCACTAGATCTTACTTCCCTCTCTTTTGCTAGTTTCTTTACTGCTTTTCAAAAGAAAATCAAATGAGAAAGGGAAGAAATAACAGAGGGGAAGTTTAAGCAGATAGAACTTAGTCCACTTAAAGTTAGGGATGCCAAATGAAGGACAATTCAGCTACCTGCAAAGCCACTGTAAGGCACACACATTAAAACCAGATACCGTGACAGGCTGCAAAGCACAGACACCAGTGAATTGTTATGGTTCTCGCAGGAAAACATACCTTTTTATTTATGAACTTACTGGCTGTTTATTGTTCTCTGTTTAAATGCTTCATGATGAACACAAGTAGCTGTGTCACTGTTTCTTTAAGTACCCTGACATTTAAGCTGGGTGTTTCAAAAAGATTTATGCCCCTCCATCCAAAAGGGGCAAAAAGAGAGGCAAAGATGAACAAAGGGCTCTGGAGCACTGTGACCGTGGGAATGAGGTGCCCTCCACATGAAAACAGAAGAGCTCTTTAGATAACAGAACGGACAGCCTATGAAATGTCACTTACTCAGCTTTCTCTAAAAGATGGGGAATTTTAGGACCATCATGTGTAGGAATTAATTCAAGTAAATGAGCATGCTGCTGGATTTGTCCCCTAGAAGAACCTGGTGGCCACACTGCCCCATCTCTCTCCCTCACCACCACCCTGCAGGAAAGACAAGGGACTGGCGATATGTATCCACAGGTAGCCCAGATCCATTCTCTTCACTGACTGCAGAGCACGCTTACGGAGATAGAAACAGAAGGCTGTCCACACTAGGCACTTAATTCGGAGATTTTGGATTTTCCTCCAACATTCCTTTGGAGGAAAAATGTCTCTTTCCATTCGCTTAAAGAGAGTCCCAGGCAGACAGGTTGGTTTAAGAGTCAAGTATCCAAATTTGAATAGCCTGATGTTTCACTAGCACCTGAAAGACTTGGCAAAATTACCTGTTTACTTTCTCACATTCATTCCAAATCACTATGTTTAAAACATATTAGAAAATACAGGAACTACTTTTCCTTACCTAATTTACACTAAAAAGCATGCTTTTTGTGTATGTATGTGAGGGGATGAGATTAGTCCCATTTCTGTTTTGGATATCAAAACCCAAAGATGGGATTCAGCCTCGGTGGTGGTTTCCACTGTTCTGCCACTACTGACCATTTCCAGTCTTTCCATAAGAATCCAACTCCGAGCAGATGCACAGATACAGCTGGACAGGCAGGCAGGTCTGTCAGAAAGCACACCTGCTGTACTGGCGACCACATACCTGCTCAGCACATTGCCTGCTTCCCATCTGTGGCACAAATAAAACAGGCAAAAGGCTCAAAATCAGCTAACACAACTGGATAGCTACAACCTGGGTATTTGCAACAAAACCCTAAAAATATCCCAAATACTTTCTGCTTTATATGCGCTCTAAGAGTAAGCTCCAATAGAAACAGCAGAAGGAAGCAAAAATAAAAGAAAGTCAGGAGTTGAAAGGAAAACATTCAAAAGAAAGTAACGTATGTAATTTAAAGTCTTTTTGTGGGGTTCTGTGGGTTTTTATACACACCAATTACTTTATAAGGTCTTATTAATTATGTATGCTCTGAATATATATTTCTATAATAAGGTCAACAGCCATTATTTTTGTTAAGTCATTTGTGCACATGAAAGAAAACCAGAAAACCCATACAACCATTTGACGTGAAGGCATTAAACCACAATATTTCTCAAAGGTTTTACTCTAAAACTCTTACTAGATGTTTAAGGAAGCTTAACGGAGATACTGGCTGATTCCTGCTCCCTGCTCATCTGCACAGGAGGGCACTTTCCCTTTCACACACACACAAGGATGAAGCCTCCGTTGACTTAGATAGTGAGATAGAAAATAATAGATAAATGTTTTTGCAGAATGAAAGAAAAAAATCAAGTCTCTCTGCAGTTTTGTCAGGCTTTTTGATTTCTGATAACAATCAAAATAAGTGCAATGATTTTAGATGCCTACCAAAGCAGCACAAACTACATGGAATAAAGAAGCCAGGTACTGAGATATACTCTAGTTCTCTTCCATCTACTCAGGATTGCTGTAGAGCATGTAGTAACGAAGAAATTTGATTCTTTATTCAGCTGTTACATAGAACAATGCATATGATAAAAAATAATAAATAAAATTTCCTTGACAAAAGAGAACCATACTGAATTTCCAAAAGTGATCCCATAAACAAAACCCAGTGATTTAATAGCAGGCAATTTAAATGTACATATATTTTTTTAAAAATTAAAGTAAAAACCATTTGATTGGTCATCTTGTTTGTATCAAAAACAAGAAGGAAAACACTGCCTGAAAGTATTACCCAAGAGTATCCTATATCTGCTGTATCATCTCATTAAGAGGGGAGAAGTTCAGCAGCAAACAGCTACCCAGGCTGTCTCCAGCTGTAGTCCATGGCAGAGGAACTGGATGTTTCCAAAGCAAAGCAGCACACTTGTAAACCCACCCCAGCTGTAGAGCAAATCATCCTAAACATCTAATCCCTACCAGCAGCTAAATGGACACATGGCTGCGCTGAAGTTTTGCCATTTTGACCCAGGAGTAAAACCTTCCACAACTGCAACAGAAAAAGATACATTTCACTCAGCTTTACACCTTCTGAAGACAACCCAACGTGCCCTGAGATTTCATGTCCCAGAAGATTACTTAAGAGTTTTTTCGAGCAGCAGACTCAACTGGCATGTAAGTGAGGCATTGGGAGGAGCTTACCTAATTCTAGGAACTAATTTTACATGTGATTTAAAAAATGTGAAAGCTTGGCATCTCTGGTGATAAACACACAATCAATTGCAACAAAATATAAACTTTATAGTAAAATTTGACAGTTCTACTTTTTAACCAAAAAAGTACTATATTTTCACAAATGTCTATTCAGTACAAAGAAAAGTATCAGAAAACAGTGAATTTTTGGTATACTTTTTTATATAGTATGACTGCTACTTCCCAATATTGTGCAGAGCTGTTCTTGGAGGGAATGATACTTCAATTACAATGGTGAAAAATAATGGGTTTAAAATAGTTTTATTAATTATTCTGAACCACCTTAAAGACTGGTTACAATAAAAAATACCCCACATATGACATTTTTCTTTTTGATAATTCACTGACTGTTTTGGTGCATTTAGAAGGGTTTTTTTTAAACTCTAAGCACCCACTGTATTCCAAAGTATACTTTGAAGAAATCCAGTACCAGCTCCATTTTGCCAGACAATCTTAAAAACAACAAGATTAGCTAATAAGGTTTTGAAATCTTTCACACAGAACATATCAAGTAACTTTTGACACAGTCAACAAAAAAAATCATATTAATGGAGCACACATATACTTGAAACATCTGATACGAAACAGTTAAAAGAACAACATTCATTAAATGGGTATTTCCAAATCAATTAAAAGACCTTCAAAAGGATGAAGATCACAAGAGGAGTAGAAAGTATTTCTCAAACGCAGCTGCACACTGCACAGCTGCACTGTTGTCACAGACACCTGCAAGCTCCAAAGCCAAAGTCCAATCAAGACAGAAGAAAGCAAATATCACAATGCCGGTGTCATGCCTGCTACTAATCACCTACTATGGAACAAAACCACCTTCCCACCACAGCAAAAAAAATAAGCATGTATACATATGCCTCTGTATCTATCTCTGCATGACAGATCTCTCATTAGACACTTTCATCCAAGTACACAAGATATTCTAACTGCTCCCTTCCAAGGTTTATGAGTGAATTACGGAGACTTTACTTCCTTGCCTTCCCTCAGAGCTGACGGTCCATCAGGGACATCTCAGTGGAGAATGGGCTCCCCTGACGCTGTGGGGTCCTGAGAGCAGTGGCTCCTGTTCCTGTTCCTGCAAGTGGTGGGGAAGAAGAGCACATACCCCAGCGTGCCTGATCCTGCTGTAAGTAAACCAACTAATCCCCTTCTGAACTACTTGAGTCCTCCACAGCAATTATTTTAGAAGACAGACATCAGTCAGTCTGTATTATCAATATCCAGACATTTGCATAAGGCTCTTGGATAAACTCTCAGATATTTCTCTCATGCCCTCACTGATAACCATCCAATGCACAGAGTTGTCTCTCACGGTGTGCAGGGTTGTGGACAGCTTTGGACATCTCCAGCAGCTAGAGTCAGCAGTCCCTGGCTGTGTCAGGTGGTCAGCACATGGCACCAGGAGTCAGTGCAAACAGAAAGAGAGAAGGAGAGTCATAGGAAAACAAAAATAAAGAGCATTAGATGTTCCTGATAAACCTACAGCATCATAGAAGCTGCAGAGGCAAGAGATATACACTGCTCTGCTTGTCTAAACCTCCAGTAGGGCTACGCTTCTAAGTAGGCCAACAAGAAATGTGGTTATAGCTACTATCGATCAAGCCTCAGCATCGCCAATACACAGACCAGGAGAGTAAAGACAAAGTTCAGACATCAACTTAAATTCTGTTTTCAAACTTCAGTCCTTCCATGTAACATAATATCATAGGAAAAGGGAGCAAACAGCTCAGCTGCCAAAAGCTTGTCTAATTACCGCAAATTTGTTTGCCTCACATTTCTGAATTCCTTTCTCTTTGCCAGACAATTGACTAAGAAATACTCCTTTCCTCAAAAAAGCACCGAAGCAGAATAAATAGAACAACTAATATAAACTGGCAGCTGTAAATTAATCTATATAGTAGGCAGTCTGGAAGGCTTTGTTCATCCCTACGGCTTTGTCGGCTACAAACCAGAGGAAACAAAAACAACCCCAAATACTCATCCACATCCGCACACTGTTCGTTAAACAGCAGCACTAATACTTAATCTCACCAGATGCTGGGATGAAACAAGCAGCACAGTCTCAGCGCACTGAAGGGTGTTGTGCCAAACAAGAGCTGTTACAGCGCTGGCACAATTGTCTGAAAAACAAGCAGCCGTACATGCCTGCATGCACAAGCCAGCAAGCGAGCGAGTGCTCCCATTGCTGCCTAAGTTCCTTCAAAGGCCCTCACACTTTTTAAATTAGTATCTTTTGAGCCTGTTACACACATATCACAGAGTAAAATTTATGGGTTTTGTTTTTCCAAATTGACCCCTGTGCCCCCAGTTTATAGTCACACACTCTTAATGAAGAATTTTGAGCGATTATACCTATCTTTGTCATATTTGTTTTCCCATTCTGGTCAATTTAAAAGAAACAGAACCTAAGAAAAAGGATGGAATTTCCACAGTGAAACACCCTAATTTATCACTTTTTTGGTAAGGAGAAAAAACCTACAGATGTTTTGTAACAGCTAGTATAGCGCTGGGTTATTAAGCACTTTATTCCTCAAACATATCTCAAACACATTATTATATCTTAATCACTCTGCAACTATAGAAAAATGCTTATCAAAACCTCTGATGAGCAGATTTATAACTATTTCTTTAGCACTGAGCTGGGAATGAAAACATAAACAAAGAAGGCTGACTCTAAATGTTTATTACGTTCATGTGATGATATTTGCCTCAGAGATACATTACCCAACATAAAAATATATTGCTTCATTCAACATAAATAGACCAATATGTTCACTTGAAGCATTCAGATCTAAGCTCCTGGGCTCTTGAAAGGAAAAGGTGAAGTCAGCAAAAGCAATTTGGGTTTTTTTAAACTCTCTCTTGATTTATGGTGTCGTATGGAGAAAAAAATCTTTGTATATACCTGTTCATATCAGACACTGCAGTATTCAAATATCATGGGGAAAAGCAATCAAAATAAATCACAGTCTTCTCCTTCCCTGCCATTTAAATGTATTTCATCCAGGAAAGTAACCTCTAGCTGATTACTTGCAGCAGCAGCATTAGTAAGAGTGTGTCACAGCTCATTTGCCAGAGCTGCAAGAATGAAGCTCATTCTGTGCTGGAGACATTCCTCCATAAACAAAGTGAACAGGTGCTTGTGGAAATACTCGCTTTATGAGGTCTGACTTTTGGGTTCTTGATCTGTAGCACCACTACCAAAGAAAGCTGACAGTTTCAGGTACCCACATAACAATGCATTAAAAAAAATTAATACTGAAACTGAGTTACTAACCAGGTCACTTCATACAGCAGTAGAGTAAGTTTCTCAGGGAGGTGCTGGGATAACAAAAGCTTTACTATGCTGACACATTAAAAACAGGAGTAAAACCAACTGAAAGATAAAAGAAGGCACACTATGGCCACTGCCACCTTATGGTCTGGAGTGGATCCAGAACATTCTGAAGGCAGAACCTCCACAGCAGTGGACAGACAAGCATCTTCCACTGAGAAAGCACTCACAAAACACAGTCCAACTACATTTGCCTCATTCATGTTCATTTCACCTGAACTCATCTAGAACCACAGTTGCTGGCTGGGTTTTTTTGGGTTTTTTTTGTTCCTTATTTCTGTCAGAGACTTGAACGACCAAAGTGCAAGACCACCAGGGTCGAGCATGAAGACCAACAAGGTGAGCAGAGTGAAGCTTTCCTTACACTCATAATATATTTATATATAGCAATTATATATATACATATATATATTTGACACATTTATATATATCAAATATATTTTTATATGTATGGTTTTATTCACATTACTTTCTACACTCTGCATTATGGTTTATAAATACCTAAGATGATTTTTCCCTCCTCCTTCTGTTCTGTAACACCACCTATCACACTGAACCTGGTAACCCTGCTCTGGGCATACCTTTAGCATGTATCCCTACAGCTAGGCTCTAGCCAGCTCCAAACCCTGCAGCTTCAAACTCCAGCATCTCTGCCCTGGGGTAAGGCAAGCCCTGGCCTCACTGGTCTCACCACCAACGCTGCACATAACCCCCCTGTCACTGCAGAAGAAAGCTGCTGCTCCCCATCAAATCAATCCAGTAACAGCTGGACCTGCGATGTCTCCTCTGAGCAACTCCCACTGCTCTTTGCACCAACAGTCCCTCCACACTGCCCTGGCACAGGATAAGCATGTGTCCAAGGGAGCTTGTTTTTGGCTTGGCTTTGCACTGCAGGTCCTGTGCTCGTGCTCCCATCCAGGCTGAAGGGAACTGCAGCAAGCCCCAGATACCAGCCCTGGCATGACCTGCAGCTGGTCAGCTGGGAGGCAGCAGGGAGAGCACAGCAGAAAAGCACTTGTGGAACTCCAACCCCAGGTGAACTGATACACATATTCACCCTGTCTGTGTCTGGAAGGACTGCATCACTAAAAAGTGGAGAAAACCTTGGATATAAGGGCTAAAAGGGTTACAGCAAACTATCAACATACCCATTTCTATCTCTGTAAATAAATTGTGCAATTCCTTACAGGAAGGATTATGTCCCCAGAGCACCATGCTGTGGCCAAAACACACCCCCACACCCCTCCTTGCAGCGCCTCCCTGGATAATCCCCAGCAAATAAATCCTCTCCGTGCCAACGGGGCTGTCAAGTGCTAACGGAAACAGTAGCTTGCAGGAGCAAAACTATTTCCAACCTTCAAAGGCAAACACCCCCACAACTCCAGGCCACCACATCCTTTCACTGAAACATAAACACAAAACAAAACTATGTGTCAACACCAACTGTGTTTAGCTCTCCTACTTGTGTGTGCACATACATGCGTTTGTGTATATATATATATATATACACATATACATATATTGCATTGCCGTCTGTTAGAGGCTTCTACCAGCAGCTGCAGGAGGCAAATGCCCCCCTGCCTAATCCCCTCCCCATGTGGGAAAAGAGCTCATTTTACTAGCTGAATGCATGCTATATATTTTCTTTATCTATATGTATCATTAGACATTCTTTTCTCTGTGTCATGAATGAATTGGGGAAGAGTCACTGATTTCCAATGAGGAGGAGCAGAAAGGCAGGGTGACAATAAAGGGACCCTGTATTAATCAAATGTGCAGCCCAGACAGCAATACCGAGGCCTTAATCTCTGTCTGGGACAAGTGTTGCTTAAAGCTTTCACCCAAAGAGAAAAGGAGAGATTTCACATGGCAGGTGCTGCACTTTCTGCAGCAGTGTAAAACTCCATTGTTCCAGACTTCTGGTGAGCATCAGAAGAGAAAGAAGGAAAAGAAGAAAGGAAACAATACAAGTGGCAGCTTCAATGCAGAGGGAAGTGGGAAGGAATGGGAATCCTTGCTAAATTCTCACATTATTATGCATTAACAAATTTAAACAGACTGAACAACATGATGGGCCAACACACTTGTTCCTCATCTGCAAGCAACTCAGATGAGGCCACATTTTGTTCTGGCACTGCTCCACACATAACCTGGTGCCATACAGAACAGAGACAGAGCATCACAAAACCCAAGTCTGCACAACTCCATGGCACAGCTTTGCCTTCACATCCCTTGGGCTGGGAGCCTGCTCTCTCTCGTCTCTTCCCTAGAGGATGTTCCTGCCTCTTGGCTGAAGCAGCACAGGCCTCTTCTGTGCCCATCCAAATGCACTGCTGGTGCAAAACATCTCCCTGCTCATGAAATCTGGAAGAGCCTTTGTACACCTCCCTCCCTCATCTACTTTCTATCTTGTTTCAAACCCAAGGAGAAAATGTGTCTTGCCTTTCTTGCCTGAGCTTCTTAAAAGTCTCTCTGTAACAGAATTACTTAAGTGAAGTGTTTTGGTATAAAAATTGTGTGGAAGACTCTTAAAAATGACCTGCCAAAGAAAACATATCCTCTGCCCCTGCAATATTAAATGACATATTTAGGTGAAGAGAAGGAAAGCTCCTGTTTATTACTCGTATTAGAAATTCATGTCTTGCCTCTCCTGGGATGCCACATGAATGACTGGAAAGGTGATGTCAGAGTAGTCATCACAGCAAGAGTGCCAAAAGAAAGGAAAAATCCTTTTTGTTACTTTGTTTTGTTTTGGACTATGTTCAGGAAGATGCATCACTTCACTACAGTAGCCAAAGTGTTTCCTGCATCCTATCAGTCTGCAGCCTACAGCTGGATACATGCCCATCTTGATCATGCTGGTCCTCCCTGGAGACCTCCAACACACTCAGAGAAGACTGTGGTGTTCGAAACACTGCTATGGTGAAAAGTAAAGCAGTCAAGAGAAACAGCAGACCCTTTCAGATTTGCTAGGTGCAACACTGAAACAAAAATTGTATCATTTTCTTCTTTCATTCACAGATGAACTACAAGCAAATAAAGCAGTGGGTATGATTCCTAGACTGGGTGAGGGGTTTGCAGAGTCTAATCTTCCCAATCATCAGCTTCATAAAACACACAAGTAACACTGACACTCACATCTCATGGACGAATCTCTAAAACCTATACAAAGTTACAGCCCTTCAGCTCAAAGCGCCATGACTTCAGTATGTTCACCCAGCTGTACCAAATGTATCCTGCACCTTGTATTGCTCTCCTTCTACTGTTTCACCTCAGTCTGTCATCCCTCTTTCATCATTCTTCCCTAAAAACAGCTTACTGATGTAATTTAAAATAACAACAATGTTGCTTAACCATTTCAGATAAACCTTTTATCAGTCATGTTCATATCCCCAAAATAATATTGCTGTCATTCAATTCTCACACAATATATAAGTAGTTGCCTTAACTCTCTAGGCCACATACTGCTTCCAAAGTCATGCCACCGTTTAGGGTAAAAGAACACTATCTGCAGGTACAGGAGTGATAGAGTAACATAATGAAAAATTACCAGAAAGTTCTGATGAAGATAAAAGCATTTATTATGTGACTATAGTCTGATTAAATATCCAGCAACAATTATGCCATAGCAAAAGAACTGTTTTACCTCCAGAAATTAACATAAACATTCATTTATGGAATTTAGGAAATCAAGCTTAGGTCACTGTTGTCCAATCCCATCTTACCCAGGAAAAGGATGCTGTAGATATTGAAGGATCATATAGAGGCACGGGAGAGATCATTTTTCTTCCTTCTCTTCTCTAGCCATATACTTCTGGCCACTGTGTGAGGCAAGGAAGAAGAGCTTTTGTTCCAGCTAAGCCAATACAGCTGCTCATTTTCCAGCCTTGTCTTGTTATACCAAAGAAAGCCCATGAGAGAAAATAAGGGGTAGGTCAGGACATTCTGGAAAATATTATCAATTAAAATGCTCAACCAACATCCATACACCTGTTTAGGTTCATATTTATACACTTGCTCAGAAGAGAGAAAATACAAAGTCTACAGAGGAAGGTTAAAATTGTCATTGAAAAGGTGAAAAGAAGAAAAATTAAAAGAATTACAAACTGCCATCCTGTCCTTATCACCCAGAAATAAACTGTTAAGCAGCCTCAAGTAGAATACAACAATGGAAGTACGCTAACAAAACTAAGCACAAAAATCATCAAAAATTATGTCTAATATAATGTTCCTCTTTGACAGGGTCACAAAGAAAAGCAGTGTATGCATCTTGAATTCAGTAAGGCTTTTGACACCGACAAACGAACTAAGGAAATACAACCTATGGGTGTAAGCTAGGTGCCTGAGTGATTTAGAAAATCAATAGCTCAGTAGTTATCTCTGACAGTTTCCTTATCAAACTGTCCTGCAATTTCTGATAGGCTCCTATATATGTATATGCTGAGTCCAGTTTTGTTCAATAGTCCCATGTGGGATCAAGAAAACAGAGATGACACTTGTGAAATCTGTCTCTAACATCAGAATGGGTAAAGTTTCAAGTTCTTTAGAGGGAGACAGATCACTTTTCAAAGTAATTTCAAATTGCAGAAATGGTATGGAATAAAGAGGATGCAATCAATAAAGTGAAAAGTTCCATACAAACGCAAAAATAGGAATGAACTGACTAAGCAGCAGTACTGGAAAAAAAAACACCTATAAGACACAGTGAACCAAAACCTAAATGGAAATGAAGAACATAGTGCTGAAGTATAAAAGATACCTCTCAGGCTGGATACATAAGTAGTGGCTAGAGAACTGCTGATTTTAGTAGGCAAAGGAAGAAAAATGCAGAGGCTCTTTTGTGTGAATAAGATATGCCAGTGTGACTTATTGTGATTTAAAAACAACTATTAAACTGACACAAAAAATAAAGTGATGTTGTTGTTAAGCAGCCCATGTTTAATTAATTTAGCCTATCCTGATAAAGAAATCTGAGGCTACTTATCAGAGTTACTCATGTCCCTCCAGATCTCTTTACCTCAAAAATGGGACTAAGTGAAGTATGGACACTGATAATGGGTATTTTTCATTTTATTCACTTTGAATGTGACCACTAGACCATATTAAATTATAGTAAAACTCACCAGTGAGTTTTCTGAGAGAAGCAACTTCTGCATCATCCCATTTTTGCTAATCAAATTGCTTTTAAAATGTGCATGAAAAGCTGAGCACTTGCAGCTGTTCACTGGAAACTGAGTGAAATGAAACAATCCCAGTGCTGAACCTCTCCAGTGTTAACTCCAAACCAGCACAGGTCTCACCACTTTCTACAGAGCTAAATAGCTTCTGCATTTCAGAAATAAATTTTAACCACCTTTATGTGGGAAAACTGATTTTAGTGTGCCTTTTATTTCACAATTAGAAGCATGCAGCATACAGGATCATTGTACTTATCACTATTAAAATCTTAAAATATGAAAACCTCCTTTAGCAAGCTGTCAATTGCCATCCTTCTAATAAGGGGCTCTTGCACTTCAACTATTAATGCAAAATGTGCATTTCCAATTTAACATAATCCCCTAGTGACTACACCACATTACTTGTACAGTACAGTCAGAGACATCAGGGGATTTTCAACAAACTGTCAAAAAGACTTTCTCTACTTCAGGAAACATTTGAGTATAATAGTGCCCACAATTACATAAATTGGAAATAATCCTGAAGACCCTATTCTCCATAGGTAACAGCAGTTATACGTTCTGCAGTCTTTCTTAATAAGCAATATATCCATGTCCCACCATATTATTATTGAGCATATTTATGATACTAGAAGCCTGCCTATGTTACTACTACCATGAAAAAAAAACATTATGGAGAGCCAGGTGAACATGCCCACCAAAGCAGTTCCAGAGTGGCCAGGCCTGAAGCAACCTAGACCATCTGAGAAGACTCAGATTAGGAGAGCAATGAGATGAGAAAGATGAAAAGGTCAGACAGACAAATAAAGCAGCAATTAGACACAGAGGTAGCTGGGTCCAGTGATGTGACCAGAATACCTATCTGTATTCCAGTCCCAGGTCTGACAGAGGCTTTCTCTGTGCTGTTGAGAGAGTCATTTAATTTTCCTACACTTTTGGTTTACAAGCTGTAAAAACACTGATTCCAGGTTTACTGTGACATACGGTGATACTGCAAGAAGTAATGCACTACCATTTACACCCAGCTAAGTTTCTTAGAAGGAACATAAAAGATTACAGTTGAGAGTAGGGGGAAATTATGTAGGGGAGGAAAAGGAAAAAACAAAGAGGAATGCAAAAAACAAACCAAAAAAAGCCTGAAACAAGGAGTTTACAATAGAAATTTAAAACTGACTCTTTAACTCAAGATTAAAAGTCTGAAAAATCCTTAATGTTTCTGAAATACAGTTTTCCATTAAGCCATGTTATGGCAAAACCTCCACAACCCAGCACAAAGCAAGCCAGCCTCTTCAGACAGTCTATGCAAATAAATATACACAAATAAGGGGTGTGTTTATTTAAGGAATATTCTCCAGGATCCTTATACTGACTAGTCACAATGAATCAGGGCACATGTTTTAGGAAAACAGCATATTAAAAAAAAATATTTACTGATTCACTTTCTGAAGGCTTATTTGGGGTACATTATCAAATTGTCCATGTGGGAAAAATTTCTGCTAGCCAAAAGGTACCTCTGATTTCCCCTAGCTTTGGCCACTTATTTTCAGGAAGACAGGAACACTGTGTGCGTGTCCTGAAAATTGGCTTTGTTGGTGCAGTCTTCTACTTTGAATGGAGCAGAGGTTCACAGGCAACGTAATTTCAGAAATTACTAATGCTACTCGAACTACCATATGCCTCTATTTTTACACTGCCCTCCATTCTTCTGCCAGATGCTTCTCTTCTTTCATTTCATCTGCTTAATGAACCTCAGCTATTTAGGTCCCAGTGCTTTGATTTTAGAAAATTATGTAAGATACTTTATAAAAATACATCATCATTATTATTATTATTAAGATGACTGACTGACTCATTTTTTTTCAAAAAAGGTAACATTTAGTTCAGCTGTTCAAAAAGGTACTTTGTGGTACCAATATCCTAGATTTCAGACAGTGAAACCAGAGACAAATCTCCAGCCAGAATTAAAACAAGCACAAGATACTTACAGCAGATACAGACATACACACAGAAGTGTACGTGACATTTTGTCCCCATTTGGGTACTGGGGGTTTTTTGTACTGACAAAGAAATGGCAACGAAATATGGATGATCTAACAGTCTACAGGTCTGGATGTTTATCTAGTATCTCAGTGTACAGGATTCCAGACCTGTGGATGGTTTGATTATCCTGGCATCCCTCTGAGTCTAGCAAATCTCAGTCTGCTATTTTGCTCACTCCTAAGGAATTACTATTGTAAGACCCCTTGAAACCTCTCATTTTGTCTTTATGCCCCCATCACACTCAACGAATTCAAATTGCTAACTTGCCTGACCTTAGAATACAGGCTGCTATATTATTAATTTTTAATTTACCTTAATCAAAGCACTGAGGAAGAAATATAAAAGTTAAAAAGCAATATTTGAACTCACATTTATTACTGCTCTCAGAGGTGCAATTCATCTACCCTGAGGAAGCCAAACAAGGGTGGAAGGTCTCATTTGGATGCGTTCTGGCACAGCAAGGACCACTGTGACGAAAGCAGAGCACAACAGTCACAAGAAGTTGTGCTGCTCTGGGTAGAGGAGTTAACAGAGCAGATGCAACCTCCATAAGGAATTCTCACAACCCACCATCTGACTTACAGAGTGGTACCACCACTTCTGAACAGAAGTGAAGAGGCAAGGCTAGAAGTAACTCACAGCTGTAGGTGCTCAGGATCAGCGCCAAAAGCAGCTGTTACCCCTATAGGGTAAAAGGAGTTCTAAAACTGGAGTACAGCTCTCACTGCATCCATAAGAGCAGCTGCACTGCCTGGGAACACAAAGCATCTCAGGTGTCCTTTAATGCACTGGGCAGTTCCCAAACTGCCTAGGGGACATGCTCAGGAGGTGAGAAAGGCACCCAGGGTCAGTAAATGACATCAATTAAGAGTTTCAGAGTGACCTACTCATTTCTATTAGGAAGAGGGACTGCACTTCCACACTGCCCTTCTATGTACGGTGTAACGGCAAGAGTATGTTTCTTTACCAGATGAGATGAGCTTTTGTATTTCATAACACAGCTGTTTTTACTGATAAGTGAGACTTTAAAGACAAGTTAAGCTTCTTGCATGCAAAACCACCGGTAAGAGGAAAGAGGTCAGGTCCCCACCTGTGTCAGGGAGGAAAACATTAACACAGCTTTAGAGCAGTCGGTTCAGTGTTAACTTGTCTGCTTTATTTTTAATGAACCGTGAACAAGCCAGCAACTTTGACTAACAGTTAATACCTTGACCCAGCACATACATAAAACCAGACATAGCCCCAGTGAACAGGTTTACTCCCAAGGTCAATCTAACCAGGGGGAAAAAGTGTTACATATGGGTTTGGGTTGATCTAATTCAGCCACAGCACAAACTGGGGCCAAATACACTGCAGGAATAACCCTTGTGCAAACATGCCACGAGGGGCAGCTAACAGGTATTACACAGGCCAGAAGAAAGGAGCCTATTAATGCAGGGCTGCAGGAGAGGTTTCACAGCAGGCAGTGACCCTCCTTCCTTCTGTGCCTTCCGCTGCTCAGCAAAATGACTACACAGGATAAAGCACTATGCAGGATACTGGAGCAAAAGCTCTACAAGACGGTAATGGCTTTCTGATCCATCAACTAGAAATGGATTTTCAGCGATTTGTTTTCAAGAGGTATCGTTTTTAAATAGCTTGTGATATCTATGCTGCAGATAATGGGTGTTGCAAGAAATTCCCTTAGCACGAGGAAATTTACCCGGGCTCTTTTTTCTCCTCTTACACTGGGGAAACGAGACGGTTCCCAAATCCTAATGCATGTATTGCTTTTGATTTGTATCTTACAGCAAATAATCACAAACACTTGCCTTGAGGGACTGTAAAAGAGACTAGACTGTTACAATTATTATTTCAGTTCTCGCATGCCCACAGCAAAGATTACCATGGAACTGAACAACCCTCCTAAATTAGCAGTTAGTCCATCCTAACAGATGGAGTCGAAGTATTTTGCTCTCTCTTCCCTGCTTACAGTAGCTTTTTAGGCAGGTGAACACAGATGGCAAAATGGCCTTTTATTTCAGCAGCAGCTGGATCCAAATGATGTCAGCATATAGTAGGTAAAGAAATACACAGGACAGGCTGGAAAATCAGTAATGAAGTAACCCTCATGAGTAGATACTCCCCTCTCCTTGTCCATTTTGGAAAGCCACAAATGCACCAAACATTTCCTGTAAGGGCCAAGCGAGGAGAAGAGAAATCCTTAATTTGATCCCCTTCTAGTTTAAGGAAGTCGTAACAAGTTTTACATTTATGCCCTAACCTTTAAAAAACTAACATTAAAAGCTCATGAAATAAAACATATGAGCACAGTCAAAAGCACTCCTGAGAAAAAACTGGTGTCTGGCACCCTGTGGCCACCCTACTCCTGTCCCCAGCTTCCATTACTGACTAAATGACCCCCTTCCCTATCCCACTTATTTTTTCCTTAAAAGTATCAGGAAATGAAAGCTTGCCTTCCTTCCAGTCCATGAATGGAACGTAAGAAAACTGAGTACACTCACATAAAATAAATCTCTACCAACAGTGAAGACAAAGATCATCCATTACAACCACCAGCTGCCATGGGAGCAGAGCGTAACTTGGACATCAGGGAAACATCTGTCGCCACCATCACCACTGATTCCTTCCGAAAACAGAATAATCAGTTCCCAACTGATGCTGACAGATGTGTAAGCATGGGACTAGTACTGCCTTACACAGTATTTCCTCACCTGAGCACACCGAGGACAGAACTGGCAAAGAGGGGGAGTGGAAGTAGGACATGGTCACGGACCATTTTTTTACACAACAGTAAAAAAAATCATCTTATTGGAGAACTTGGTATTTTTTGAGCCCCATGGCTGGTCCAAGTTGTTCCTTGTGCTGGTTTAATCTTAGCTGGATGCCAGGTGCCCACCAAAGCTGCTCTATCATCCCCCTCCTTAACTGGACAGGGGAGAGAAAATATAATGAAAGGCTCATGGGTCAAGCTAAGGGCAGGGAAAGATCACTCACCAATTACCATCACAGGCAAAACAGACTCGAACTCACTACCAATCAAATCAGAGTAGGATAACAAGAAGTAAAAACAAATCTTAAAAGCACCTTCCCCTCACCTCTCCCTCCTTCCTGGGCTTAACTTCATTCCTGGTTCTCTGCCTTCCTCCTCTGGGGAACCAGGATCAGAGGAAGGACTCCTCACACTATTCCCCTGCTCCAGCCTGGGGTCCCTCCCACAGGACACAGTCCTCCACAAACTTCTCCAACATGACTCTGTCCCACGGGCTGCAGGCCTCCACAAACTGCTCCAGTGTGGGTCCCTCCCATGGGGTGCAGTCCTTCAGGAACAGGCTGCTCCCATGTGGGTCCCCTGTAGAGTCACAAGTCCTGCCAGCAAACCAGCTCCAGTGTGGGCTCCTCTCTCCATAAGGTCTCATGGGCCTCCAGGAGCCTTTTCCAGCTCAGTGCTCCCACCAGATCACAGCCTTCTTTGGGAATCCACCAGCTATGGCGTGAGGTTCACCATGGGCTGCAGGTAGATCTCAGCTCCCCCATGGATCTTATGGCCTGCAGGGGCACATCTACTTCACCATGGCCTGCAAGGGAATCTCAGCTTCGGCTCCTGGAGCACCTCCTTCCCCTCCTTCCTCACTGATCTTGGTGTCCACGGAACTGTCCCTCTCACATATTCTCACTCCTCTCTTCTCTGGCAGCAATTTGCCTCTATGCAGTAACTTTTTCCCCTTCTTAACTCTGTTATCCCAGAGGCACTACCACCATCAGTGATGGGCTCAGCCTTGCCCAGCCAGGGGCCTGTCTTGGAGCCAGCTGGCATTGCCTGTATTGAACAGAGAAAGCTTCTGGCAGCTTCTCAGAGAAGCAATCCCTGTAGCCCACCTGTTACCAAAACCTGGCTGCGCAAACCCAATGCACTCATCACCTGGAGAAAAGCCATTCCCAGCTTCCTGCTGGCCTACCTGGTCACTATGATCATGTAAATCTTTGTGCACCTGGACATTAAGCTTAGCCCAGTACTGGTGAGTTACGGGATTTTCTGTTATTTGAACCTGCGTAATTGTACAATTGATCTGTATTTGTTACTGTGCTGTTACTTAGAAATGAGCTACTGGTCTGGTGTCACACCGGACATCAATGGGGCTGTCTTTAAACACTCATCAAGAGCTCATTCACTCATTCCTTAAACATCTGACCACTAGTGATTTGACAGCAAAGAAACTAAGGCAAGAGAAGTGGAATGCCTGCAGAGACCCAACACTTAACGCAGTTTCAAATATAGATGGCTGCAAGTTTGCCATGAAGAAAAGAGACAAGAGCAGGATCATCAGGATAGTCAACCACCAACACAAATCTAGTAATGAGAGAAAAGGTGGAGGAGAGGTTCTCTTTCTGGAGGCTAGTTTTGTGGCAGCAAGAGATGCTGATCTCTTTTTAAAACGAAAATCAAGAGATGACTTTTTACTAGCTTGAAATTTTGACCATCATGACCACTCTTCATAAGACAAGATGTAAACTTGCAATGCCCTGTCCAATCACTCTCAGAACGAATGACCTCCTGACGAGATTTCACTGCTTCACCTATGAAGCCGAATACCCAACATAAACCACTTGGTGCAAACGTCCTTGGCTGATTTTTTTCTGAATGGCTACGTTTTTATCATCATCATCACCTTCACTAGATGCTCACTGCTCAAAAGCTCAGTCAAGGGTGAAGGACAAAAACATGGCAATGATGTAAGGGCAGCTGTGAAATGATTACTTGAGATGAAATCTGTAGCAGTGTGCTACTGTTGCAAGACCAGCAGTACAACTGAAATCTACTGAGCCAAAAGTGGTTTCATCTTCAATCAGGAAAGCACAGTGTACGAGGACCTGATTTAGTTTCCCTCAGGTTTTTAAAGCACTGTCCCAATATATAAAGTGTGTAGCTTCCACAGATCTCCAGGCGTCCCTTCCAAACCAAACTGTTATGTGGTATGAATGAAATTAGAAAATATTAATCAGCATACATACTGGGAGAACATGAAAAGATTTTGCCACTTCTGAAATAAATTAATTTGTACAATGTGTAGTAAGAATTCAGTTTCAGGGCTTATGTTGCACATATTCTACTTGCCAGAAGAAATACAAGATACTAGTGGGTCAAAGGATGGTTTCATATGGGCATATAATTGCATCCAGTGGTGGGCTGAACACTCCTTCAGCAAGGGAATATTTACAATAAGCCTTTTCTAAATTCTGATATACAATTTATCTAGAAGAAAAAGTCACACATCCTTCTCTGAGAGAACAGGAGCCTGCTACTGCTATTAACTCATTCTGAGGCTGCCTTAACGACTTAACTGTCCAAGACAACTACTGGCAGTGTCTTATTTTAAACCTATTGCTGGGAGAGAAGCTCCAAAATGTAACTAATCTTAAAGACAAGAGAATTAAGCTACTTTTGCATACAGGCTATGCAAGTTCTCTTTGTCAGGGACTTTGTGCATTAATAAGCACAGTTAATATTACCTCCAAAGAACAATGTGTTCGTGGGATAACATGTATGATAACACGTTTCATGAGACACACGTTCAAAAATGAAGAAAGCATGTTCTGGTTATTGAATTTGTCCACAAAATTATGGATGTGTCTTTCAAGAAGCAGTTCTGAAACAACCATTTATCAGTCCTGCTTTACTCATCTGCCCATCAGGAAAGACAATACTGTAATATGTGCTGGCTCACTTGGAGTACAACAGAAGGTGAAACAGAAACAACAAGGAATATCTACAACAGATGATCTGACCAGCTAACTAAAAGCATATTCTATAGGGAAACCTCAGCTGCTTCTTTCACAAGAGGCCAGGGACACAACAACCCTGATGCCTTTATATAACAACAGAACTCCCCACGCTTCCTTCATGAAAAAATGTGATCTAAAATTGGATCTTTCAGAGATTCTCTGTGGGTTTTCACATCTATTTGGTTTGCCAACTCAGAGGTTTTCACATGTGGTGAGACCCAGCTCCACACTTACCTCTGTCTGAGCAGCTGGCATTGTTCTTCCTCAGGAGATTAAGAGGCACCTAACTCACAACACCATCCACATTGACTTGCAGCCCCTGGAAAGGCTCGTGGCTGCACAGATGGTGCCACAAAGCGTTCCCAACTTGCCTTCCCTTCCTGCTTAGGGACTGAGTAAGACAGAAGCCATCCTTATAGCTACAGATCTCCCTGAAACAGAAAACACCAAACAGCTGGTACCATTCCCCCAGCTCTCCTGCAACACTATCACATTACATTTTGACTATCACACAATAAAGAACCCTCTGTCTTCCTTAAATGAATGAGGAAGTGGCAAGCTGGGGTTAGGGAGAGGAGAGCAGTGACAAGAATGCAAACATCCTGCAAAACATGTTCAGTCCTGGACGCTACCTCTTGGAGATCTGTAGCAACAACACTAGGCAACAACCTAGATTTTTGGTTTAAAAAAAGAAAAAACCGAAACACTCAAACCGTCAGAATGGGCAGAAAATTACTCCTCTCCACACCATTCTGCAGAAAGTGTAATACACAGCCACAAATTCTCTTGGGCAGGCTTATATTGCAATTTTCACAATATTCTGTATTTTCTGACTTGAATCAGTAGCTTCCATGAGCCCATAAAAAAAACTAAGAAATATCTGAAGAAAACTGAGGATGCCAGCTCCTCCATCTTGCTTTAAGAACAGAGCCTCACTTTTACAGTATTGTTAAAGAGTTAAGACTGAGGAAGTCCCTTTGCTGGGAGGGGAGACTGTCACCTGCTGGCACAAGAGAAAAGAGTATCTCAGCACACTTGCAGGGAACCATGTGTCTACAGCTCTATTTTCTGCAGGAATCTATCTGCTTCCCAAGAGGCCAGTGCTGCGCTCCCCAACTAGAAGAACAGACTCCACAGTGAATTTTCTCAAGTGAACAAAAGCAGCAATGTTGGTTTATGACAGGATTCATTCCCTTAAAATGCTTTATCAGTTTTTGCAGGGCGGAGGACAAAACTGGTCACAGAAGGCATTTTTAAAAGAGGAGTGTGCTTGTCTTCTCCCCCTGCATCAGTGAGCAAGGTTTCACATTAGAAATCAGGACCAAGTTCACCCTATACTACTCACTCATCCGTGGTGTGCATCTGGCAGGCCTGCACTATCCCCATAAGTGTGGAAGCTCTTCAGAAGGACTGTGTCCTTGGGGTGCCCTGCCACAACAAAACCATCAGCGAGAGCAGGGAGCCCATCTGACATCTCTGGACTGCGGGAAGAAGGGAAGAGGCATCAGTGCAGTTCTGCATCAGGTGCAGCAGGTAGCATGGGCTGTCGGGGTGCTTCCCTCATAGGGACAGGGAGAAGAGCCTGCCTTGCTCTTGAAACTTTTTGTACCCACTTCTGGTTTCTCTCCTTTCTTGCTTGGTGATGTAGGGAAGTAGCCCCATCTAGCCAGATATCTTGCAGTGCTCCTCAACAAGCACCCTGCCAGGGGCATTTCCCCAGCACTGGAAAGATTTGGATGTTTCTCACTGCATTCCGAGGTCTCCCCTGAGATCTGAAGGGATGCTGGCTGCTGCAACTGCTCAGAAGAACAAGCAGCACAGAGACGGAGCGCAGATTTCCCAGCCAAACCCCTTGTACATAACAAAGAAGTGAAATGCAGAACTTGGTGCAGTGTGGAAAGCAGCTGCCTACCTCCTGAATTAGACATTTTGTCCAGAAGATTTCCATACAAAATAAGCATTGGAGTCTCTAAAAAGCTCTCCCAGACAAGAGTGGCTGCCAAGCCAATGCACCAGCAGCCAACACAATAAGCTGGAAGAATCTGTGGAGACAGGGCAGCTCCCTTGAAGCTGGAAACTGATGGCTCTGGAAGTAATGCTGAAAGGATGCTACAGTTGTTTGCTGTAACAGAGCTGCCCACTTCAACCTGGGAGAGAAGGAAGCATTGCAAATGGAGACAGTAGGAGCGCCTACAATAATTGAAGGAAAAAATACCGAACTATTTAAAGACATCTCTCTCTCTCTCTCTCTCTCAAGGTGTTTAAGTTAAAAATGACCACAGGAATTTCAAATAATGGATTGATTTCAAAGACATTTGTGTGATACCCTGTCAGACCTAATGAAGAGCTAAGGTTTTGGAGACAAGTCCATGAGACTCAATTCTCCTAACTGCAAGCTTTCACAAGCAAGGACTCCTGTCGAACCACAAAGCAGTTCCTCCATTGCATCAAGTGCTCCTTCCTGAAGTGACAGCTCACACATCTATGTTTACATATTACTATTGCCTATTAGTGATCAGATACTACAATCTGAGGCATGACGGCTAACTTCACCAAGGTGCACTCCTGGGACACAGCTGCTGCAGCCCTGACCACACACTGCACGCCACCTTTGATAGAAACTGCCACAGGTTACTACAGGAAAACTCTATGCAAGAGAAAAATGTATGTTTGGGATTCTGACATTGCCTGGATAAAATATACATGCAATCCAAATTCTCCCTGTAGGAAGCTCCAAGTCGAAATATCAACAAATAAACCAAATCTTAGAATAATAATATTGTTGCAAAATAGCTTAGAATTGAAAAAAAAAAAAGTACAGATTTATTCAAAGGAACTGGGAGTCAGTAGGATCTGAGTATCTGTTTAAGAAGTGGTGATTTTAAAGTCAAAAGCTTTCATTATCATCTCTCAGCTTGGATCAGCAAGTTCAAAATCAAACTTCCAGCGTGAACTTAAATATCCCAAAACTGGGTAGTTTCAGAAGTGAAGTAATACCATTGCTGCACCTTCAGATTTAATAAACTGAGTCAACTTCCTCTTGCATTTTCCCCACCCCCCCACCCCGTCAAAGCAATTCACCCCTCTGGTAATTCAGGTACGCTAGAGGGAAGTGTTGCAGGACAACACTTAATATCTCCTCAGCAATTCAAAAGGCAACAAAAGACTCAGTAATGGAGACCATTGTCTGAATGAAAAGGTCCAATTTTACAAGATTCATCACAAAGTCTCTTATTCATCAGCAGCCTTGGCACTCTTACTCTTCTACCTCAGACAGACATTTCTGGAATGTGTTTCAGGCTACTGGGAGAAAAAAAAAAAAGGTAGTTCAGCAGGAAGCAGCAGAGGGTAAAGAAAAGAAGAATCTGAAATCGATCTTGTTCCTGTCTTCCACAGCACAACTTCTGTCAGAAGCACCAAGCAGAGCAGGACTGTCCCCTTGGTGAGCACAGTTTTCTTTTTACATTTTCTGTTTTGGTACCTCCAGTAATATTTACAAACTATTTACACACAAGAACAATACTTGCAATTTTGCATGAACAGACTTGCAGCTGTTCTCTTACAAGGCATCTGAGATTTTATATGAACTAGATTTGCAGATTGAGAGCAGGAGAGTTGTATTTTCATTTGCTTAGGAAAAGTTCTACTTGAAAAGTTTCCTCCTTGCTAGACTGCATGTCGATTTACTAACAGACCTACTAGGATAAGGGTACACAGAAATTCACTTCAGAAGCTGCAGGGGGTTTTACTACCATTTTTATGAGAAGTATATTGCTCTTGCTTGCTTGATTCAATTAAGAGATTGAAACAAAGTCAGCAGAACCAACATGGGCAAAAAATGTCTTATTCGAGTACTGGCATCTGGGCAACCTTTGCAACAGAGTGCCAGTCTCCTCTCCAAGAATACCTTCTCTGCATTTTCAGAGGCAGTTCTGCTCTGGACCAGACAAGAGACAAAATAATAATAATAATAATATTATTGTTGTTATTTCGTTCCTTGGATTTAAACTCACGTGACTTGACCATCGCAAGTGCAGTGCAAACAAACTTCCCTGGAGATCCAACCCCTCAGTACAGTACTTACAGTGATAGGTATTAAAACAAGGAAACAAAAACCATGAAACACATTTTGTTCAGACTTGCATGCAGTGAAAATGCTTGCAAAAGAATACAGTAAAAGCGAGGTATGTACAGAAAGTTATCCTAGTTTTGATTAATGTGTCTTGTTTGGGAGTGCAACAGGAAACCTAAGGAACTTGTTTGCCCCGAATTAATGTAACACTAAGGAGGAGTTAATGTAACACTAAAGCTCCCAAGCAAATCATAGAGAGAGCAGAACTGCCAGAATTAGTCAAGCATTGCTCCTGCTCTTGAGTTCCAGGTCACAGCTTCCACACAAAAGTGCACTCTTACCTCTCCAGAGCCTTGCCCAGTCACTGCTTCTCCTATGCAGCACACAGGGCACGTCTCCCACAGAGCAGCAAATACACGATGACGTCTTTAAGGTTTACACCACAGCATTCTCTTCTTATGTTTTTTCATGTTTAATTTCCTTTTTCAAATAAAAGCCACGGAAAACCAAATATACAGCAGTACCCCATGCCTCTGCATTCTTTCATACCACTTGCCTATGCTAACGATCCACAGGATTTGCACTCAAGGTTGTTGAAAACCACAGTACACGCCTCCTCCAGCACCTGAACTACAGGAGTAAGTGCTGGAAAACACAGGTTTAAGAAGGAAGCAGAAAAGGACTCGCTACTGGTGATGAATAGAGTCAGCTTGTTGCCACAGTCTCACACAAATATTTGTAAGACATGAGAGGAATGTTGGGAGTCAAGCTTTTTTTTGGAGGGGGGGAAGGAGAGAGAGGTGTTACTGAATAGTGAGAAATTATGGCTAGTGGCTGAGTGCAGCATAAATGAGAACAGGTTTGGCACTTTCTGAAATGCAGTGAAGATGCTGATAAGACTTAGGGCACCTGTTGTAACTGGTGACCTCAGCATGGGCTGGAGTGGATTTCTGTACCTGTGAACATGCTTATGATATAATTATGATTATGAATGCATTAATATAAGTAATGCAGAATGATTGTACTTGCTTTATTTCTGTGGCTGTAATGTGGTCTTGCTCAAAAGAAAGAAAGAAAGAAATGCATAATTAACACTGGTGGGCTGATGAAAGGAAATCAAAAGTGAAGACCTGTTGCCATGTTTGTCTCACTTTGTACAAATTACAAAAACCTCCTTAGAACAGTATAGCAAACTGCTAAAAAACTTTTCAGCTTTATTTCCCAAAGACAAGTTACAGGAAAAGTCTTCAGGAAACTTCCAGTGCTGAGGCTCTGAACATTTATTTATTCCACAATTTAGAACAAAGACCTCTAGTCCTTTACATTTCCACTTCCCTTTCTCTCAAACTGTCTTGCATTTAAGCAAAGAAAGTCTATATTTCTAAGTGGAAAACAGGTAAACATTTGGTTATTCCATTTGCAAAAAGTTAAGCTGTTATCACCATAAAGTTGAAGGCAAAAATTTGAACAGATAAGAAGATAATGTTTCTATGATTATTTTTCTCTTTTCCTCATAAATCAAGCCAGGAATTCTAAAGCAATTCTCATTAAAAATGCCCCTTGGGTTCTTTGAAGACATGTGCTGGCAGGCCAGTAAGACTTGTACAGTTGTAGATTTTGAGGGAAGAAGGGGAGTTATGCTTGAGAAAAGGCATGTGCTGGGACAGACCACACAATAATGACAGCAGCAGAGTTTTGGTACAAGACCTTTGTTTCATCAAAACATATTGGGCTGAATATCTTAGTAGGACACATTTGCTGACTCAGACACTACAACATGAGAATCCAGGAATAAGTTTAGTTTATGTAAACACAGTCTGAAGACAGTCCCGGAATTGTGTGAATAACATTGCCGACAGAGGTTTGAAGAAGTATCTGCTAAAAGCCCTCAGCTGCACCAGTTCATTTCACTCCCTGCCCACTCTTGTTACACCTTCTCCTTGTCCTGGTCTTTGCTAGGCTAGAGCTAATTTTCTCAGTAGCTGGTTCAGTGCTGTGTTTTGGATTTGGTATGAGAATCATGTTGGTAACACATGGATGTTTTGGTTGTGGCTCAGAAGTGCCTACACTAAGTCAAGGACTCTCAGTGTCTCATGCCCTGCCAGTGAGGAGAAGCACAAGAAGCCAGGAGGGAGCATGGCCAGGGGAGCTGACCTGAGCTGGCCAAAGGGATATTCCATACCATAAAGCAACACATTCGGTACATAAACAGAAGTGTGTTATCTGAGGGCTGCCAATCACTGCTTGCAGATGGGCTGGGCATTGATCTGTGGGTAGCGAGCAATTGCACTGTGTATCACTTAGTTTTCTGGAGTTTTATGTTATTCTTTTTTAGTAGTAGCATTGTTACCATTAGTATAATATTACTGCTATCATTAGTAGTGTATTAGCATTATATTTTACTGTGTTTCAAACTGTTCTTATGTCAACCCATGAGGGTGGTTTGGGGTTTTTTCCCTTTCTTAGGGCTTTTTTTCTGATTCTCCTTCCCATCTCACCAGTAGGGAATGGAAGAATGAGCAAGCAGCTGTGTCAGACTTAGTTTCCAGATGGGGTTAAACCATGACACTCCTCCACCCATATGCGGGAATATCCAAACCAACCCAAAGTAAGGCAGTTTCTCCGCAACAAGCACAACTAAGTCAATAATCCTAGTAGGCACATCAAAGTTGATTTTCCTCATCAACTGTTCATATCCAAGGATGCAACGCTGTGATACTCAGATCACTCCTCCACAGTGTTCTTGCTGGTGCTTTACAAGATGCAAAATAAACACAGGTAGATGAGAACAGTAGCACTAGTCTACAACTCCATGATTCTGCTCATCTTAGACATTCAGTTTGTCAGTGAGGTTTTTAATCCATCACCCTAATGAACCTAACAGTGAGTGCCATAACCATGATAAGTGCAACAGGGTTACATTTGGATTCCTAATTCCTAAAGGTTTTGTTACTGAAACAGAAGATAACACAGTTAATGTGAAGAATAAGGTGAATTAAAACTGAAATAGGGTTTATTGCGAAGACAGAACGTGACCATGGGAATTATCCTATACGGAGAGAGAATCTTGGCAATTACTATCTGAAAAGTCAGCTCAGTCTTATTTTTTAAAGTCAGCAAATAACCTGCTTTGGTGTAGAAAAGCACCCATCAGGGTGGTTGTCATGAACCAGGAGAAACAAAATCTTTCAGAAAGTCTGAGAAAGCACATGGGTAAGACTTACAAAGTACAGAGAAGGAACATAGGCTTGCTTTATACCCTGTGTCAGTCTGAAGGTTTTCTGAAGCCATTCCCACTAGATACTGTGAACAACAAAAAGGAAAGCTTAACTTTGCCCCTAGGTAATTAGAGAGTATAGGTGGAAAGCAGATGTCTGAAGTAATTACAAAATAGGAAGGGTCAAAAAGGATGACAAGTTCTGGACTTGGGGGACCAGACTAGGGACTTGATTCCCCACAGAAATAAGACTTTGATGTTTAAGCCAATCACCGTTATCATGAAATAGTCAAGGACTATCAAGAGTTTGATGCCAAAGAAACAGTATCTGCAAAAAGACATCTAAATTCCCCTATGAAGTTGTAATACCACAAGGTCAAGTTACCCTTCACAGCTGTATCTGTACAGGTGATGTTTGTGAGTAATCTCCAAATAGGTCGTGCAGACAACACTTTGGAAATTCTGATCCTCTTGCCTGGCCCCCTGGCAGACATGGAGTTGAAGGATCTCTCAGTGGGTTGTGGGCACCCTCTGTGCTATCTTTAATACTTGCCAAATTCTTTGGAAGTTCTGCAGAAGACTCTTCCCCACTCCATGCAGAAGTTCAGTGGTGGAAATCTCAGTCAGATAACAAAAGTGGTTCCCTAGCTCAGTGCTCTTTTGTTCCAACCCACTGAACAGCCCAGTTCCCAAAACGTCCTTCTTCATTTCTTTTCTTCAAGCCATGCAGAGCAACAGTTTCAACTCAGCATTTAAATCATGAGGACTGCCTCCCCACCAAGCTCAAAATAAACAAAATCGTATGTTTCTGTCCTGTCCTACTTGTATTGCAAAGTAGGATCTCAATTAATTTTAAAAAACTATGGATCAACAAAAAATACTTCCAGGACAAGTAACTGAAGTTAATCTCTCTCAGTGCAGGCTACAGCTCAATTAACACATCTCACCTTGAATATCACATCTGCTCTTCCCTGTATCTCGAGAATCTTGCCAGCTGTACTAACATAGGAACAACAGAAGAAAATAGCTATCACAAAATCTTGGCTCTTGCATCAGGTGACTGTAATGAGCATTGCACAAGGGTGCTTTGATGTTACAAAAGGCCCAAGAAAATGCCAGGGGGTTGGGGTGTGTTTCTTGTTGTGTTTACTCTCCTACCAAAGGGCACTTGTCATACACATGCCATCTGCTGCATCGAAACGCGATATGCAACCAGGTAAAATAAAAATCTCCCACACCAGCAGGCTCTTTGTACAGATTAAAAGGATCACCACTAATATAATTTTAGGTGATTCAAGAATCTACGCTACAGAGACTGCATTTCTTGAAAGCTTCTCCTCTCGCAGGACAGAACCTCAGCTCCCAGTGAAGACTCCGCCCTCGTGGCTGCTGCGCACAAGAAGTCACAGGTTCATCATCCAGAAATATTTGTACTCATGTCAAGTACAGAGAGCTGAGAGTGCAAAGGGAACACAAAGGACCCCATTCCCCCTCACTACTCCCTGACCCCCCTTCTTTCCCTATATGCTCACAGACACTGCAGGAACCCAAAGGAGCAATCCTGCAGTGGAAGCCATCTCTCTGGTTTAAAGACACTCAGCCTCTTAATGCTTGTGGATGTTTCCCACAGCCTGAAAGAAAGGAAAATCTGGAAAAGCGCTACTACATGGGCTTACCTACAGCACCTTGGTGAAGTCAGGATCCCTTAGTACAAGCACCTCCTTGGTCAGCCACTGATAGGAACCATGGAGAATGATGCTATTTGTTGCATCCATTTCAGTCCCCTTATGTTTCTAATTTGTCTTCAGTCAAAATACATGCTTTGGTCTTATTTTGAGACTGAAAAGGATCATGGAGTTCAGTGTATCTGCTTTATAGTTAATGAATACTCTGAAATTTCAGGATATCTGAGTCTCCTTCATACTTTACAAGAGGCCAGCTCATATAAGACTGCATTAAGACATGGAAAACATTTTACATTATCTGTCCACAAAGGCTGTCCATGTTCTAAAGAGATAAGAAGCAAAAAAAAACCCCAAACCTTATGATGGAAAAACAGAGAAGGGCAGGATCATGCTAGAGTGACATCACGTGCCTGGACCATGTTCCCAGAAACAGGCAGAAAAATTTTCCTCATGGCTGCCTGCTTCCCTACCCTCATGAAGCTCAGCATCTCTGTGCCTTGTATATTCGAGGACACCCTTTTGAAAGAGATTCCATTTTCACTTTTACAACGTAGAAGAAAAATACAATAAAAATCTCAAGGAGGTGGCAGTTCCTCTCCAGTAAGATAGAAATAGATATTCCTTAACCATCACTCCCTACCAAGGAACACAGTGGACCACTGTTATCAAAAAACCAATATACTGATAAGGATTGGAAGCCTACCAAAGCTGGAAGCACAACCACAAAAGCCCATAAGCTACTGATGTTGGAACAGAGTTGAAAGCTGTCAGAGATGGAAAAACATGCCCCAAGACTCAAACAACACTAGAGTTGAAGTGAAAGCAGAAAAAATAAGATTGCAAATTGAGACAGGTAAAGGCTAGAGGACAGGACAAGGAAGAAAACACTGAACAAAAAGCTTTCAAAAAGCCTTGGAAGATGTGTCACGACAATCAATATGATCTGTAAAGATCACCTGGAAAGGTATGGAAGAGGGACACATATCATTTTTCACTCTCTGACAAATTCTTTCTTAAAGGATTTGCAAACCACCTTTTGCTCTATTCACAGCTCTTCTGGGTTCCAAGTGGTGACTCAGAATTTATTAACCACTGTCAGGAGCACAGCTAGCAAAACAATAGGAGATCTGTAGGGGAGGAGAAACAGATCAAAGAAAATCAGATGATTCTCAGATCAATGATGCAAAAGTACTAGGACAAAAGAGGGGGGAAGACAAAATTGGGGAACAATACAGAGCTTTTAGAAGTGGCACAAAATGAAGAGAAAATGGGAAAATTAAATTGAAAAAGGACAAGATGTTAAGGACATTTTCATTACCTTAAAATCACAGGAGTGGTCTAATATGGTAGAAACACGCACTGGCGTTTCAGAGCAGACAAAATCAAACTTCCCTCCTGAACTATGTTGACCCATCTGTGGAGTTGCAGGTACTGCAGTGTGAGTGAGGAGGAGTTAAGGGCAGAGTTCTGCTCTGTCAGCACTACAGGACTGAATCACACCTTACCAGGGGAGCTGCATCGCCACACAACTACCAGCTCCCGGTGGTGTATAAAACAGAGAGCAAAAACTAAGGACTGACTCTCGTGCTGTTTTCTTACATTTAGCCTTCCCATTTATTCTTGACTCAATACAGGGAGACAGAAAGGAGGGGTAGAAAGAGAAGGCAAGCAGATTATATATTTGTATTCTTGTTTTCCAGTCCTTCCAGAAAGGCCAGTTTTGTAAACGGAGAGAAAGCTGAGATTTTCTTTATCTTGTTAACTACTCCCATGACTGTAACACACCATGCAGAGTTCACAAGTATCTCTGCTCAACATTATCGAAAATGCACTGCAACTCCTTTTACAACACATCATTTTAGTCAGGCTATCTGCACCTAAAAACACTCAGCCTATTGTTTCAACAGCACAGACCTGCATGCTGAATTATAAAAATTGTCCAATATCATATCATCTTGGCTACAGATTTAATTTCACGGAATATGAAACTACACTGAAAATCATTGTACAACAAGACAAGGAAACATAAACACTCATTTCTTTTTTGGTTTTTTTTTTTCCCCCTTTATATTAAGTGTGAGCCTACTACAACTCCCTCTGGGAGGATATTTTTCATACAAAGCCACATTCTTTGGGTCTTATTCACATAAACAGTCATTGAATTGAATGAGATCAGCCACAGAAGCAGGGAAATCAGGTTCTGATCCAGCATTACCGATACAAAATACAACATAAAATTCAATTTAGAAAAGAACAAGATAAGAAGCATCCGTCTTTAAACTAATAATGCCAAAACTGGTTAGAGGTTTTGTTTTTCAGTTCTACCCTTCTTAGATTTAATACAGTAAACTAATTATAATTTTGCTACACACAAGCTGTTGATAATTACCTCTCTATGGGCCATACTGTTATTTGAGTATAAATCATGTGATTTATTTAATGAGTCATTACTTTAGTATCACTTTATTCTTGATCCCTCATTAAGGAAGGCCTGAAAATGCCACTTACAGAGCATAAGGGAAGTGATTTTTAAGTGGTACTTTAAAATCTGCTAACTCTTGCATTACAGACACTTTTGCCTGATTCTGTTTTTCTTGGAAGACCATATGTATTTTGAGCTAAGCTTAACATAAACAAACCATGAGAAACTTTTGTTAGCAGAAGAGTGGGTACTCATACTCAAAAGTTGAATCATGACAACTGATCAACTGAAGGTCAGTTTGCTTTTTACAAGTAAGAAGGACAGACATACAACAGATGCTTGCTGCTACATTAAAATTTACAATGCAACTTTATTAATATCAGTCAAACTAAGACACTGCCTATATAGCTAATGATTTTCAAAATCTTAGTATTTTGGGGAAGATGACAAGTATACAGCTCCCTAGAATGATAGAAAAATTCTTCATCTTAGCGTGAAACACTGTAGCACATATTTACTAATGTACTGAGAAATTCCATCATAGTGTCTCTCTCCTCTGATAACTCTCCCTGGCTTAGCTTACTTGAAAAAGAGCATTTAGTGCTTTTTCCACTAAGGCAGAGTATCCGTGTGTTTCATGAGAGTTACACAGGACTGAAACACAGAGCAAGTTCTCAATTTCACTGACACTCTTTATTCCAAAGACTGAGAACGGGTCCCAGACAAAACTAGCTTTAAACCACAGCCTCCTGAGTAGCTCAACACTTGTTTCAGTCAAGGAGAGAGTCTTAATTTCAAATTGTGAGGAGAACAAATAAACCTTTAAAATATTGGGTTTTTTTTTCTTTCAAGGGCTGTGCTGAGTTCTTCTGAATGCACCCTTACCTGTTTTCTTGGTGTGCCTGTTACCAAAACCAGCTCATCCCATGTAAGTATATCCAGACATTTGCTGCATGTACAAACCCACATATGAAATGCAAGCAAATTCATATTATTACAACTTTTCAAAAGAAATATTTTTAAAAAGCTGGAAATACATGTATCCAAGTTCTGTATGCTTGATTTTTAATAAAATGTGTTTCTATCTTCCATGCCAAGTATCCTACTTTGAGGATTACAAACAAAAAGAGGGAAAACCTGGCACAGTTCTAGTAAATAAAGCAGCAACACCCGCCTCATTTGTATGTCTGCAGTTACAGACATGAAAGGCTAAATTCTCTGAAAGAATATGGAACTCAGAAGTTAGCTTTTAAACTTCTCAACTATGTGTTGATGGGCAGAGACAAGGGGAACAGAAAGGAGGCAGAAAAAATTTGGGTGGTTTTTTTTTTTTTTGACCTATGTTACTCTTGTATGGAGACTATGAATCTAGGAACAATTTCTTAAAATACTAGGTTTTTTCAGTTAAGAGACTCTGCCAAGGATCAGAGCTTATATCTACAAATTCTGCTTTGATTTATTGATATGGCATGCTACTTAGTGCAAGTACTCATACCACTCTTTTAATTCTGCCATTCACTTTCACACTGGGTCCCATCTTGCTTCCAGGTAAACAAAGTGTAAAATTCTTATTGAGCAAGGATGAATAAGCAAAGCAGAGCTAAATATAGAAATAGTCAACCTGGTCTGACGAGTAGGAAGAACGAGAAACAGAAGTGAGTTACTATAATACACTGGGGCACTCTCTGACCAAAACTAAATCCCAAATAGAACACTGAAACTTAAAATTTTATGAAGCAAGCTGGGATGTGATTGCAATGTAGACAAGTTAGAGCTGAATGTTGATTGTTTGGACATAAGACAGACGTTTAAATTAAGCTACTTCACATTTGTGGTGAATGTACACACAGCCTGTTACCATGGTTTCACTGATGTGAAGTTATTCCTCAGTAACTCATGTCCAATCCCCAAAGATTCTCTTCAAAGGAAGGAAAGCCGCTTAAAAGAAAAAAAAAGCAAACCCACCAAAAAAATCCCAGTATTATGAAAACTAGGCAGTCATGGGATAACAGGAAAAGTCCTCATCTGTATAGAGAACCAGTTAGACAGGAAATAAACAGTACAAGGTCAGTCTTCCCAGGAGAAGGACACTAAGCCTGCAGCCCCACGGCCATCTGCATTAAGCATATATTGTGCTCATTACACCCACTAATGAGTCACAAGGGGACAGGGAAAGATTACAACTGTTAAAATGGCTGGTAGATTTCAATACCATTTAAACACAGTCTGGTATTTGTGGTGGGGAAAAACACGTCAACTTCGTATGCATAATGATGGGTTTGGGATGATTCAGGAATGAAATCCTGGGTTGACGGTGGACTGTTCTTACAAAAGCATCAGCACAGTTAAAAAGCAGGAAGAGTGCTAAAAAATCATTACTGCAGAGAATACAACCAAACCCACCTTTAATCTAAGAAACTCAATTGCATCTTAGAAGTTGTAACTCTGGCCTTCTCTTCTTGGAAAAGGTTTAGCAAAACCAGAAAAGTTTCAAGGAAGAAGAACATGAGACAACCAAAGGTAGGATATAATTAAGTAGAAGAAAATCAGGTTGGAGAAATACTAGAAGGCATCAGATTAAACCAGCATATTTCAGGCTCAAAACAAGTGAGAAGAAATAGCTCTCATCATAAAGCAACTTTCAAGCTGTGTTTTTCATAGCCTTTCTTCTCTGATCTTCTCAGAATGTTTACTGTTCACTCATGTTCCCTCCTCAGCTTGAGAGACTCACTGACATGGATGCCCTACAAGAGTGAAAGGCATTAAAGAGAATACATGCCATCTTTCTCTGCAAATGAAATACAGCCAACTTAGAGATGAGAATTAGCCAGGCTGACCATGAAACCATTCACCTGCACCTCCAAACCAGGCTCATCATACCTTGCTCAGCTCCTGGCCACAGAGCAGGAAGAGCTGAAAGAAATCTGCCCAGACAGACAGTCGTGTCCCAGTCAGTGAGAGATGTCCACCTCTCCCCGCCTTCAACTGAAGTATGATTTGTAAAAATGGTCACACAGAGAAGCTGCTAATGTTAGGCACTCTGTTTTTCCAGCTATGTCAAAAGCATCTATGTCACTTGGTAAGCTTTTGAAAACTCTTTACATTACTAGAATTTAAAAAATTAAATTTGATCTTGCTTATTTTGAGGCTAACAGCAACTAACACAGCTAACATCAACATACCCTCTTGACTGAGCTGTCCTCATTCCTCACCAAACCCAGTTCTGCTTTATCAGGCATGCTGGTAATGAAGCTGCTGACCTGCAGGGGCACCTCCACTTGCCTGTCGAGACACCAGAGAAAGTGAAATGGATGACAGCCTCATCCAGTGTACACCAGGCCAGGATTTCTTAAACCCTGGCTTCTCCAAACTGATTAAGTGTAGTCTTACAGGGAAAGAAGAGAATCCAACTTGGTAGCTGACTGTTCATTAAAAAAATATTACACTTCAAATTCATGTTTAAGCTTACTCCACACCTGAGTCTGCCATTCATATCAATACTTACACTATAAGCTTAAAAATAAACATTAAAACCCACCATAAACTTAAAAATAATTTTTAAAAAAGCACATGGAAAGAGCATGGCCTGATTTTACACAGAAGCTGTGAAAAAAGAACAACACATATTAAAATGCTCTAGGGTATATCACCGTGTCCCGCAGCCGTAGGGAGGAAGAGAGAAGATCCAGCAGGCAGAATTGTGCAGCAATATTGATTCATTTAATTATTTTACAAACTCTTTTATAGACTTTTTTCTTCATAGTCTAATTTGACAAGGATCAGTCACCCCTTGGGTGATTAGCTAAAATCCTAAAACATCCATTGTCAAAATATTTTTCTACTATAGTATAAACAAGGCTTCTCAAGGTTGCAGGTGTTTCATTGGTTACAGAACTTTGGTACCTCTTCTGTGAGAGAGAAAAGTCTCTCATGAACTTAGAAAATAGCAAAAAAATTCTTGCTAGTAGCATTTTTGTATCCACAAACACATACTTGCAAGAATTCAGGAGCTGCTGTAAAGTCCAGAAAAACCAAGCTGATACGAAAGTGCTGCACTTTCAAAATCTGGATTTAAACCAGAACAATAACGTCAATGAAAGACTGTAGATGTCAGGCAGATATTCTGCAGCCAGAAGACAGACACCCTCCATCCCTCTTGAAAGACTTCGACCAGAGTCTAATCCCGAAAGTGCTCAGACAGAAAATGAAGGAAAATTACTCATATGTAAGCTTTACAAAATACTAACAAACTAAGTTAAGCAACAGATCTGCCTGGCAGTTATTAGAGCAATTATTTGAGACAGCAGTGATACAGTGAAAAGATCACATCCTACCCAAGACTCCAAACCAGCTGCAACTTCTGCATCTGTTGCACACAGACATCAAACTCTGAATACAAGTAAAACATATCTAAAATGATTCACTCTGATCACTGTTAAGAAGCTACTCAAATATTAAGGTCATATATAATTACCATACATTCACAGTGCTTTCTTAGTTTATAAAGCTGGCACTTTTCCTCAGTGACTGACCCATCCGAGACAATTTAGGGCATTTGAACTCAGAAGTGTATTGACACAATACAAATAAACTAGCAACAGGTCTTCCTAAGATGTCATATTGCAGATGCTGTTAAAACCAATAGAAAATATTCCTGACTGGCTTAAAGCAATTGGCATCTCAAACTGGAAAAGGAAATTATCCCACTGCAATGCACACACAGTGAAGATGCACACTCTTAAGGAACTTATTTCCATCGAATCCATATGCATTTTCCATAGTGCAAATGAAAATGCTTTTGTCCAACAGCATGTCAAGACATGCACACAAAACCTGTATCTTCAGTGGCTCACTTCGCAAAGTGGATGGTGCTTAGGTGGGGAAGGTGGCAAATCATGAGAGAGAAAGGGAAAATAAGGGATAGGCTGTTAGGAGAAGCTTGTTTAAATCCAGGATTTGAAGGAGGTATGATTTCATGATTTGAATAGTACTCCAAATATGCTTTTGAACACAATGTAAGAAAAAAAGCCTAGGCTTTTCTGACATAGGAGTATATAAATATTTCTTCAGGATTACAGCAATCCCACTAGGCTACCTATGCTCAGCACATCACACCCCAGCTAGCCTGTAGCACCAGTATACTCCATCTGGCTGGCATCCATACCAGATACTTCCATCCACCACTTTCCCACAGACGTGCCCAAATCCCATCCCTAATCACAGCCAGATTCCCCCCATGGCTGTGGCTTGGCTGAGATGCACCTAGGGTTTGGAGGACCAGCAGTGGGTGTGGGGAGTGGGAAGGAAGGAGCCACGGAGGAGAAGGCAGGAAGATATGAGTGCTGGCTGGAAGAGAGAGTCTTCCTGTTCATTCTAATTAATTTCATGTCACACATGGCAGGATCCCTGACAAAGGATCAAAAGTAAAACAGTGCAAGAGCAAGCCAGCAACCTACAGTCCTGCATCATACCATGAGCTACCTATGCATTCGATATTGCATCAGAAGTACCTCACTAAGGCTACCAAGACAACCTCCCCACAACTGCATAATGCAAGAATTCAAGCTGTTGTACTGTATCCATTAGGCCATCCAATGGGGATTCATTTATCGCAACAGGACCTCTTCCTCTTTCAATAAATCCAACTAACTGTTAGTGGTAATAAGCTAGATTAATAATAGACAATAAGCTCGAAGTCCTGTGCGGCCTTAATGCCTCATTTATCACACACCTCTCAAAAGTGTGTCCTGAATTGACGCTCATTTCATCACCGTTTTTTTTTATAGCACTCTTGACACTGGTATCAAACTACTGCACACCAACAGTATCCTTCCTGCTTCACTCCCAAGACATACCTCCAACTGGACCTCAGAGTTTTCCAGAGAACAAGAAAAATACCTGTCTGGCCAAACCAGCACCACTTTGAATACAAAGCATCACTGTGTCATGCACAACTTGTCAAAGGAAGCAATACACAGAGAACATCCCAGTCACAGGCAGTATCTCAACACTCATGCATTTGAAAGCTATGCAACAAATAAGCAAGGACTCCACACACTTATTCTGACTCTTCCTAACTTTGGAACACCTGCCTTCACAAATCCAACAGTCTTCCGAATGGCAGCATGAGATAAACCAAATAGGGACAAAAGGAGTGGAAAAAGTTTAGAAAGAGACCAGTACACATAATTCAGTGACAGATCAAGCAAGACCTGGGGTATTTCAGGATTTCACTTTTCTCACAACTGCTGTCAATGAACTGTAACAAACTATTCAGCTGCACCTGCTGTTAAACAGGGAGTGGAGTAGTCAAGTGAGAAGCAACTAAGCTGTTCCTAAAGGGCTCACAAGTTAGGAATGATATGGAAGAATATTTCTAGTACTGTACTTCAGAAACTATTCTGGAGATTTTGGGGATCAAAATAGCTGCATAGGAGGCAGGGAAGAAAATTAGCCCCTTGTTGTTATGAATTAAGGTCTTTCTGAAGTACAGCTCTACACCCTCTATTTTTGGCTGGATCATTTTTGAGGAAGTCACATATTTCATCCCTGAATAAACAAAAGTAACTAAAAATATTTATTTCAAATTTTTATTTGCCCAAAGGAATTACAATAAATTTATGTCTTTGACAAATATATCTCCCTGATCAATCTTGCCAATAAAATAGGGCACCTCAATTGTGGTTTTAAATAAAATACTTCCACTATGGACGTGTTGTACTGATATATCTCTAAAAATAGATAGAGCTGTGAATTCTCTGCAACTTCATCCAAAGTCCTAACTGTTGAGGGAAAAAGAGGAATTGGACATCTGAAACTAATGAGAATAAATATAGTTGTCAGTATAATTAATTTAAGAACCTGAAAGTGCTTTACAAATGTTCATTGGTACACCACCTATCCAAACCAATAAGCGTTGTTCATCCTGTTATACAGATTTAGCGAATAAGGGGCAGTAAGGTCTTTTTTTTATACATCACAAAATTACTCAGTGGCAAAGCCAAACAGAGGTGAAGGTGAAGCTGAAGACACGTGGAGAAATGCAGCTTGAGGCTCAATTGCTCAGTACCACACCCTACAAGCACCTGATTTATTAAGAGATCATTCATCTCATCTAGTCCAAGAACATAGTAAGTTTGATAATGTGAACTCCAGAACGTGCCACCTGTGACAGGGCAAGATGCTAAGCCTGGTGCTGCAACTACAACAACCAACATGGGAGCCCCATTAGTGCAGACAACTTCACACAATTTCTGTTCCCCAAAAAGACCTCTGTGAAAAAATCATGAAGGAAAGCACCTGCACGATCAGGAGGTTATCAGTTTATTTTTTCCCATCATTTACTGGCTGTTCATTTCTAGTGTTCAAAGCCAGTCTCCTATATGAGGTTGGTAGCACTGTCTGGGTAAATATTAAGGAGCAGGGGAAAGTGAAAATTTTCCAACTGAATACTATCACAAAGGTCCTTTTTTATTTTATTAGGTTTTTTCAAACAAAAAAACAAGCAGAAGAGCAGGGACATTACTACTGCTGCTACACAATTCCCATTTAGCCTTGCAGACTAATAGGTCCTCACGGACAAACAGGCATACATCATCTATCTACATACCAAGCATCTAAACAATTTATGCAGCCACTCAACTGTAGGTTTTGCAACATGCAGTGTATTTAACTATATTTTTAGTATTTTCTGCTCAGAAATTATTACGAAGTTCTGAATGAGAGTCATTACACCATGTCTTGTGGTCTGCAATGCAACTACAGATCTTACACGTAATCACACATCTCCAGAAACACTTTGTTTTCCACCTATCTAGAGAATGAAGATTACACAATACTTGGAACTTGAGCCTGCCAAAATAAGTTGTTATAAAACTAGCTGCGCAGCCTGACACATCACCTTGAAAGAAAGTAATAAACATTCTCCTCAGAATAAACCATAGACTCAAACAGTCCTGCCAGGGGATCGGATCCATGCCTAACCAGTGCTGCATAAGAGTTAAGACATAGTTATGTTCCTCTGTCTTTGGACAGAGGCGGACTTACTGATCTTCCCAATTACTCCTTTAACGTTGGTAGTACATTCTAGGTTCATTTAAATAACTCATGGGGCAAAGATTCACTGATGCACCTACCAACAAGCTACTTTCTAACCTCTCAATGTTTTCCCTGTGAACAAAAGGTATTCAGTAGCAGACAACATGTCCTTTTGGTCATGTCTATTGCAGAAATACCAAGCAGAAACCCAAACAGTCACTTTGCATATAATTATAAAAATATGAAGATATTGGTTATGCCTTTTTTAAAAAACAGAGCACTGTCTACAGCCTATGCTATAATGCACACAACACCCCAGGGCACGATAAGCCCTTTATTAATGCTTGCAATAAAAAGAACACTGCAGAACAATTACATGCCGTAGCCATGGACTTCCACAATTAGAGCTCTATCAGCAGCCAGTGTGTACTCACAAGGTGTTGAGACCTCAGGGGAGGCTGATGTTTGCAGCAAACTAGTGGAAATATTTCCAGTGGAGCTTTCAGGTGATGTCAACAACAGGAAGGATGACTTTGAGCCAGATTTCCATTTCTCATCAGACGCGCCCTTGAAAGTTGGAACAAGAGCGTTAAGACTCCTCATTTTCACCCCCAAACCTGCAACTGAACTCCTACGTCGACACAAGCTCTTGTACCTCCGCGGCACACCGGAGGGTCCGTGTCTTCCCAACTTGGGGTCCCTCCCCGGTCTGGAGTAAGGCAACACTTTCACTACTCAGGTGCGGGGCATTGGCTTCGCTGCGGTCGTCCCCGTCCCCGTCCCCGTCCCCGTCCCCATCCATCAGCCCCGCCACAGCCCGGCCACCTCCGCCATCACCTGTGCGGCCCCGCCAGAAGCGCCCCCGCCCCGCCCGGCCCCCGCCGCGCTCCCCCGCCCCAGCGCAGCCACACGCAACCCGCGGCGGGGGGCGCGGGTGGGCTCCGCGCTCACCTGCGCTGCCCCCGCGGCACCCGCTCCCACCGGGCCGGGCTCGGCACTGCCCCTCCAGCGGCGCCTCCGCCGCCGGCCGGGGCTGCCCCGGGGGTGGTGCCGCCGCCGCCGCTCCGTGCCCGCTGCGAGGGCGACACCGAGCGGCCGCGGCGGGCGGGCAGCGCCCATCGGCCCGGGCCGCCTCCCGCCCCGCCGGCGAGCGGCCGAGCCAGCACGGAGCCCCGCGAGGAACGCAGGGCTCTGGCCGGAGCCAGGCTCCACGCGGGCTGGACGCTCTCCTGGACCGAAGCTCCTTTGCAACTTGATTATGGAAGCTCATAACAATTTGCGTAGGAGCAGAAGCGCTACAAAGCCACAGAATCACAGGTCCAACCTCCCTGGTTAACCGGGGTCGTCCTAGAGCACATGGAACAGGACTGCGTCCAGACAGCTCTTGAATATCTCCTGTGAGGTAACTTCCACAGCCTCTCTGGGCTGTAAATAAGTAAATAAGTTCTTCCTTATGTTCAGGTGGAACTTCCCATGCATCAGTTTCTGCCCATTGCCTCGTGTTGGAATGGCTGAGACCACCGAGAAGAGGCCGATCCATCTTCTTGGTACGGTCCCTTTAGATATTTATACACAGTAGTGAAGTCTCCCCTCAGTCACATCTTCAGCAACCAAGCTCAGCTCCCTCAGCCTTTCCTCGTAAGAGAGCTGTTTCAGTCTCTGAATCACCCTCCTTGCCCTCTGCTGGACCCACAGCGGCTACATGTCCCTCTTGTACTGAGGAGCCCAGAACCGGACACAATAAAATTTCCCCAATTTCGGGCAGGCTAGATGCCCTTCCCTCCAGCAGGGAGCCAGTCAGCGGGCTTTGAAGTCTGAGCTGAAGATCAGAGAGGGACGCCTTGAAAGCTGACTGTGCCTCCTTACTGCCTCACCCACCCCTCCAGCTACCACAATATCCCTGGGACCTTCCGCTCACCCAAGGCATGTGTTTGTACGGGCAATTATGGGTGAATGTCAGTAATTCACAAACTGGTAGGGAGGCAAGTTAGACAGGACCATCTGTAGACGCTGGTAGAGGAGAAAGGAGTTTGTATGAGTAGGCTGAGTAAAATGATAAAAGTGGGACTGGAAGAAGGAGAAAACAGAAAACAAGCAGCTGTTCCCCATACAATGCCTGGTCGCTTTCAAAGGCTCTTTCTCTGGCTTGAAGGCATTCTCAGGATGCCCTAAATGAACTGATGCCCTAAACAAGCTAAACAATGAAGTATCACAGCCACTTCCTAGTTATGTCATGAATACATTCTTTTGAATGTTTTTTCAGATTACTCTATTTATGCCTTTTTCACTAAGCAATTACTATGGTAGTCATCGTTCTGTAGCAATAGTCATACCACAGGTTTACATCAAAACCCTTGGTGCTCCCCACAAATGACTGACTGGATTTACTGTTCTGATGCCTCCCTGATCTCAGCAAGGCTTTGTCAAAACTCCAACATTAATCTGAAGTCTGGTGTCATTACCGAAGTTAAAGAGTAGTTGCTAAAACACATAAAAACGCACTGTGATTCTTCACACTACAATTCTGTTTGCTTATTTCCATATTCAGGATAGGCTTACTTCATGTGAATTTTATTTAATTTGATATTGTGCAAAATTCTAATGTAGGAATAGAAGTATTTCTGTGAGTAACAGTTAATCTGTATGTTAAATAAGTTCCATATATGTAAAAGTTTGCAGAACTATTTTGGTTATGTTTGATCATTATGATTGAGAAACGAGATGTTACCACGTTGTAGAAAAAGGCTTTCTTGGCACTGATCTGTGATCAATGTATTTTATGGAAATTTTCACTCTTTAACAGGAACAGGATAAAACCCTATCATGATCTTGCAAACCTAGATGCAGATAGGCTCCTTGATTGCATGGATGTCAGTGGGACCATTCCCTGTGCTTAATTAACATTAACCTTTTCTAATCCAGACAGTCCGTTTTGTATTTTTCTGGATTTTTTTTTCTAGTGGGAAGAGAAATGAATGAAACAGAAAGTATATCATGTCTATGAACTACAGCTCTCCATGGACACAGTCACATCTAACACTGTACATGTCATATATGCAAAGAATCAACCTCTTATTTACCTGCCCCTACTACAAGTCCTGTGACTGAAGGCTGGGTGCTGTTTCATTATGTGCACCCAGCTTCAAAGTCAAGTGACCTGACTAAAGGAAAAGGAGAAAAAGGCCCAATGCAGAGGGGACTGAAAACAACCTGGTGGCAAAAGGACAGAGGAGGAGCAAGTCCTGAGGCTTATGTAGAGTCCATGACATTATATTGCCAAGGGATTGGCAGAAGTTCCTCAGCCCTACTCTAAAAACCTATCCGGCAATGGGCCTGGAGTCTACATGGCTTTGAACCTGAAGCTGTGGTCAGGTAGGAGGTCACTGATGTCAGTTGCGGGAAGGTTGTGGGAAGAGCTGCATTGTAACCAGTCCTCTTTTTTAAGTTTCTGCAGCCTGATTTAGTATTTAATATATCCAAATTATTCTCTCTCTCATTGGTCGTGTTTCATAGCTCTTTGTATAGAAGAAACCTAATACAGACAGATTTCTGGGCAAGACCTAATATCCAAAGCTGGCCTTGAGACCTAACAGCCCTTTGTGCGCATAAGAGGTCAGCTGGTGTGTGAGACAGATGGCCCTTCATTACACACCTGGAAACTCTCTTCCTCTTTCCATCAGTTTTCAGCAGGCTAATGCCTGCCAGGGCTGTCCCAAGACACAATGCTGAAAACGTGACTGGTAAAAAAGTCCTGCTCCAAACCTAAGTTCTAATTTCTTTTACAGGGTTTAACTTTGAAACATTTCCCATAATCTTTTAGTACATTGTTAATCTGTTCAAGCAAAACTTCTAAGCAGGTTGATCAGTTGAGAATAAAGGCAGGCATTTCGATAAATATGTATATTAATAGACAAGGGGGATTTCTCCCGCCTCTGAACAGACCTGTACCTCCATTATCTCCAGTGGGTTAGTGCAAAACAGGTGGGAAAAAATAACCAGCCGCAGGGAAAAACGTGGAGACTCCAAACAGAAATCTAATCATTATAATGAATGCAAGGAGGGAGAACAGGACAAGAAGAAGTAGTAAGAGAGAAACAGAAACACAGGAAAATTTGGTGTTGGTGAATAAGGAATTCAGCTGCCGGTCACCACAGTGGGCAGCATGGGATAACAGCCAGGGACTAACACACACACTCTGGAGTTTAGACTGGTGAAAGACACACTGGTCCCGCCCAGGTCCCACAGTCTCCCACATGCTGAAGGTGTGTAGGGGTGATGCAGGAGAGTCCCGAGTCCATCTTTGGGCTTTGTGCCGGGTGAGATTGCATGACACGACCAAGAAGAGGAGGCTCAGGGGAGACCTTATCACTCTTCAACTACCTGAAAGGAGGTTGTAGTCAGATAAGGGTTGGACTCTTCTCCCAGGCAACCAGTAACACAGAACGAGAGGACATAGTCTTAAGCTGCCTCAGGGGAAATTTAGGTGGTACATTAGGCAGGAATTCTTCACAGAGAGGGTGATTAGACATTGGAATGGGCTGCCCAGGGAGGTGGTGGAGTCACCGCCCCTGGGGGTGTTTAAGGAAAGCCTGGACGTGATACTTAGTGCCACGGTGTAGTTGAGATGGTGGTGTTCGGTCATAGGTTGGACTCGATGACCTCAGAGGTCTTTTCCAACCTAACTGATTTTATGACTCTAAGGGTTCTGAGCAGGGCTGCTTGTAACAGAAGGGCCAGGTGCCATCTCGGTGCCGCTGCCTGGCACACCTGGCCACTCCGCTCGCCCACCCATGGTGCCCCGCACGCCAGGAGCAGCGCCTCGCGTGTGCACCGCTCCCACGGGTGTCCCTCGGGACAGCAGGGCCGGGGCGGGCGGCGGCGGCGCCGGCAGTCCCCGGACCCGCTGGTGAGCCCGGAGGGCCTGGCTATGCCCGCCGGCACTAGGGTGCCAGCGGCGGGGCTGGGCTTGGGAGCGGGAGCGGGCTCGGGCGAGCGCGGAGGCCCCGGCGGCCCGTGACCGGGCGCGTCAGGTGACGCGGGTCACGCCGCCTCCCCGCCCGCCCCGCCGGCAGCTGCGCCGCGCTCCGCCAGCGCCGTGCGGGGGGAAGGAGGGGAGCGGCGGCGGGCGCGGCTCCAGCGCGGGACCTGCACCCCCGCGCCCCGACCGCCGCAGGCAGAGGGGCCGCGGAGCCCCGCGAGGAGTGCGGCCGGCATGAGCCAGGTGCCGAGGAAGCTGCCGGAGGAGGAAGAGGGGGACGAGGAGGAGGAAGAGGAGGAGGAGATCGTGGGCTTGGCGGGCTACGCCGACAGGGCCGAGTCCTTTTCGGACGGCGACGCGGAGAGCGGCGGCGATGAGGCGTGTGAGTGCCGCTCGCGGCGGCCGCAGCGGCACCGGGGACGGCGGGGAGCGGCGAGGCAGCGGCCGCGGGGCTGCGGGGGCGGAGGCTGGGGCTGCTCCCGGAGGGCCGAGAGGCAGCATCGGGCTCGGAGGAGACTGCGGGGCAGCGGTCGGCAACGAGTGTGGGTGTGGAGTGAGGCAGGGCGGGGGCGGGGGTGGGGGTGAGGTCGGGACGGTGGCGGGGGGCACGGGGCAGCCGCCAGGAGGTGAGGTTTGGCGGCCCGTGGATGTGGGTCAGGGAGGAGGCGAGGCTCCCCGGGGGGAGCCAGGGACAGCGGTGCGGGGTAGACGAGGCGTCCAGAGGGAGGGCAGGCCCAGTTGGGGACGGGGGTGGGTGCTGAGAGGCCGGGAGGAGCGGGGATGCTGCGGAGGTGGCCATGGGAAGGGCCGGAACGGGGACACCGTACTCGGTGGGTCAGAGGGTGCAGGGAGCTCTGAGGAAGGAGCGGGGCAAGGGCTGACAGGTAACAGGAAGCGTCGGGAAGGAGGAAGGAGGCAAGGGGAGTGCAGGCAAAGTGTGTGTGTGTAATCTCTCATCAGTATTCTTCTTGTCTGGGGTGGGAGTTATTACTTAGAGGCCATAGCCTGGTGATGTGACCCGAGTGTGCCAAGGAGGTGGGGGGTTGGGTGTCACACTATAAAAGGCAGCGGCCACACGCAGCTCTGTGTCCGGGGCTCCTCCGCAGCTGCGAGTGTCAGTCCCACGGTGGCAGGCTCTGCTAAATGTCTGTCTGTGCTTGTGAGGACCCGCGTTACTCACTGCATGTCCGTGGCAGTATGGATGGTGATGCTAAGAAGGACGGGCTTACCAGGAAAAGCAGTCTCATTCAGTAGAAAAAGGAAATGCCAGCTCAGAGCCTGTTGTGTTCATTCAGAGCCTGAATTCATTCTTCTGAGACATATTTCACAAAGGAGCTTGGAGAAAACTCAGTTTAGCAGGATAAAAAAAGAAGTGCTTTTTTATAAGAGCATAATAAAAGGCCACATATTTTAAGTCTACTTCTATATTAGTGTGTGGAACCCTTCTCCTTAAAGGCCCAGTCCTACAGGCTGCCATGGGAGGTGCTGCATTGACTAATGTAATTTTGGGGAGGGGAGGAAGGTCAGTGCTTTGAGTATAAGCCTTCATGGTTAAAAGCCATAGGAATGTTAGACTATAAGAGTATAACTGAGACTAAATAAAGTCTTACTTGAACCTGCTAAAGAACTGCCTTCATTTTGATGCAAAGAGAAGAAATTCTAATTGATTTCTTTAGTGCTACACTGAGTTAATATTTTCTGTAGAAAGTAATCCGTATTCTGTGTTCAGATGAATTTATTTGGATATTTCTGAATAGGAACTTGTTAGACTGCTAAAAATTGCAATTGCTTCTTTATAGTAACACCAAAATATTGTACTTAACAGAAAAAAACCTTTACATAGTGAATAGCAGGAGAAGACAGTCCATTGCAGGGACTTTTTTACACAGGATTAAAACAAAATCTATTTTAACTGTCCAGATTCCCTGGTTTTCTGTTGCATTTTGAATTGTCTGGAGAAAGAGACATACAGCATCTGAAATGGAGGGGGTTGGGATTCAGGTCTGTGTTTTGTGTAACACTGGGCTGCAGGGCAAGAGGCTTTCCCTTATTTTTTGTCCTCTCTTCCTGGCTCTGTACAGCAAGTAGTCCAAAATTCAGTATCACAGCCTTCACTTTTCTACAAAGAAAGAATGAAAAGGGCAGTATAAGAAGGACGACTTCAATGCATGGCTGTTGACAGTGAAGAGAGAAGCCAGGCTTAAAAGTAAAAGCATAATTGATTCTTGTAAGCATGCAGAAGATTGGTTATCTCTCACTCCATACTGGGTTTGTGTCTCCAGCTTCAATGGCTAAAACCATGGCTCTTGTCCTTAGTTTACACATATTCAGAGACTTGAAAACACTAAAATTTACATAAAGCCTAGTCATATTTTTTTAATATGCAATTAAAAAGTGTTTAGAAGCAGGGAAGCCCTCTGCAGAGTGTCCAAGGAAGTGGCTTTAAGACATAGCATTGCACAGTGCTGCACTTGAGGCAGTGTGGAACCAGGTCTTCTGGTTCTGAGTCTTTTCTGTAGCCACAAGAATTTCCTTCCACCAGGCGTTTCTTCAATGTCTATGAACCCACAGTAGCTGAACAGCCTTCTTTATTGCATACAAGCTTTTTCTGTTAACTCTTTAGTCTCAGGCCATCTGTTAGAGTTGAAGATGTTCATTGTATGTGTTTTGTAAGGGCATTGTCTTGACAGCAATCCAAAGTGCTGCAAATACCACAGTCACGGTAGTACTGGAAATGCTACAAGATGAATGGGTTTGAAGGTAAGAGTAGAAAGTTTGGGACTGCTACCTCTCCTTTACACAGAAATGGTTAAAACTTAATATAACTGCATAAGTGGGAAAAAACCCACATTATTAGCTGTATTAGTTCAAAGCTAGACTCCAAGGCTTGTTACTTGCGGATGGTAACATGAGCGAAACAATTCCTTTTGGCTTTATGTTACTTGAACAGATGAGCTGTGATGTTTTTTATTTGGATGTTTGAAAGCTGGTGGGATGTACAGAACATGGCATCCCCATCCCATACACCTGGGAAGCACTGATAGTCACCTGCTTTGATAATTAATTGCAATTGACCTGGAATTCAGGATGGGCTTCAAAAACTGTTTTAGTTATCCATGTGTATCTAATAGCATAAAGGAGATATTAAAGTATTTGTTCTGTACTGTGCATCCTGGTGAGACAGGTCGGGACTGCTACGTGGAGTTCTCAACTCCTCAGAGCTGTGCTCTTCTGCATGTTGCAATGCATGCAAAACACACTCCCTAAGCTAGGACACAACTGCAGTTAACAGAAGTTTTGTAAGGAATTGAGTGCTTCTCTAGGGGAAAGTGCTTTTAGGTTTGTTGAGTTAAATTCGTGAATACTTCAAAGGATATAGTCTCTAACCAGCATGGCTTCTGTTCTTTATGGCTGCTTAGAAAAGTTGAAATATGAAGGGCTGTTGATATGCATTAGAGACTGGCATTTTACATTTACTTTTTGCAGAAGTGAATGAAGCAGGAAATGTGTTGCATCTCACAATAGGGAAAAATATCTTTCCCGTTATAGAACAGAGAAGAGTTTAGTGTTTCTCTTGGGCTTATTATGATCTCACTCAGTAACCTAGTCTGGGAAGTTGCAGTGATACATCTACTGGCATTTCTGTGGCAAATTAAAAAAGGAGTTGTCAAGTACTCCTGCAAAGGAATGTGGGCAGGCAAAGCATCGTCCAATTCCTTTACATATAAGGTAATCTCTTAACTCTCTCTGAGAGGGAAGTGCTATAGAAGCCTTGCTATCTCATCAGGTTTGGATGATACTCTTAACATTTCCCTGTCTTTGAACTGGCAGGATTTCAAAAGCTAAATAACAGTCTTACTAGCAGAAGAGCTGGTCTTCATTCTTCTCATCGCTAATTCTGTTTGCAGTTGCAACTGTATTTTTTTTTAGTATGGCTTTAATAGAAAGCAATTTCTTGGTATTAAGCATTGCAATCAGTAAAAATCTTAACAGCCTGGAATAATTTAATACAACAACATAAAAACACCAAGTTATTTAAAATACTTCTTCAGATATATGTGGGTTTTTAGCTTGTTTCTTAAAGAAAAGGAAGTTAGGTAGGTAGCCTGTCCTCAGGTTGTCTCGTCAATGGTCAGAACCTTGGAAACTGCTGTCCACCTTCAACCAAATTTGAACAAAAGACGTCTCAAAGTTTATTAAGTTCCCACAAGTTTGAGGAAAACTGGCATTCAGAAGAGAGGAGAAAGCTAAATGAAGTGTCCTCAGAGGAACAGGGGAGCAGCTTTGTGTTTTCTCTGTGGCAGCAGATGGGTGTACACGGTGTAGCCAGCTGAAATGTGCTGAGCTCCAGATCAGCCACAGCATGTCATATCTGTTATTTAGAGGAGATGTCATAAGACATACAGGAGGAAGTTGGTGTTATTGTGGTGGGAAGAGGAAGGGGACACAAAGTACAAATCCATGGTAGATGAGACTTTGTAAGTTCAGTTGTGTACAGAGCAAATGGGAGGCTTTTTTTTTTTTTTTGAAACATGCAATAAAACCTCCACCTGAAGACTGTTCTTTATATGTTTTTATAAAGTCTGTTTAAAGCTTTGGATAAATTATTTTCCGTTCTGATGGCCAAAAATCAGAGTGAGATGGAGGATACACCATTAAATCTTGCATGTTTGGTTTGGTTAATTGACAACACAGTACCCCCAAAACATAAAATTTTGTTACATCATCTTAGAGCTGATGTTTTCTGTAGGTGTGAAGTGTTGTAGGGCACATGTTTCTCTCAGCCACAGGAGGTACTACCCCTATTCAAGTTGATGGGAAGAGTAGAGCAGCATGTTGACCTCAGTTTCTTACCTCCTAAATTTGTTGTGTGTGGATCAGCAGAAGTGGCTGTGTTTGTAGGATGAGATTCTTACAGAGTTACCTATCCCTGTTCTGCCTGAAGGCATTTCCCCTGTGCACTACTCCTGCCTGGCAGTGCTCATGTGTGATAATTGACAAGACCACAGTAAGTGGTAATAACTGCCAAGGCCTTTCAATTGTATTTGAAATGGTCAGTATCCCACCGATATGAGTTGAAAACTCCTGTCAGTCACTGGTGCCACGGGGCTACACCGAGTGGCACAACCTCCCACAAGCCAGTAGATGGTGCCAGGAGATGTTTTATGCTAACACTGCAATACCTTCAGTTTGAGAAGCTCTACTTCTCTGTCACTCAAATTGGGAGGCACAAACAGACCTGGACATGCTTCTGTACCTTCCTGGCAGACATACCCTGCTCTTGTGTTTCTGGAAGCTGTGAGTGAGGCTTGAGGGACACAAGAAGACACAAGATGTGGTCACCACCCCTGGGTGCAAAACATGTTCCTAGGCAAAAGATTCCTTTAAGCTTTCCATCTTTTTCGGCAGAGAGGGCTATGTAATAAATTGACAGGTTCAAATTGTTGCTAAGGTTTCTTGGTTTGGATTTTCATATTTTGGGAGTAAAGCTTAATGTATGCAGGGCATATTCAAGAATTATGCATGTGAATAAATATGTGCCAGTTTTCCGCAATTCAAAACCTACCCAGCAGAAAAAGGGAAGGAAATGCAATGCAATTATGTTGTGCTATGAGGTATTATCTGAATAGTCTGTAGTGCAATGGTTGGGAGGTCTACCAAACATCACTAGATTGTTGTGTGATCAGTAGCCTGTTAGCCTGTTGTGTGATCAGTATTTTAAACCTGACCTCTGTGTACTCGGAGTTGTACTCTGTGGATTTAGCACTGACAACTCATTTTTTTGCGTTGCTTGTGTTTGACACTGCAGAAAGAGTTTCACAGAGGTGTTAGAAAGCTTTTTACTTATAAGGGCAGTGCTATTTCACCTCAGCACCAAAAGACATTTCAAAGTTACAGGCCAACTAAATGCAGCAATTTAGACTGCTGTAGGTGTTTTGATTGGAGATACCTGAAGCTAAAGTTGGTGTGCCTACAGGAATGGATAGCTATGCATTCATGTCCTTAGAGATATAACAGCATAGTTTACTGTTAGAACTGCTTGATGCTGATATAACTTGCATCAGCACCAGGAAAAGTGGTACCAGTTTCAAACTGGGGTAGGTAACACAATGAAACTCCTGTTTCCAGGCCTTTGTTTTACAAATAGGCAGATGATATGCTGTAATCTTATTTATTGGGTAACAAAACTTTACAGACTGTAACACAAATTACTGAGCAGCAGGTGAAATCCTAAGCACCTTAGAAAAGGACTCCTCATGAGCTCAGTATTGTACGTTCCAACATAGAAGAATTGTGTGCCTGCTGAGTTGAACTCTTCCTGTAGCTCCTTGCATTTGTGATTTCATTCATTTATTTATTTATTGGTTGGTTGATTTTAGAGAAGGGAAGCCCTCAGGTAGGAAGGTCATGCAGAAGTACTTAACACAGTCTTACTCTGTTCTTCCAGCAGTGTGATGTAGCTATCAGCTGAAAAGGGTATTTGTTATCAGATGATACTCTTTTAAAGAAGAATATATCTGGCATAGTGTTAATTAGAGTAAAATTAGGTATTTTAGGATGTCTGTGTGTGATAACAGATTTTTCATGTACAAACAGAGCAGTCAAGGCTTCTACAGTTTGTGTCTTAGAGGTGAGAAGTAGATTTTCTGATAGTATAGCCTAAGGGGCAAATAAGTTAAAATGCCTGTAGCACTGCTCTCTAAGCTTAAACATTGGTAACATTTGCATAAATTCAAATAAAAATTTCCTGAAAATAAATATCAAATGCATGTTATCTGGCAGTTACTAATTATATTGCCATAGTATATTCCTTTTCTTCTTGTGTGGTTTTATTCAGTTTTGGATTTCAATGATCCCTTCAGTACTGAAGTTAAGCCAAGAATCCTGCTCATGGGATTGAGAAGAAGTGGAAAGTCTTCCATTCAGAAAGTTGTCTTTCACAAAATGTCGCCGAATGAGACTCTCTTCTTGGAGAGCACAAACAAGATCTGCAGAGAGGATGTTTCCAACAGCTCCTTTGTCAACTTTCAGATATGGGATTTTCCTGGGCAAATTGACTTCTTTGACCCTACGTTTGATTATGAGATGATTTTCAGAGGCACTGGAGCACTGATATTTGTTATTGATTCTCAGGTAAAAAAAGGGGCTTTAAGCTACTCTTTTCTTCCTTCAGCAATAGACAAATGGGTTGGAAAGCATAGGGTTTTTTCAAAGCAAATAAATAATCTACATCACAAACACACATTAAAAGAAGTCATTAAAACTTGAAGAGCTGCTTGGCTATTTTTAATCTCTCTCTGCAGTATGTTCAGAAGTTTAACTAATTTGTTTTAACATCTCAATGTTCTTACTCAGATTCCTCAGTGCTGACAGCATGAGATAGGTGCACATGCTGGATGTAGGCTCAGGCTTCTACTTATAAAACATTAAAAAAATTAAGCTGTTGTTGAGCTGTAGTACTATCTAAAAATAAGTATCATAAAACTTAATACATATATTTTTAAATACTTTCATAACTTGTAGCTCTTCTTTTTCCTTTATTAGGATGATTATATGGAAGCATTAGCTCGGCTGCATCTTACTGTGACCAGAGCCTATAAAGTGAATCCAGATATCAACTTTGAAATCTTTATCCATAAAGTGGATGGTTTATCTGATGATCACAAGATTGAAACGCAGAGGGATATTCACCAGCGGGCAAATGATGACCTTGCAGATGCTGGATTGGAGAAGATTCACCTCAGGTGAGAAAAGCTGCTGTGCAGAGAATGCTAAAGAGGAGAGCAGTTTATTTGACAAGTTACCATTTTCTGTTTTCTTGAGTAGCAGGCAATGTGCTTTTGATCTGTGAAGGAAAGGGATAATCAGAGATGCTACATTTGACCTGAGCCAAAGTATCTTATTTCTGATTGCTGTCTTGGAGTGAAAGATGGAGAGCTTCTTAATAACAGATGACAAACATGCCAGAGTCCTTTCAGTTTTTGCTGCAGTTGCTGTCTTGAAATAAGTTGGCTTGGACAGTGACAGCAACCAGTAGAGTTCCAGGCAGTGGAGTGTATGCCACTACATCACTTCTGCCTTCTTTGAGAGCTCTCTGCCACACAGTCCCCTCGCAGTCGCTCATCCTCACTGCTGCAGCTGGCTTGGAGCCACCTGGGAGGACCTGTGCTGTATTCTTGCCTTGTGTCTTCTGGTAAAGTGGATTACTGTAGCAAATAGTGACAAATAGTGGACTTCTGCAGGCTGGGAACCAGAGGACATCAGTTTGTCATGGCTTTCTTAGCACTTTAACGCCAAATACAAATACATTAAAAAGAGAGGCCTGCTCTGTGAACATGCCAGCTTTAGAGCTCTTAACTACTCGACTGCATCACTACACTGATAAATGGGTCCACAGCTTTCAAAAATTAGATCACAACAGACATAGTCAGTAATACTCCCCTCCTGCAATTTGATAAATAGTTTTGTAAGGATACCAGCATGGGAGTCGCATTAAAAAGTTCTACATCAAGGTCTAGGTTTCAGTGTCTAGGTTGGGGTTTTTTTAGTAGAGAGATGAAGTCCTGTGTTGCAATCATATTGTGACTTTTGATCACAGGGTAATTGCATTACTATAGGCACTTACTGTTTGACAATATTTTATTTCACTCATATTATGAAAGGTACATCATGTTCACAGTATGTGGCTAAAAGGAAAATGTGGTGACGTTTTTTTCCAGCTTTTATCTGACAAGCATATATGATCATTCTATATTTGAAGCATTTAGCAAAGTGGTACAGAAACTGATTCCACAGCTCCCAACACTGGAAAACCTGCTTAACATCTTTATTTCAGTAAGTACTTACCATATCCTTTGTCTGTAGATCTGGCTATGTCCAACATGCATGTTCAGATACTCTGTTCACTGCCTTCTTAGAGATCATGAGCAGTGTGAACTCTCAGAGAAAGTATCAGAACTTAGTTGAAATGCACCTCCATGCAGCTTGGCCTCACCTCCCTTTCTATTAAACAGCATTGGTGAGCTGCTGAGCTACTCACAGTATTTCCTGAGTCACATTGTAGCATCAATCTGAATGTTGCAAAAGTCTGTGCTGCATGCATTTGTTTAAGATGTGCTTAAAACTTGTATGAATAAATACTTTAAAGAACATAATCTAGTCCGACCTCATTTGTGGAGCTGTCTATAGTGCTTCCCAGAATTAATTTTACTTTGTATCAGAAGTTTACCAAGCTTAAGAAAATCTTCTTACGTTGCAAAATTTTTAGACGTAGCGTCTACCACAACTTTTACCACTTCCATAGTTACCCTGAAGGCCAGTTAGGGAGCTTTGTATCTCTAGTGGTTTATCATCACTGTGGAAGACATTGCTTGCTCCACTCTTCTTGTATGTCTGATCCCTTCCTTTCCTTTGTAGTGGTTCTGACACTCACCTGTTCCCTCCTGGGGTTTCTATGACATGCACTTATGCACTATTTAATTTAGTTCAAAAAGCAGGTGGTGGAGGAGTCCAACATGCTCTTGTTATGACACAAGGTAAGAGATGGAAACATGGGGCAATGAGTGAAGGGGAGCACAGTGAGTAGGTTGTGAAAAGGGGAAACTCCCTATTTTAGTGGTCATAGTGGCTCCAAAAACTGCACACTTTCTCACAGAATTCTAATTTTGCACTTGGATCTAGCACAAATTTCTGAAGCTTCAATTTCCAAGCAAGGTATTTTGTTGTGTCTTTTTGTGATTTTGACATAAGAAATTATTATTCTCTTACTATTAAACAACATATTTATACTGTTTCATAATGAATGGTTTACTACAAAGATCAGTTTCTTCCAAACCAGCTGGACTGTATATTAGTTATTATCACGTAGTCTCAAAACTCCATGACAGAAAGGTAATGAAGAAATGATGCCAACAATTCTAGACCATTTAGATAGTGGTTTTGGCACACAGTCTTACAGAGAGAGCTATCTGAATAACAGTCTTCCTTGTGCCAGAGTCACCCCAGTCACTCATTGTGTGTCAGAGCTTTGTATGGAGTCTCCTCATTGTTTGGACTTGGTGAAGGGTTTGTACAGAATCTCCACATGAACTGAGCACAAGGAGCTTCCTGAATGACTGATGACAGTTGCTTGTGTGTCTGGAACACCCAGCCCCAATCATACCTTGAATATCAGGTATAATTTGTAAGGAAGAACAAGTACTTCAAATAAATGGGAAGTCCAGAAAAGCGAGGGCAGTGTGCTATTTCCCCTGTTCAGTATGGGAAAGAGTCTCAGACTGTTTCTTGGCTCCAGTTTCTTGGCGACCAAGGGCCACGTGTAGCTGCATCACTATGCTCAGAGCATGCTTGTATCTTCTGTCTGTAGACAGAGAGACTCAGAATGATTGTTTGCAACCACAGGAAGATTAAACATTGTTCTCCTGTATACAATTAATTAGGGGGTGCTTCTTTACCTTGGCAACTTAGTAACAACAAATTTTGGCATGGATTTCAGTCACACCCTACCTCAGGAAGCCAGCGTGTTGGATATCAGGGTGTGGGTGTATTCGTGTTCTACTTTTGGTTTTGCAGCAGCATTCATGAGGAAGTGCTTTCATACATGCCATGGAGAGTTCTAACACAAAAACCTGATGATTACAAAAATAGATCTGCAATCACTCTCAGGTTCACAGCAGGTTTTTGCCTAAGTTTATAATGCCACAGTGTGCAAGCATGTTTAAGGAACCATCAGTGTGATAATACTGCTTCTGCATTCTTTAATTTAACTACTTGTAAGTCATAAAATAACAGTTTGTTTGGCACTCAAAATCCGTGTAAATCTTACCTAACACACTTACCAGCTTCATATAGAAGGATGCCTGTTTCTTAATTACTGTCGCCTTATCAACCAGTCAAGTTGTGTGACATGGGAATGTGGATTTTCATTTGAGGGTTGTTTGGTTTGTTTTGAGGGATATTAAAATGTATGCATAAAACTAAACAATTATTAAAGTAAAAATAAAATTATGTACAGGTTTGATCATTTAATGACTTAAATTTTGTAATCTGTAAATTCAAAGGTAGTGCTTTAAATTAATTCATGAAATCTACTGTTTGATGTAAGACCTGTGTTTTTGTCCAAATAAATCCAAATAATTGTCCAAAATCCATTCCTAACTGGATGTGACTGGCAATATCCTCTTAAGTTCTTCTGAGAATCACTTTTTAGGGCCAGATTCTGGCTTACTCTTTATACTTTAAAGACAGAAAAAGATAGGCCTGCTTACCTATCCTAGGAATTGGAGTAATACTACCACTTTTACTGAACCCATTCTATTTAACGAATAAAAGCTGTCTTCTACATCATCATGCATATAACAAATAGTTGAGAAACATGGTTTGAATTTCAAGTACCTCATGATCTTTACCTATCCAAAATAAAATTTCATATATTCATTGCAGATTTTTCACAATGTCTTGGTTCAGATTAACCATGGAATATTGTTACGTTGATTCGGAGTGCTTTTAGCACATTTTACTACATCTTCTCTTCAGACTGTAGGGTTGTGTCAGAGAGACCTGGTGTTTATTCAGACCCTGCTCTCATTTAATCAGTGGCAGCCCTTCATTCAGTGAGGAACCCACCTGCTCTAGTAACAGAAACAGTTGATTTTTTATTGCCATTTTCCCTGAGTATTAATGATATAATGTCTCTTTGAATAGTACTTTTTATCCACCTTTTCCTGGGTTTTTTATGACTTGTTATTATTGTTTCTACAATTTCTGTTTGGGTTTTTTCGGGGCTGGGCGTGGAGCGAGGAGGGTGTCGAGTAATTTCCACACAAAAATTTTGGGAAATCCTCTGATTTTTCAGTTACAGTTGTAATAAAAACCCTGGCAAATGAAATATTTGAAGACATGTGGGTACAATTTAGTGGTTACTACTCCTGTCAGTCCATCCTACCATTTCACAGAGATATCTGTCACCATAAAAAGTTCTAAGGAAGCAAATACGTGCAGTTTCTCAGCAGGTCCTACCACAATGGATGAGTTGCAATTGAAAACAAGCTTAAGTTAAGAGACCAATTTTTGCCCTTACCAGCACGGGTAATGGCTGGCATGGCAAACGTCTCAAGATGAGAACTTTCTGAACTGTCACTGCAAGTACAGGCAGGCTGCAGCACCTGGAGCTCTGAGATGAAAACATCACTTCTCATTGTTAAACGTTACTATATTGTCACTGACATCCTAATAATTTAAAGTGCATCTTAGGGGTGCAATTGTACAGGTGAAATTGTTGCTATGTCTCTCTTTGTGTAATACAGAATTTTGTAATTGACTTCTCCAGAATGACACTGCAGGTCTCATGTTCCAGCTTCTTCTGTCTGAAATTACTTGTATTTTCAAATACAATTTTGGCCATTAATTACAGCTATGTACTTACGTGATATTTCAAGTGACTCTTGTAATTAGTCTTATTTGACAGCATCTGTTGAACTGTATGAGGTGCTGTCAGAATTACTGTTTAAAAAGTAAAATTACGGAACTACCGTATGTGGCCAGAACAACCAGCATAAATATGCATACATTTTTGTTCTTTGTGCTCAAAGAACATAGATTCATAGAGCCCTGTAGGCTGAAAGTGACCTTTAGAGGTCAGCTGCTGTTCAGAGTCAGGCCAGTTACAGCAAGCTGGTTATGGCTGGGTCCAGTTCAGCTTTGGGCATTTGGAAGGATAGAAACTCTACAAACTCTCAGTTCAGCATGCTCCCAATCCTTCACCACTCTTACTTTTTTTTTTTTCCTTACATCAAGTCATAATTTCAGCCTGTGCCTTTTGCCTTCTATCCTTCAACATTGTAGCTCTGAGAACAGTTTGGCTCTGGCTTCTCTGAACCCTTACATTAGATATTGTAGATAGCAATGAGCCTTCTCTTCTTCAGGTTGAATAAAGCCATTTCTCTTAGACTCTCCTTGTACATCCTGTGCTTCAGCCCATATACTTAAGGTATCCACAGTGTATACTTTGTTTTGATATTTTTTATTACTGACTTATTGAAATATGCCGCTCAGAGAGTCTTTTCCATTATGAAATGCAAGAAATTCACCTCTATACTCTGTTATTACTAATGGATGTTTGCAGCCTTAGTTCTGTGTGCAGTGATGGAAGAATGACGCCTTTTAAAGAAGAAAATGCCCAAAATACTACTGGCCATTGTTCAATAGCATATATAGTGTTGGAAATTTTTCTGCCTATTTCAGGAAATATGGAAAGCAGGAGAGTCACTTTAGTCACTTAACTATGTGTTAAATAGTTGACTTAGAAAAGAAAGAAGAAAAAAAGGAAAAGTTCTGTAACTACAAAAGAAGCTGAAACTGTTAAAACTTGTTAGGGATTTTCAGTGTGGTTTTTGGTGGTTACAAAACTACTGTGGCAGCAGTCCTAAACCATGTTAAAAAGGGAATCCCATATATGGAGACAATTCAGTTGGATGAAGAAAGTTGCTTGTCTTCCGGTATAGGTGGATACTGAAGTGTATTCTATAACTTTAGCAATACTGGGAGATTGCCCTTTCTTTTCATGCTGGAACAACTGCTCAGGTGTAATCCCTTGATATCCAGATAGCCAGCAAGGCTACTGTTTTCAGTTAAGCCGTACACATTTTTTTTCCAGGAAGCAGAGCCTTATGGCAGTTCACCTTATCTACACAAAGGGTAAGAGCTAGCATTCCTGGCTAGCTTCTCAGAGCTGTGAATATGATACATCTCCAGTATGGAGAGCATCTTAACCAGCTTGGCAGGATGACAGGAACATAGCTGTCATCACTTTAACAAGCCTTAGCATTTTAAACATGGCTTTAACCACCAGTGCTACATGAAACCTGAAGGCACCATCAAAACACTGGTCTTTCTCCTGTGGTCCTAAAAGATGTTCTACAGAACCAGACAGTAGAACAGCTACAGATCAATGAAAAAAATTCTTAGTTTCTTTGAGAGATCAGTTCCTGAACAATACTGTCTTCTTTGTCCATCAGTGTTTTCTTTCCTTTGTTTCTATCTTCTTATATTTCCAGCTAGAAAAACTTCGGATTCCAGCTTTCTTTTATGTCTGTTGCTACAATTAAAACATCAAAAGCTTGAACTTGGAAGCTTTTTCTTACCCCCCTTGCTCCCCCGCATTTTCCACTGAAAAGAAATGTACTCTCTCCAGGTGGAGAAGTTTGGGAGTGTAATTTGGCATTATGTCTGCTCAGAGGCAGATACTGCTGGAAGGTCTGTGAGCACTGTGGTTTGTTACAAATATGACAGTGCTGTATGTACAGTTCTTTCAAAATGAGCTTGATTGCAGTTTAACTTCTTTAGCCTAGTTGTTTTGTACAGCAGACAAGTAAGGGAGCAAAAAAGCTTGGTGTTAATTTGAAAGCATGGCTTCCACTTTTTTTTTCTTTTTTTTCTTCTCTTGAATAGAATTCTGGGATTGAAAAAGCATTTTTATTTGATGTAGTCAGTAAGATCTATATTGCAACGGACAGCACTCCAGTGGATATGCAAACTTATGAGCTCTGCTGTGATATGATAGATGTTGTGATTGACATTTCTTGTATATATGGGTAAGTAAATTATTAATGTTTTCCATAAAGTTGTGTACTGGCAATCTGAATAGCCTCAAAATTAGAGTGATGTGGGTATAAACAATAATGAGAATGGGTAATTTGCCAGGAGAGGGGAGGAGGAAGCGGCTGGCTTCTGAGGGACTGATCCTTCCCAGCAACAAGCACTGCTCCGTGTTCAGCCTCTTTTGTGAGCATCTTCCTCTTTCTATGCTAATAATTTTATTTGGAGGAAGAAGTGGGAAGAAACCAACCTAAAATAAAAGGAAACATCATCTTTTTGTTCCCTAGGGATGAAGTCAACAGAAGGATGCCTCCTGTTTTAAAAAGAAGTGGGGCCATATTTAGTTTCATTTAATAGCCAGTGGCCTCTAATTACCTCAGAGAGTTGTTTCACTCTCAGTTCCCTGTTTGTCCTCTATTTCCTACATAACCTTTCTGGTTTTTTTCAGTTTCCCCTTCTTATACATTAGCAAGTGGGAATCTCCTGGGCTGGCATGTACATCTCCTTGCAAGCTATGTTTTCAGTGGCTTGGCCCTTGGCTAAATGTAATGCCAGCCATTCCTGGGAAAGGCAGGAGCACGTGAAGAGTTAGTGAATTAAGATGCTTACACTTGGAGGCCAATGCACAGCATGCTTAGAGAGTGGTGGGCTGAGGTAGCTTTGCATTTGTACCCACTGACAGACTTGTACTCTTGGAGAAGGTACAAGGGAGAGTCCTGGTGCAGATGTGCAGTAAGCACTGGAGCAATAAACTGTTGAATACTTACCTAAAATCTCTGAAGTTTGTATATTCTACTGTGCATTTCAGATTTTGGAGTCATCACTTCAGTAACTGTATAAGAACTTGTTTTACAGAGGTATAAAATAAAGGATGGCTGATTTTTATAAAGAGAAAGATGCTGCTGTGTAGTTCAAAAGACTGTCCATTTAATAATTATCTGTACAACACCACTTGTGGGGCTCTTTATTTACAAAATATCATTCTGCCACTGGTTGTGTAGCCATTTAGCATTTATCACCAGAGATCTGCTTGCCACTTTTTAGTTACAGACTAAAGACATGATACTACAATTAATTTCTTGTCCTCTGTTCCTGTGGAACTTAATCTATTATTGAGACTAATTGTTCTGGGAGATTGGTGATAACTACCCATTTAACAATCTCTGTGTGTGCATTCAGGAATGAGGATAAAATTACAATGTTACAACATACAAAAACATAATACAGTGATCATCATGACACAGCATCTGTGAAGGAGAAATCTCTTTTCATAATACGATCTTGCAAAAGCCAACATCTCATGAGGAAAGTCTCATGATGTCTTAAACTATCAGTCAGCTGCCACCGCTCAAGCAAGGTTACTGGGTTTGGACTTACCAGTACAGACCTACTGTTTCACATGTTTATGATGTCATAATAGAAAGCACTGATTAAAAGAAAAGCAGCCTTGTGGCAAATGGCTTGTAACTTACAGAGGAAAAATAAGGTTCCAGTTCAGGCACGTGGCAACCAAACAATCTGATTTCTAGCCCCAGATCTAAGGTTTGGTGTGTGATCAGATAAACAATCTCTTTGTCTTCTTAGTTTACGTAGTGTGTAGTTTGAAGAAGAGATCCCCTGAAAGGTTAAAATGAAGATTTCATAAAGTTTGAGATTCTTTGGTGAGAGAACCAATGTAGCAGTACTTTTGTTAGCTAATCTGGTGTCTTACCTTTTCTTGTTTGTTTGAATGTTGCTCTTTAGGCTTAAAGATGATGGCACTGGAACTCCTTATGACAAAGAATCAATGGCAATCATAAAACTGAATAATACAACTGTCCTTTATTTAAAAGAGGTGACAAAATTCCTTGCTCTTGTTTGTTTTGTCAGAGAAGAAAGCTTTGAGAGAAAAGGTATTTTCCCCTTTTGTGGTATTGCATTAATTTTCCCTTGTATTACTGAGTTAATGAATAACTGAGGTTGTTACTAGCTGTTAACAGTTTCTAACTGTATGATAAATATTGAGGTAAGTACAGCTTGATAAAGCTTACATAACATGTTTAAAGGCATGAAGTACTTGTGTTGGCATTAAGATGGGATGAAATCATAAGCGTATTTGACAACATTCTGATACGAAAGCATTTGAAAACTTACATCCAATGCAGTAAAGCTTCCACCTGCAACTGTAGACTGTGTTTGTCTGTCTTGACTGACACTGATTTGTAACTGTTGATACCAGCATACACATTTGGAATAGCTTGCATGCTTGCCAAGGGAAAATTTTTGAAACAGGATGATAGATTGTTCTTGCTTTTCTTATATCTGAAAGGAGGTTTTTGAAAAGTTGCATATTTTGGACCTAGTCCTGTTTAGGAGTGCTTTAATATTTTGTAGTTAAAGTGCATAAAATTTCCTTGTTGTCTCTCTGACCCTGGTCAAGGTCAATACTGAACCCTTACTTCATGATCTCTCTGCTCACTGGCACGATGTTCACTGAGTTACTGGTCTTTGTGACATGCCCTGAGACCAAAACTCAACAGTGGAAGAGCAAGCCGTCATCTGGGCTTGTGTGCCCCATCTTGTGCTATTAATTCACCAGTCAGTGTTGGTGTGTTTGTGAATGCAGCACTTGTACCATGTCTGCTGCGCTGTTTGACAGCCTGGTGAGCTTTTGATAGAACTTAAACTGGTCAAATGCCTCTTCCATACCTCTACCACCTTTATTGCATATGAATGTTGGATGCAGACACTTTCTGTTGTAAGCATAAAAAGTGTTATTTCTGCATACTTACTAGCAGCACTGTTTCAGAAAAGACACCATGGTGAATAAACAGCCATTAGGGTTTGTCCATAACTGTGTGAGGTTGTTGTGTCTGCATAGTTGGGAAACTTGGTAGCCTGCACTCTTCTGCAGTTCAGTTCTGGTATTATTATGGAGATGAGCTTTTTATGCCTCATGATTTCCAAGTAATATTTTGTCTGAACTCTAGGGAGAGGGAAGATAATTCCTGGGGAAAAAAACCCAAAGTGTAACATGGTGGATTTAAACCACTTAAAAATATGTATCTCCTGTTAGGGAAATTGAAGTGGAAAATGCTGCAGTATTTAAGAAAGCTGATGGCATTAACATTGAATGAGGTCATGAGCTCAGTACCAAAATTCTAAAATTGTATTGTGGTATTACAGAATTGTAGCACTTAGTAAGTCTTCCAATTGACTACCTATATGGCTTTACAGCTTTTCTGTGGGATCACATTCAGCCCACTGACATGGTAATGTGATCTGCCTATTATGTAAGTATCTAACCTAACAGCATGTCTATTGTGTTGTTTTTTAATTACAATGTAAGATGAAACAGAGCTGACTGAGATTTGGTAATAGTTCTATCAAGTATCCATTTCAAAGTTTATGTATTGTCAAAAAAGGAACATTTCTTGATTAATAGATGCTACTTATTTCTATCACAGTTATTCTGTAAAATTTCCAAAATGACACCATATTTTATGAAAGATTTCGGTTTTTCTTCTAGTATACTGAGCACTTTTTCAAAGCCCTTTATGAAATTAAGGCTCTGTTATCTGCCAATGAACTTCTATTTGTTTTCTCTTAAAACTTGCAGGTATATTTAATAGCAGGCATGGTATCAAGCTGTAATGCTTACTGAATTATTTGTATTTATCAAATATGCTTTTGCTTAGCACAGAAGAAATTCCTGGACAGTTTACTGAATATGACTTCCAGACAGAGAGTATGGTATTTCACTAAACATAGAATATAAGCAATATTTTCATTACCTTATGTATATGAATGTCCTTATTAATATGTAAAACATTTCTGTCTCTGTAGGATTAATAGACTACAATTTCCATTGTTTTCGAAAAGCCATACAAGAAGTGTTTGAAGTAAGAATGAAAGTAGTAAGATCTCGAAAACATCAAAGCCACCTACAAAAAAATAAAAGACCCACTCCCAATGGGACACCAAGAATGCCACTGTAACTGAGGTTTTCTGGCAAAGTGGCAAGCAAAGTTTTCAGGAAGTTGATGTGACTTCTGCATCTCATTGCACTGAGTGAAGAGGAGAACAAATGGGACTGATGTATTATATGAATTTTCCCTGAACGTTCAGAAAGCACTGTTTAAATATTTTTATCCAATCAGTTTTTTTCATATAGTGAGCACTTTGAGCAAAATGTTGTATATATAAACATTGAGGTGAACACTTGTAAGAATTTTCTTAATATATGCTGTAAACCTTTTTCATGCCATATTAAGAAAAAACAGCTGTGACAGAAATACTGGGTACATAATTTGCACTTTTTCATGTTTTCCTTGTGGAGTTGGACTTTGATAAACTTAGGTTTTTTGGTGATTTTGATGCATGGTGTCAGGTAAAATGTATGCTGTAGTTTATTTACCTGCTACAATCAAATTGGTTAGTAAACAATTAAGAAAACTTGGTACAATGCCTTTTTAAATTTGTGACAGCTAATACCTAACATTCATACAGATCTAATTTCATATATTTTTCAATTTGTAAACTGAAGAATAATATTGAAGTATTACAGCAATAAGCACCTTACCAGGGATCGTAACTGGTAGGTAAATATTAGCTTTTATAAAACAGGCTTTTGGCCAAATTTCATCCAGAGTTCTCCTTAACACTGGTCATGCCCTCTCTTGGGTCTGTTTTTATTATTTACCTCAGCATATACCACTGAAATACCTTTCTATAAAGATGATTGTTTTGTAAAATGGCTCTATGTTGCACTGGTATTTTTCTAAGGCTTCAGAGGAGTATGTTGTATCTGTACGGCTGGATTTACATTGCTAAGTTTGTGTTGAGAGCCTGCACATGTACAGTTGGCGCAGTGAAGAATCTGTATGTATTTCCACCCTGATGTTCTGATGTACTGATAAGTCATAAAGATGTGAGCACTGGGTTCTGATTCCCTCTAATGGGTACATCTGTGATTGAAATCAAGACGAGACCATTAAATGAGGACTGGACAATCTACCTGCTGTAATAATCAGCCTACATTACTACTTCTTATTTTAATATTGAATATGGGGAGATTTACCACAGGATCAGCCAGGACAGCGAGCACTCTCAAACCTAAAAAGAAGCAACACTTACTTTCCATGTTCTGTATTCAGTGTTTTTGTTTAATTAGTGATACAAAACTATAGTTTCTAGTTGGAAGGGAAACTTTTTTTTACCAATTGCATGCATAGTCCAGTGATTTTGTTGGCAGCTTTTGGGAGTGAGAAGAACTTGACCAGAATGGGAGGCAGCTTGCTGTACACCAGGAACAGGTAAGGGGAAATGTACCTTATTCACAGCTAATCTGCCCCTAGCCAAAATAGCTCTGGAGGCAGGCAGGAGGATCGAACCAATAGCTCTGTCAAGAGTTGTGTTGTAAGTAATGCAGTTCTAGGTGCTCAGGAAGGTAAGAAATATTGATAATAGTGAAAACTACTGATCCTGGTGCTGGTGTGAAGAATAGTGACAGTAGCTGTAGTCAAACCAGTGTGTTTTCAAAAACACAGAGTTCAGATTCCTTTTGGTACTGTCACCAGTAATAGCTTAGTTGAGGGCAATTCTTCTGACTAGCCCCTCAGGTAAAGTAATGGAAAGCTGTTTTCAGAGTTCACCAAAGCAGTGATGGGTAAGAAACACCTTTTGGCAGCTTTCCACAGGACTTTCAATTTGTTGAGATCCACCACTGGGTCACAATTTCTGTCTGCTCTTCACTCCTACACGTATCCAGGTGTAGCTGGCTATGTGGGACTAAGAACACCTACCAGGCTGGGCCAGATTTTTTCTTAATGTGTAAATAAAGTATCTCCTCATAGTGGCTATGGTGTGAGTCATAACTGAATGTAGCTTCCATATATTTGGCCTGAATTCCATGTAGTCATGCATGCCCCTGTATTAGAGACCATCAGCTTGTTTAAGACAGTGGAGTTAGCTCTTGCAGTCCCCCTTAGAATTTGGAATAGACTATCTAGCATGATTTAGTGAAGGTGACTTTAGCCAAGATAAAATTTCCACTTGGATATTATCAGAGTAAATATAATTTTCATCAGATTACTTCTGTTTCAAATATAAAATTGAAAGAATTTTAAAAATTCATTCGTTTTAGTGTTTAACTTTGGTATTTTCAGGTTAGGTGATGACTCATTTCACTTTTGAGTAATCATTTTGTAATGTTCTAGCTGAAGTGATTGAGTACTGAGTGAGCCATTCTTTTTAAGAACATATTTTAAAACTTGCTTTTTCTTTTAAAAAAACTTTATTTTAAATTTTATTGAGATTCTAGTTTTTATTTTAAAGAAGTGAAATACCCCATGTGCTACAAGAGCCACTTAGGAAAAGGCAGTGTTGATACACCTTTTCTAAAATTAGAAATTGTGCAAGAAGTAATTACTTTCCAAATAGTCCAGTATTTCTAAAGTACCTAATCCGAGAGTCTCCATTTTTTATTTATCATTGGAGTATTACTGCAACCCTAGGGTATATCACCGCGTTCCGCAGCCGTAGGGAGGAGGAGAGAAGATCCAGCAGGCAGGAATTGTGGAGCAAGATTGATTTATTTAATTATTTTACAAACTCTTTTATAGACTTTTTTCTTCATAGTCCAATTGGACAAGGATCAGCCACCCCTTGGGGGTGATTGGCTAAAATCCTAAAACATCCATTGTCAAAATATTTTTCTACTATACCATAAACAAGACTTTCCAAGGCTGCAGGTGTTTGGTTGTTTACATAACTCTGCTACCGCTTCTGTGTGAGAGAAAAGTCTCTCACGGACTTAGAAAATAGCAAGAAAATCCTTGCTAGCAGCATTTTTGTATCCACATTGGAGTTAACTAAAAAGGCTAGGGACCATTAATGAACTAGCCCTGTAATTTTAAAACACTGGTTTATAATAAACCCAAACCAATTTAGTATCTCACAGACATTTTAAAGTCAGGAGCTAGATAACTATACAATAGTTATATCCAAGAACTTGTTATAGTTGAGGAAGTCCCCGTAAGTAATTCAACAGTCAGCAGCTCAGAGTGTGTAAAGGATTCTCTGAAGAGTTAAAATGCACCTTTGAGCATGCACTGGAATGGCTATTTAAAATGTTACAGTGCTGAAATACTTTCTAAAATCCTGTGATTGCCAACATGCTGTGCATTGGCATGGAAGTGTAATTGACAGGAGCAAACTACTCTGATAAAGTATAATTCAGATGGATCATTTGAGATCTCATGTTTCATGATAGCACTGGTTTTTTTCTCATTAAAACAAAAATGCTGTGGTTTCTTGCATGTGAAATTGCACTCCTGATGGTTTGATATTAAGGGAGTTCATTCTGTGAAAGTACTGCAGGAATTTTTAAAAGAAATGTTAACCTACGAACTCCCTCTATTTTTATATGCATCATCAGATTAAGTTGAGGAATTAAAGAAAATAACCCTAAATAGGTTGTTGTATACAGCAGCCACTGTTTGCTTTAATGACTTTAATATTTACTGTCACTGTCATTTGCAATAGTCACTGTAGAATATTTTTTTCTTAAACTGAACACAGGTTTTCCCTTTTTTGTACTGAATGATGTACATGACATTGTCATGATTTTTGTGCTGCAGCTTTATCTCTGTCCTGTTCGATAGACAGATCATTAACACCAAAATTTCTTTCAGATTCTAAATATTTATCAATAGCCGCATGTGAATTTACTCAGTTACAGATAAACACATCAAATTCTCCCATTTGAGCTATGTGGAAAATGAGAAATAAGCTTGGTTGGGAAGTTCTTTTGGGCTCCTCTATATGGTGGCATATGGTTGACATCCCACTTGATTTCTCACTGTATTAATATTTGCATATTAGCTCATGCACATATCTTCAAATAGCTGCATTTAAAAATGACACTAGCAGATTGTTGCTTTTGTTTTCTCCCTGGTATCTTCTGTGTTACCTTTCTCAATTTGCTATCTCTGAATTTCACATTGCTCTGTACCCAGTTCTGATACCCAGTCTCCTTGGTTCCTGCCAACCTATTCCCTTTGGCGTCTAGGCATTATGAGCCAGAGGCTAGGTCTTGAGCTAAAAAATACTGAAAAAATATTGAGTACGAAGCCACCTAAATTGTAAAAATCCATTACATGCTATTAACATCCTTAAAAAGATTCAACATACTTATGTAATCCTGGTTTTTATGCATGCCATAAAATACATGTTCATATTGAAGTTACAGTTTATATTCGTAGTCAGATTTTAAACATTTATTAATCATCTCCAGAACATATTTTAAAATTAAAAAAATATATATAAATATGTCCAGGACAAAAACCCTAGTGCAGCAGTCTATCACAATGCCTCTTGGACTAAACTAACATTTTCAATAAGGTGAAAGATTTTCATGACACTAGTCAGAGAAGATACTGTGCTGAATATTTTCCTTAATATCTGGACCTGCTACAAGAAAGAAGGATTATTTAGTTCAGAATGGCAGAATAGCAGAAGAAAAAGAGAAAAAAACCCATTGATGTCCTTTCTTAAAAAAACAAAACCAAAAACAACCAAGCCAACAACTAACATGTACTAGCCTAAATTGAGAAGCATTGGGATTAGATACATGGGTGAGTGCAAACATGAGAAGCAAGAAAAAAAGTACAGAGTAGCAAAAAGTACAGTGTGTAGGCCAGAACACTGCGGTGTATTCAAGCTGCCTTACACAAAATGTTCAGGTTGGATATTAGGAGGAATTTCTTCACAAAAAGGGTGATTAGACACTGGAATGGGCTGCCCAGGGAGGTAATGGAGTCACTATCACTGGAGGTATTTAAGGAAAGATTGGACATAGCACTTAGTGGCACTAAGTTGACCTGGTGGTGTTCAGTCATAGGTTGGACTTGATGATCCCAGAGGTCTTTTCCAACTGAATTGATTCTGTGGTTCTGTGAAAATGTATACTAAGGAAAGATAATGGGCTTATCACAACAGGATCAGCCACAGGGAGGTGATGTGGTTGAGGGTGGTTACACCATATGGTCCTCAAAGGCCCAAGGAGCCCTGACAGGGAGCAACAGGACAGTATCAAAGCTGCCTTTCCTTTTATAGCAGGATTTACCCTTTGTGTAGGTTTTTATCTCTATTCAGTGCAAACTAAATGCTATTCTTAACTGTGCTGAACTGAAGCGTAGTGTCAGTACAAATATAAGTAAACCATATGAACACATTCACACTGGAAATCAAAAAGAATTCTAAAGCAGGAGAGCAGCACAGGGAGAGCAAACAGTCTGACTACATCCAAGAGCAACCTCAGCTTGCCAGTGAAAATGGGTGTAAGTTGTGGTGTGTCAATTCCTCAAGAGTGCTAGCATCAGGGAATGCTATAGTCTTAACTCACTTCCTCATCAGCACTGCAAATTTCTGACCCAGATGAACTTACGTTTGCATTTGGTGTTTATGTGTCAGGTAGGTGCCCACTCAGCCAGTTCAATCCATGCATCACTGCAAATTTATGTTCTTGGTCCTCAAAACTGGGCTGCCTCCTTACTCCTTCCCACACAAACCCCAAGTCGCATACCTAGCGCATGCTTCCTTGATAAATACTGCACTAGTCCTTCCTCAGCTTTCTGTTATCCAGATAAAACAATCATCCAACAGTTTAGGAGCCAGTAGTGCTTTCAGACTCCATCACAACTAGTGCTGCAAGTTCTCTTCTGAAGCTGGAGTTCCTCTGAATGCTGGTGATAAAACTGCCTAATTGGATGGAGTGATGGATGCCCCAGCAATAAACTTAAAACCTTTCAGCAGCACTCCTGGGGTTTCTAGAAGCCCCACCATCCAGTGCGGTGGTATCATTCAACTCTGACTTGTTCTGGGTCAAGTCAACTATGGATTGAATTTTCCCATTGCTTATGCACATCCACATCTGGTTTTGGGGCTGCTCTGATAATGAGAGCCATCTGGGCTGTGGGAAATGTAACCTGTTTCAACTCCTTTTGCACAGCAGTATACAGAGAGAACAGGTGTGCCTTCTGGCAAATCCAGTAGTGCCAGATCAAAAGGTCCTGGGACCATCTTTGTCTCCAAACCCTGTGCTGAGAAGTGGAACCATACTCTTGTTTCTCTGCAATGCCATTTTCAATGACTGAATTGTCCTCTGGTGAGCCAAATGGTCTGATCCACAAATTGCTTCTCTTCCAATACTCCCTTTGCAGCTGCTTGAACTTCTTTGGGCTGTCAGTATGCCATTCATCATGCTGCCTTGATCTCATATCCTAAGTGCTGAATGCAAGTTTTGCAGCAGAGGCACACAAATTAATTTACTCCCACCAGTCCTGTTCCCCTTCCTCAGCACTGTTTCTAGCTCTGTTCCTTCAGTAATTTCATTTCATATTTCAATTCCACATTTTCTGTCTATAAAGCAGCAGTTGTCATTCAAATTTTGTATTTTTCATAAAGTCCATTATGCAGAAACTTGAGTGTTTGCTTTAAATTTAGTATTCTCTTGACAGATTATAAATGTCTTTCTGCTTTACTCAGTACACTCTCTCCCGTGAAAGCTTCCTGCTCCCATGAACTGAATGCTTTCATAGAAGTTTCTCAGGATGGAAGAAGTTCTTTCCTTCTTCTCCCCCCTTTTTATATTGCTACCATTAATAGTCCCCATAAAAATCCTGTCATTTGAATAGTTATGACAACACCAGGCTGCACAGTTGGTTTTAGCTTTTGTTATTTCTCTTCCAGAATAATAACATTCCTCTGCAGCCTGCATCCCCTGCAAGTCTGCATCCCCATGAGTCACTTTGCTAGACACCATTCAGCAAGGAAAAAAAAAGCCTGCAAGCAGCTACAGACAATTTAGGAATGTAAAGTAGTAATTTATTGGTTAATATAGGTAGCAAGCTACTAGACTAAGCATGAACATGCTCACCTTCCTGTGCAAGACAACAGATGAGTCTTCCCTGGCTCAAGTGTCACCAAACTGCCATCTTTTGACTCCCTGCTTTTTACTTCCAGCATTTTACACCTTTTCAACACCGTTGCCTTTTCTCTGGACCATATCTCAACAGCCCTACCTCCATGTCTGGGTCTGTCTTACCTTGCATGGCTCTGCTGTGCAGCTATTTCCCTGAGAATGCCGAACCAAGGCTCCGGGGCTAAGCCCTACCAGGACTGGACTGTGGAGCCCAAGCAGCTGAAAATGCAGAGGAGAGCGACCTGGTATCAGGCAGAGGAGATCAGGCAGTACAGTCAGCTGGAGTCCAGGGAGCAATGCAATCTGCCAGAGGGTAGGCATGTTCGGTCAGCAGAGCCACTCTCTGGGCTCTCCTGACTGTTGTGGCTTTAGTTAGGGCTTTAGTCTGGGTGCCCACATGGACCCCTTGTGTCATTGAAGGCGCTCTAGGCACTTCACCTGCCCTCATGCTGCTGCTGTGTTCAGAATGGCACCAGTATCCCATACCTTTCTGCTCTGTACGGATATCTGGCATACCTTAGGATACCTCAGACAGCATCAGATGCTTATGTGTGTGCAATTGAATCAAGCCACAGATTTCCACTAACCATCTGAGAAACTCCTGTGTGTCCCACATATCTACAGGAGGCTGGTGAAGAGAGCTGGTAACTGAAAATATCTTGGTTAATGACACAGTAAGCTTACACTGATTGGTAAATGCTTTTTGAGGAGCTTTAAATTAAGAGCCTGATCACCAATCCTTCATTTCTATTGCTGAGTCAGTCAGAGCTGTATGCAGGCAGGAACATGCAAGTGCACATTAAAGTTGTGAGTAACAGTTTTGGAATGGATGGGGTGGAAAGATTGCTTGATGGCAGTCCAACAGACAAACCTGACTGCTTTCCCTCTGCCTGATGTGTAATTGTGAGGACAGGTGCTCCCTTCCCAGAAGGAAGCTTATGGGAGTAAGTTAAAGTGAAGGGGCATGTAGAGCCATTCAAACATGGAAAAAGTGATAAAAAGAAAATCTGGGGCCTGAAGCCCTAAAGAGACCTGGTTGCATGAGTCAAAGGCTATGCTCAGCCTTTTCTCCTTAAACAGTGGCACAGGAACAAAGTATTTTTTAATCTGAGTAGTTCGCAACTTCCTCCAACTATCTGGTGTGCTCTGCAATTTGCATGGTAAAGAATATGCACCAGAGAAAATTTCTGCCATTATCTGTAGCTGCTAAAGATAGAGCAACTAAATCAGGGAAGTTCAGAGTCACGAACAGCTGTCACTTGGACACAACTTCAGCTTTGACTTGGGTCTTTGCACATGTCTTCTGAACCAGGAAACCATCTGAACTATTACAGCAATGATGCCAGAACACTGTGAGTCAACTGATTGTCGTGACTCTCCCCATTCTTCAGGGAGTAAAGAAAAGGCGAAAAATTTGTAGCTTTATTTTGACTTCACATTGTGGAACATATTGTTAGTCCACACTAACTCTGCACCAATGGTCCAGATCGGGCACTCGCTTGCTTCATCAATTAAAGCAATCTGGTAATTCCTTTCCCCACTGTCTTTCTTAATTTCTGAAATAATGCTAATTAAAAGTCAGCTGGCAAAGCCCCCCATTTTGTGAGATGGTTGCCTTAGAACTAAGCTTGAAGAACAGACAGTAATTGCTTTCCTGAGAAGCACCATCCATCTGTGCAATTGCTACAGGGCATTGGTTACACAATGCCACACTTGTTTGTATGGGTGAGGAGGAGGTGTGCTTGTTGAATCCAGATTTACAACGTCTGAATTCACATAAAGGATTTTAAAAGCCGAGACAGTATCAGCCACAATGAGTACCACAATGATTTCTCTTGCAAGTGAGTCATATCTGTTCGCACTGACAATATAGGCATATGAATATTAGATTCCTTAATTCCATTACAGTTTAATTCTGCAGTCAACTGCTTGTATTGAAAGGTTAGTATTATAAATGAGGCAAACCCTTCTACATTTTGTGAATTTGTAAAAGCAGGGTGTGGTTACTCTGTACAAAGAACTATTGTATTATCATAAGCTTCTGTGATCTCAAACCTTCTCTAGAATAAATAGTTTGTAGCTGAGTTTATTACACAGCCTACAAAGCATACAAGCCCCACTCTTTACCCCACTCATTACCTAACTGACTTTAGGTAATCACTTCAGGTAATTTACTTTAGGTAATTACTTTAGGTAATATTTATACACTGTTGAAATGTACCTCATCTCGTACAATTACACGATCCGCACAGAGAAATAAATAGGAGTTCAGTGTCACATTACCTAGCATAATTCCCTGAGATGTGTAAGAATATACACTGATGCATCACGCCTTTGTGCAAAAACTGAACCCCTATGTCACACAGGTGTTCTGCCTCCCAGAGAAAGGGGAGGTTTTGGGAGTAACTCCCTCTTTGGGGGCTCCTGCGGGACTCTTCTTAGAGAAGTGTCCATCCCCCCAACTCTGCATGCTGACCTTTGTGATTCCCATACTGGCTGAGCTCCCTTCTAGGACATTTAAAATCAGTTCTTCAAGGATCTTACTGTTAAAAACAAGAGACTATATTGACTGAAATGCTTGTAATTCTTCTGAACTGAGGGAAAATGCAGGATACATTTCTCTCAGGTATAGAGAGCTATGTATATCAGATGCAGCTATATATATACATCCATCTAAAAATACCTAACTAGGGTGGTCTAGAACACAGAGGACTTGGCTTAACCCCCTTTGCAGCTCACTGAAAAATGCAGGAACTTTTAAAGCATGATTTGTTGGGTGTACAGCTAACATCTATTCCAGGCAAGATGAACTCCCAGTTCTCTCAATCAGCTATAAAGCGAGCCTCAGGAAATCAGCTCAGAAATGTGTATCCATAGTCTGCAAGTGTTCAGCAGAATTCTGCCCATTATTTACTCTGACTTGGCCTTTCTTTCACAGTAAAAACACCTTCAACTGAAAAATTATTCATTTTATCAAACCTTATGATGTCATTAATTTTATAATTTTTTTTGCACCAAAAGGGCCTATATGCTACTAGGTGGATCTATCAGTCTCTGGACCTGGGTGGATCTATCAGAGTCTCTGTTTTCATCCAAAGATAACTACAGAAAAGTACACAGAAACATGAGAAAAAAATTCAGCACAGATTCAGTGTGGCATTAAATAACAAAATCTTTCTTGCAGCAGTGTTCAGGCAAACTTTCAGTTTCTATGTGCTTCAGCTGAGCATGTTTATTTTTTCACCAAGTTAGATCATATGACAGGATACACAAGCTACATGAAGTGCTGCCAGCATGTAGGATTTGACTGCAATTTTGCTACTATATTTGGTGTTTGGTTTTAAAACCCACAAGTTCTAGTACAAAATGGCTTCTTCCTGCAAAAGTCTAAACAAAAGGCAGATGAAAACACAAATCCAAAGGGTATTTTTAACCAGAGGCAGGAAGAGGAGGGAGGCTGCTGCTTCTGGACTGGCAACACTGACTGTGCAAGAGCTCTGCAGTGCCAGCTCCTCGTGTGCCCCAAGCAGCTGCTGGGATATGGGGCTGGGAATTAATCCCCAGATCTCCAACTGTATGCTGACTACCTTGCAGGAATCAGCAGTTTCATCTGGCAGCATTCATGTCCTGCAGCTCTGACTTTTAACTAATGGTACATCTGAAAGTGAAAACAGTCTTGTACTGCTAGCTCTGCACAGTATCTCATGGCGATTCCCCCAGCTCCCAGCCAGGCCACACTGTAGCTTACTTAAATGGGGAAAATGTGCACCTCCTTTCAGTGTTACTTCTCTTGCTTTAGTCTATTCAGCTTATTTTCAATAGTGCTTAGCTGTCATGCAGTTAGAGTGACTATCTTTTTTTAGCTGAAAGCCCAAGTTTCACATTAACTGCAGGTGCTTCCTCCTTGAACTATAAAAAATGACACTGTGCATCCAGGGTCAAAGGCCAGAGCCCAGAAGGCAAAGCTGAACTCCACATGACACTTATGTAGTACCACTTTATCCTATTAATGTTATAACACAACTTCAAAAATTATCTTCAACCAAAATAGATTCCAGAACTTTTTACATGGAAATCCAGATTTCTGAATGCAAAATATCTCTTTCATACTTTGGGGAAGGGCACGATTTAGTGACAGATCATCCCAACGCCCTTCTCCAGCTGCACAGCAAGGTGGCTCTGGAAGACAAGGAAAGACGAGGCATACTTGTGACCAAAACAGTTTGTGAACCTGACAGCCAGTGCCTGCAGCTCACTGTCTCAAGTGGTCAGAAATGCTGAAATGTCATCAAGAGTTGATGGCCATTTAATGTACCTTAGGGTGCTTTCGTTGCAAGAGGGAACCCCAAGGTCTGATGACCTCTTTTCCCATCTCTATACATTAATAACCCTTTCTATTATTCATAGTGCTTTGTCCTGTAAAAACGATGATCACTTCTTCCCTTTGAAAATTCTGCTAGTTGTTCAGGAGTAAAGTCCCTTTCTTTACTTATTGAAGGGAAGACTAACACATTGTTTTGCGTTTGAGAACATGGCAAGGTGAAAAATATGTACCTACTCAAATATTTTTATTTACAACTGTTTGCCATTGCTGTTCAAAGAGGGAAAAAGAGAACTAAGACATCAAAACATAAAGAATTATTTTTCTTAGTATGATTATGAAGAATATAAAAGTAACATGAAATTAGGGACAATTAATTTCACAGGTGAAATGAAGGACAATATGAGCTAGATATGAGCTTCAAAGTTCTGATGAGGACAAGCACATTTTTTTCTTATTTAGAGCTTGTACTGAATCAAAAGGAAACAGAGACTCCTGAGATTCTGACCACTTGAATTTAGATATTCTCTTAGCAATATATTCTTAAAAGTGCTATCCCAAGCATATTACGCCTATAACCAGGTGGAAGAGAAACAGTTGTAGATACAAATATCCCTCTGTCACTGTGGCATGGAAAGGATGGCTATCAAGTCACACTCTTGCTGGTAATTCTTGCCTAAAATAATAATCATTGGCGTATGACACCATTTCAGTCTTTCATGATCCTGAAAACCAAGAAACAAGATCCTACTAAGTCTCATAGTGAAGTCCTTTGGGCGGGGTGGGCGTTGGGTCTGTGGGGGTCCTGAAAGTCCCCTTTCCGAGCCCCCAGTTTTCAAACCCATCGAGGTCCAGAGGCACCATCACCTCTGCGGGTCGGGGCGGAGCCGGGCCGGGACGCAGAAGGGACACTGCCACTGGCCCAGCCACCGCGGCCCGGGCACGGCAGCACCGCGTCCCCTCCCGGCTGCGGTTCCGGGGCCGGGCGCGGGGCGGTGCCGGCGCGGCAGGTGCCTCCCCCCGCGGTCACGGCGGGGCTGTCGCCGCCGCTGCCACGTCAGGGGAGTGTCCTGAGGCGAGGCGGGCTCGGCAGGGCCCGGCCTTCCTCCTCCGCCCCCGCCGCCGGAGCCGTCGCGGACGGAGCGAGCGGTGCCCGCTGCCATGGAGGCCCGGTACAACCTCAAGAGCCCGGGTAGGCGGCGGGGCCGGGCGGGGGTGGCGGCCGCTCCTTCACGGGCTGCCCAGGCCGCTGCGGGCGGGCGCGCCCGCCTCGGGGCTACCGCGGGTCGCGGAGGGGTCGGGGGCCGGGGCCGAGGCCGCGGCCGGGAGGAGGGCCGGGGGCCGCGGCGGCGGGTCCCCTGCGCCGGGGCGGTGGCGGCGTTCAGGCGGAGGCCGGCCGGGATCGGTTCGCCTAGCCTTCGCAGTGCGATGGCGTTGAAACCTTCCTCCGAGCTGTAATTCGGTTCAAAACACCCTGACCGCCAAGTCTGTGTGCCCACGCATTTTTTGGTGGTTCGTGGAAACGTACCTTTGAACGTTTAGTCAGGTGGCCGTGCCCTGTTCCCCGGGGCATCGCCTCCTCTCCGACTAGGTGCGTGTGAGGGGACAGACTGCCAAGGATAACTTGGCCTGTGTGCCGTCAGTTTGTTTTGCAGAAGTGTTGCTGTACAGGCTCTATTCACTTGTGTGTCTGTGTTTGTTCACATGTCTGGTTTGACAAGTTTGCATGTTAAAATTCATGCCTGTAACTCCTGGCCTTTCCTTTGAATCCTTGAAGTGAGAGGGACGCCTCAAGAGATGTGGGTGATGCCTGGAGAAACAGCGCTAGAAGGGAAGGTTTTGATTCCTAGGAAGCAAATAGTGCACAGGCAATGTCTGCCCGTATGGCTGTGTTGGAGCAGTGGCTTCTGACCGGCTGTGCCAGGGCTTCACCTTCTGAGAGCTGCTTGCACAGCCAGAGGCCTGACACTGCCGAAGCAAAACCTCATCCGCAGCTTGTAAGGGCTGGTCGGGTTTGTGTGTCGGCTGTTGTCCTGCCCCTGCTTTCCCCTAACCAGCTGTTGAGAAATAGGCATTATCGGCTTCATGTTATTATGATGAATAGTGGCTTTATTTTTTAATCATACCGTCCTGTTACCAGCGTGGGAGGTGGGGAGAAACTGAATGTTACGGTGAGTTGTACTTTACAAATGTCAGTGACAGGCTTGTTTACAAACATATCTCATGCAGATGATGTGTCTATTGCTAAATTATGTCATTTAGCCTCACCCAACCCAAGTTGCATAACCCAAAGATAAGAAGAATCACTAAGCAAATGATGAACTTGTTGTCATTTAAAATATCAGGAAGGAATACTTTTTTTAGGGAGACATGCAGGATGTGTGCCATATGTGAATTTACAAGGCCACACAAACATGCTCACTAGTTGTGGTTCGCCACGTCATGGGAAACAGCGGTGGTGTGCTGTATGACAAGCACCTGGGATCTGGGTGGAGAGGACAAATACTTGTGGCTTAATTTAGAAATGTTCTTCCCCTTTGTTGTTACTTGTCTCCCGTATATTCAAGAGAAAATTACTGGAATTAATTTTCAGCACCTGTGTTATTCTATAACAAAATGAACTTTATGCAGCAAAGACAAATAATTCATACAATGGATCAATATTACTTCTCCCAATTAAACGTGTTTGGTTGCATATTAATATATTAAACTATTTTTTTCTATATAGATACTGACAGTTTATAAATTATATGAATAACTTTTAAAACCTCTATAACGATTTAAAATATTGATTTCAATAGTCAATATGTGTGAAATCGTTCACTGAACAGATGGGCAGAAAGGTGTTGAATAAGTATAAAAAATATTTTAAATAAATATTGTTTCTTCAACAGTTGTCCATTAAAATGAGTTGACTGTAATTATGTATAGCCACTGCTTTTAGTCTGGCACTTTACTTGCTAACCAGGTAGATAAGCATATGTAATTACTTAATAGTTCTGTGCATGTTTTACAAATTCTGATCTTGTTACACAGTTACATGTGCAGTTTAGTGGTGGTATCTTACTCTTGCCATTCGACTACAGGCTTAAGATGGAACTGTAGAATATTCTAATATTAAGGTGGTTTCAATTAATGTAAATGCACTAAAATACATAAAAAGAAGTCCACCATATTTTCTATTTCAAGGGGTTGTGTCATCTCCGAACTAAAGGGATTATTTTGGTAACTGAGCCTTCTAGGGCTTTAGAACAAGTAACTGTCCTTGTGCCTGTTGTTCCTTTGCCTGTAATAGAGGAAGAACCAAGCTGCTAACCTTTAGGTCAGCTTTAGGGATTTGGAACATGCTATCTTGAGACAGAGTGGAAAAAGTAATCGTTTTGTACCTGTACAAGAGGCTTCTACTGTTGAAATCTGCTTTTGGACTTGAGCAAACTGCAAATGGTGACTTCCATCTGCTCAGTAGTTTTTAAAAGGGCAAATCTTAGTAACCCTTTTAGTATAAGTTGCTTTAATGTAATGTTATAGGTGAAAATACACTTTAAATAGGAAAATTTTGGTAAAAGAAACATGTGTTTTTAATTGATCTTTATTTTTAAGCCAAATTCTGCTGTAGAATTATGAAGCACCTGAGGTTCATCTGTGGTTAATACCTGGATTCCTCTTCTATGAATATGCTGGGCCAGATTGATGAGTGGGTATCATTTAGGCTCTCCAGTGCCGTACTTTTTGTGTGCTCTCAAGCAGACCACAAAAGAGCGATATTGCTGCACAGCTTTGTCCTGCTGCTGATTGCTCCTAGGCAATGTGTTCATCTTCATCCTTATCCCTGTTTCTACAGCTAATATTAGTTCATCCCAACATATCTGAAAGATGGTAACTCTCCACAACACAAAGCACGTTGTTCCGCTGCACACCACATCTGTGTCGATGAGAGGCAGCGCAGCTCTGACAGGTCTCAGTTTGCCATAGGTACAGGCCGTGGCCAGTGCAGGTCTGGGATGGCCAAGTGGCTCCTGTTTCCTGCCAGTTACTCTTTGTAAGAGCAAGGAGCCATGGAAGAATTCACATGATGCTGTCTTCTCACACTGCCCATGAACTTGAGTTTCTTTTTTATTTCTTCCCAAAAAGACCGGTAATTTTGGAAGGGATGAAATTTCACACTTCAGGCTTCTTTGTATTGCTTCAATAAGGCAAAGCCTTGTAAGCTGTTACTTCATATTTTTGTGTGTATTTTTAGCACTTGTAAAAGGGCAGGCTATTTTCTGTCATAGGATTTCAAAATGGTTTAGTCAGTGTATATCAACCTGCTACCACATGGCTGATAAACCTCTCCCATCAATATTAAAGCTCAGCTGACTAAAGCACAGACTTCATCCTCTTCATGCTTCAGGAACATCCCTATTTTCTGAAATTTATAAGACAGCTACTTGGAATAATCTCTTAACTTTTTTTTTCCCCAAGAGCTGTGACCCTTAGCCTGCTGTAAGATCAGACACCAAATCTTGTAGTCACTGCTCTTGTAGTGACAATCTCTCGCTTTTGCGTAGGCTGTGACCAGGCATCTGAGCTGGTATTAGCACAGACACTTGAATTATGAAGAGCTACTTACAGTGCCTCACACAGAGCCCACAAACAGCAGTGGGTTTTTGTTTTTTTTTTTTCTGGGCAGGGTTTGTTTTGTTTTCAGCAGACCACCTCATCGATTATTTGATTAGCAAGGGCACTGGAGGCATAGGGAGAGCACGTGGAGGGAGGCATGGCAAGCTGTCCTGCATTTTTGCCCAGGGCAGTGCTTTGGGATCTTGGAGGCATAGGAAAAATAACAATGCTGAGATTGTGATCGTCTTAGCTGTCATCTTCAATAAGATTGCGGCTTTTTCTACAAACTGTACTTCTTTCTCCACTCCATATTTTGTACAAGTAAATGTTCTGTGCCAACAAGCACACGTCAGTTCTTTTTTAACAAAACAGAGCAAATAGGAAGTAGCGAGTAGCTATTGTGCTGCTTAGTGTCTTCTGTGTACGAAATAAGGATAGATTGTTTAAAAACAAAAAGTTGAACAGATGTTAAAATTTTATTAAGGCTGAAGATACTGTTTGATCTTAGTGTGTTCAACAAGCACCTTGCATTTTGTAAGTTTAACCTCCCGTTGTTAACAACGGCAAAAAAACCAGTTGTTTTGAATTGCAACTACAAGAAGAGTACTGTACTTGCTGCTGCCCTGAGGGAAATGAGTACTAAAGGTTGGCTGTTTCTGAGGGTGAGAGGAAAGCAAGACAAGACTAATTTAAAGGTTTTTTTGGTTTTTTTAATAGTTTTTAATACTTTGTATGAGTACAGGAGGCTTGTTTGTTGTGTGAAAGAATGTATGTGAGGCTGTGAAGATGTAAAGCAGCTATTCAGGAGGCTTATGGGTCTTGAGAAAGGATGTATCTGAGACCCTGAGGGTGGAAAACAGCTGGCCTTTTTCTTCAGAAATGGTGGTTCCATTTGTTTTGTAGCAGAAGTCGAAGGAACTGCCAAAGAAATGTCCTGGTCTCAGCTGGGATGGAGTTAATTTTCTTCCTAGTAGCTGGTCCAGTGCTGTGTTTTGGATTTAGTATGAGAATCATGTTGGTAACACACAGATGTTTTGGTTGTGGCTCAGTAGTGCTTACTCTGAGTCAGGACTTTTCAGTGTCTCATGCTCTGCCAGTGAGGAGGGGCACAAGAAGCTGTGAGGGAGCATGGCCAGGAGAGCTGACCTGAGCTGGCCAAAGGGATATCCCACACTGTAGAATGTCATGCCCAGAGTATAAACTGGGGGCAGTTGGCTGGGAGGGGCTGATCGCTGCTGGGGGATGTGCTGGGCATTGGTCAGTGTGTGGTGAGCATCCCTTGTTTTTCTGGGATTTTATTTCTCTCTCTCTTTTTCGTTACCATTATTATCATGATTTTAAAATTATCATTAGTAGTTTTATATTTTACTTTGCTTCAGTTATTAAACTGTTCTTATCGCAACCCAGAAGATTTACTTTTTCTCACTCCTGATACTCCTTGCCACCAGAGTAGAGCACTGGGAGGGAATGAGCAAGCAGCTGTGTAATTTCTAGTAGCTGTGTGGGGTTAAACCAAAACATCAAATTTGAAAATAAAAGCAATTTTGGAAGCTATGGCTGCCCCAGACAGTTGTTCCAGTTCTGCAGTTAGACATTTTGGTTTTGTAAGAACAATTGCTTTGTCTTGGTACATGAGATCAAAATAAAATGGGAACTTGATTAATAAAGAACATCACAGCAGTACTGACGTTCAGTGATCAGCAACTTAATTGTCTCCATTTGCTTTCATTTAGACAAAGAAGTGTGGTTTCTTTAGTATGAAGAATAGTGTTCTGTACTTCATGATGTTTAAAATCATGTGGAAACTATAGGTGGTGATTTTAAAATTATGTTGTTCACCGTTTTCAAGAGATTGAGACTGAAAATTTAATTCTTCTTCATTTTGCCCATTCCTCTAGCACAGGAGGATGTAGTTTTGATAAGGTGATCACTGGTAGTATGGCAAGGATTGTTAGCATTATGGGTTGCTTCTTCTACTGCTGTCTTTCTGGTGCCAGAAGACTGAAAAATGTGTAAGTATCTGTACATCTTTGCATGGCTGCTGAGTTGTCAGAGCAAAGATTTGTGTAGTCCCATCACAGAGATGGTAGGGAATACTTTGTAAAAGAGATTTAAAGGTACAGAATATATAGTATATTCTCCTCATCAGTGGTTTGAAGGACTTGCCCAACTGAAGCTTTGTCTGTCTTCCAGGGATTTTATTTTTGGCTGTGACTGGGATGTTGTTTGAGCTTTTTTTTTTTTTGTGAAGAAGGATCAGGTATCTGGGTCCTAATGAAACTTTAATTGTAGTCTTGATTCAAAATTAATTTACTATAAACTACTGTGCAAATTTTTATGAAAATATAGTCACATTTTTGTGAAATAACATACAAAAATATGTACAGGAGCTCAAAAATCTAAAGACAGGTGCAAACTTGGAAGGGTTAAGATGGGGGCTTCATGAATAGGCAGAAGGAATGCAGAGGTAGAGGAGAAAAGCACTGTATCACTCAAGTGATACAGAGCTCACTTGAAAATATGGTACCTTGGGTTAATTTCTAGAGTAGATACCATTTAACACTCTGTTCTGCAAAAGGGTTGTAATTGGTATTTCAGAGTAGTTGTCTCAAGCCCCCTTTTCCCCTCTTCTATTATTTTTAGTTCACAAATGATTGCACATCATTCACAGGTTCTAAGCTGTCCAGGAGAATCACATCCAGAAGGAACAGGTAACACACAGGTACCTGGTGACACTGTGTGGGTCGCTGTGAACCTGTTAGAGTTGCTTTGTGTTTAGATTTAATAAGCCATTCTCTACAGAGTCCAGCAAAAAAAAACCACTATTGAAAAATACTGTTTTCCATATCAAAGAGGTACTGTGACTCTTGACTTTAAATATGTTTCCTTACATGCATCAGTGACCACATCACTAAAGGTGGGGGTTTTTTGCTTAAAATGTCAAAGCTCTTCAAGTATTGTCATCTTACAAGAAATCCTGTGTATTTTACACATGAACTTAATCCTAACTTTTTTTAGTGATGTGATCCATTCTTTATGCAGTGGAACTACTGACAGTGTGATTCACTGTTATTTTTTCCCCTTACAAGAAATTTAAACATTACCTTTAGTAAATGGGATTTTCTTTTGAATGCCAATGCAGTTTGGGTTCCCTGGTACTTTGGGCTGCTGTGGGGACTGGTGATTCAGCAGGTGACTCTCTGCACTTTGACCTCTGCAGTCACTTGATGGTTACACCAGCCGTGGGTCAGGCACTCTTGGCTTGATGGTCAGGTATAGAGTGGAGGAGGCAATAGAGTGGAGGGGGGAAGAAAACAAAGCCAGCTGGAGTTAAGAAGACTCTCCCAACATGTCACCCATGACACATGCATGTAATTGAAGGGACTTGATGCTTGTCTCAAATGGTTTATGTGATTTCAATTTTTAAAATTTTTCTTATTGTTGTCTGTTTTTTGTAATTGTAGATAGTAGCCTCATTAATAGACAAACATGTAACAAAGATGACCTGTGTTTTACTAATAGCTTAAGTGGATTGAGTAGTTATAGAAGTTTCTCTGAGATGAAGGGTTTTATGAGAGTTTTACTTTCATTGGAAAACCTGTATTCAGTAAATAAGTTGCATCCTTACTTGTGCTGTTTTGGTCAGCAGAGCCATAGGGAAAAATTACTACTTCTTCTATATTTCTTCTGAGTAGACCTCTAAATCTTGCTTAAAGTGGAAAAAAAAAATAGCCGTCATAAATAAAAAGGTAGGAAACATTTGCCAAAGCAGTAAAAGCTGTCAAGTTGTTTTATTCCTCTTTCCCCAGATTAGGTAAGTCAACTTGAAAGATTGAGCGATCTCTAGCTTTATGCCAGCTGTTTTGGATTCCATTATTTATTTGTTCATTATGTACTTCCTTTTTCAAACAGTACAACTGAAATTTTGGTTTGGGAATTCATTTCAGAATGAAAGGTTTGCTGTGCATTTGAGGAAGATACTGTCATGAACAACCTTCTTTTTTTTTTTTCTAAGGAAAAGGCATAATGATTTACTAAGAGAACACTGTGGATGTTCAAATCCTGTCATCCCTTTAAGCAATAATACTGACATTTACAAAGACTGATCACTTGCGTTTTCTGTGTCCAGAAGGTGTCCTGAGCCACTAGGTGCAGACTTGTCTAGTTGGGCACATAGCCAGCTCCACATAGCAGGAGTACTTGAATGTGACTTCCAGACATATCCAAGAGAAGCAGTTGTGTGAACTGAAGTTTCAGGGTAGCTTAAAGTAAGTGATGATGAAAGTGGAATTTGACTGGACGTGGCTTTTGGCAGAAATAAATCTACGAATCATATATGCATATATTGTACAGATTCTGTTCATTAATTGTTATTCCACCACTCAATCCTAAAGCATGCTGGGGGCTTTAAATTTGATTCTCAGATTTTTAATATCCATATTTTGCTTTTCAGAAAATTTTGATAAGTTCAGTGTAACACAAGAGGCAGGCTGTCAGGCAGAGTCTCTGACCTGTAGTATTCTCTTTCCTCCTCAGGGCAGTAGACAGTTCCCACACTTCCTGCTGGGTAGGAACTCTCCTGTAATCTCTAGTCCAGGAACTTAATTTCCTCAGCATTTAATTTTGATGAACATTGATAAAGTGTTGCTGAGTGTATCTGTGAAAGTGTGGTTATTTTTCATGCTGATGATTATGCCACATTAAAAAATAAATTGATAATTGTGTCTCTAAAACCTGTCTTAGACAAATTCAGTGTCTTGACTTCTCTTTTTTTGGCTGAATTAGTGATACTCTTTGACTTCATTGATAGTCTGCAATTCTTTATTTCAAATGGGCCCAAACCATTCTGATTTTTCAGAATTGCCATTGCCAAATGTTTACTCAGTGACTCAGTGTGACTTAATTGGGTTGAAATACCATAACTTGTTGAAGGCAGACTTTGTGAATTATGCTTGTTTCTTCCACCACAGTTTTTGGTAGCCAAAGGAGGAGCTGTGTTCATGAATACTGCAGCAGTGCTTAAAGAAGAAACAGTTTCATGCTTTCTTCACTGGATCACATGTCCTCAGAATGAACCTTTATTGCTCCAGGCTTTTCTTTGCAGCCTCTCAGTTGGCATTTTTCAGCAATGTGGGAAGAGAAGCACAGAATGGTTTGGGTTGGCAGGGATCTTTAAAGGTCTTCTAGTTCAGCCTCCCTGCCTCAGGCAGGGACACTTTCAGTTAGATCGCAGCTCAAAGACGTGTCCAACTTGACCTTCAGTGCTTCCAGGGATGAGGCATCCACAACTTGTTCTCTGGGCAACTTGTTCCAGTGCCTCATTGCCCTCACTGTAGAGAATTCCTTCCATATGTCCAATCTAAACCTACTCTTTGAGTTTTAAACCATTGGCTCTTGTCTTGTCACTACAGGCTGTGGTAAAAAGTTTCTTCTTTCTTACAAGCATCTTTTAGGTATTGAAAGGTCACACTAAAGTCTCCCCAGAGCCTTTTCTTCAGGCTGGACAACCCCAGTTCTCAGACTTTCTGCATACACATGTGCTGCTTAGAATCATGGAATAATAGAAAGGCTTGGGTTGGAAAGCGCCTTAAAGATCACCTGCTTCCAACCCCCCTGCCATGGGTAGGGGCACCTTTCATTATACCAGGTTGCTCAGAGCTCCATCCAACCTGGCCTGGAACACTTCCAGGGATGGGGCATCCACAACTTCACTGGATAATTTGTTCCAGCACCTCACCACCCTCACAGGAAAGAAATTTTTCCTAATATCTAATCAAAATCTACTCTCATTCCCCCTGTCCTGTTGCTGCATGCTCTTATAAAAGTCCCTTTCCCATCTTTCTTGTAGGCTCTCTTCAGGTACTGGAAGGCTGAAGTTATGTCACCTGATAGATTTTTAAGATGTCCTGGGTTGCTTAATACTGAAAACTTCTTATAAGCAAATTATCTCTGTGGTATATGAGAGCTAAATTAGATTTTGCTGTGTTTCATGCCCCAAGAGTGGAATAGTATTATGCTCTAATAGCTTTCCTGCAGTGAACATGGGTGACTGCACATGATGCTGTTATGGGAGACTGTATTTCTTCTTTTCTGTCTTGGTGCCTCAGCTGGGAAATCTCAGAAACAGTTGTCTGCCTTGTCCATGACTGCTCTGTCTTTATTAGGCTTCGTTACATATATTCTCAGTTTTCTCATGGTCACCCTTTTGCTTCATGGGGTGTTTGCTCCTGAATTAGCTCATCCTGGTGCATGCCACTCTTCTTCTGAAGGCAAGTGTCCAGGCTTGTTGGCTGTGAGCCAATGCTGAGTCCAAAGCCTTTTCTGGTCCAGACTGGTTATCTTATTATTCCTCTCTAATGAACTGGTAAACCTTAATGAAGATGAAAGAGACAAACTGTTATTCAGCAGAATGCTGCTACCTGTGACGTGACCTGGTGGGATTTGTAAATTGTTTAATTGACACTTCCCTGTGGCAGCAGCATAACTCGGGTAACTGGCGGCAGCAAATTTCCACATAATCGTTGTTCTTTTTGGGTTGTAAGAAGTGAAATTCTCAAACTTTGAGCCATTGTTTATAGCTGTCCAAAAGCATGAAGGAGGAAAAGAACTTCTCACAGTAGACTGGAAGGAAAATTCCTCTGTGGGGTGGTTAGAGTTTTTTATTAGACATTAATGTATGGTGCACATGAGGGCACCTGGAAGTACAAGTGTTGTAGCAGCTTACAAAGTGGCCAGAAGAAGGAGATGCAGAAAATACAGATGATGCTGGTATTTCTGAAGTAGAAGGTTGGAGAAGGTTACTAATGACTATCCTGAAGTTATGATAGAAAAATACCTGGGCATTCACACTCAGTGGCAGGTTCCAACTGCAGAGGCCCTGGGTAAATTTTTATGGCTAGGCATATGTGTTTCCAAACCAAATAAAAACTTCATCTCCTCTAACTGGTGATGTGTTGGTTTCTGTCCAGTATTACTGTGACCTCCCTTTGAACAACTCAGGGAGTAGTCACATAATTGTTACGGGAGGTATCAGGATAAAGCTTTTCAGCAGTTGTTAAAGATGCACATCTTTGATGTCCTGTATCATAAAATATTGAGGTTGTTAGCCGTGTATATCTTGTAGTCTGAAACTCTGTTAATGATATGTATGTTTTTCCTCCTGTCTGGTGCAGTTACTAATATAAAACTACTTCAGTCCCAGTGTTCAGTATTGAGAAACTCTGTGACCATGCAACATATTTTTCATAACTTTATGCTTGTATAACCCATTTAAGTTTTATTCATCGTAAGTAATTATATCGTGTCTTGAATTATGAACTCTAGTGAAGAAGCTGGAATATGCTGGAAAAGATTAGTTAGCTGAGTAGAGGTCTTCAAGAAATGTTTTATGTATTTTTCTATGCAATGCATATTAATTTATTTTCTTCATTTTCATGTCTTATGCCTTTTTTTTTTCAGCTGTCAAACGTTTGATGAAAGAGGCTGCGGAACTGAAGGATCCTACAGATCATTATCATGCACAGCCTTTGGAGGTTTGTTTCTCTATATGTTTGCAAGAGCTTGTAGTTAGGCAGTTTTATTCACATATACTCTTAATTAATATATACTTCTCTAAAATGCATATATATTTAAAATGTACATATTTAAGTGCTAGCAAACCTCTTTTTTCCCTATGATGGAAATCAGCAGCAGAATTCAACTTCAATGGTTTTGTAGTTCCAGGTTTTTGGTGAAAGTACGTAATAGTTTTACATTGCACCTGAGTAGTTTTATGGCATGGATGTGTTTATTCCCCCATCTCCTTTCCAAGACTGTGTAAATACATAATATTTAAGTCAAGTTTTTTGTACCCAAACCTGAAATCGGGCTCAGTTGTTGAGTTGCTCACTGAAATACTTAACCCAAAGTGATCTCTGAGGATTGCTGTTTTGCATTTAAGAAAACCTGTGAAAAACATAAATGTGTGCAATTCTGGATGCATTGTAAGAGAGAGGGATTTCATGTAAGGAGTAGCTTCTTGCCTAAACACCCGGTTAAGTTTTTGGGCTGAGAGGACAACGAAGTTCTGGTGGTTAGAAGCTTAAACAGAAAACCCTTCTAATTTCACTGGATTAATTAAAAAAAGGCACTGTCCTGTGGTATCAGTTGGGAGGTTTGATTTTTAGCTGTTTGCAGAAATGTATAACATGCTAAACATGCTCACGTAATGATGCATGTTCCTAGATGCTATAAAATATACCTTATTGTCTACTAGTTTCTATCTGTACCTTGTTTCCCCTTCCTGTGGTGAAATGAAAGGTTTAATTCTTGCTATTATTTGTAACCTACATGAAGGTCTTACTTCTGGATTGGAACAGTGTCTCACTGGGAAGAGAACAGTGGCAGATGAAAGGAAATGCTGGAAATCTTAACAGTTATCTCCTGTACTTGAAAAATTGTAACTAGGTGGGCAGTCCCAACGCTGTAATACCAGTGTTTAGGATTAGCTGAGGGATTTCGTTCACTGGCAACAAGCCTCTTTTGGGCTCCTGTCCTAACAGGAGGAGTTGTTCTGCTTGTAAATACTTGGGAAGTTATTGGCAGCAGAAGTTCTGCTACACAAAAACCAGCTCAAAACCCCAAAGAAATAATGTTTAAAGAGAAGTTGTTTATATGTCCAATGAAAATAATACTCTAAATTTCAAAGTGTACCTGTTGTGCAATAAGGCACAGTAGCTGTTTCAAAACTGTTAGTGGAAGAGGAAGAATAGGAATTCTCTGGGGTGTGAGTCAAGTCCCTGTGTTGACCTGGGCACAGAAGGAGCTTTGGGGAGGCTGTCATTAGTGTTCTTCTTGGTGTAGGTCTCCCCTTGGTTCTCCAGAGATTTCTGTTAACTGAGGCAAAGATCCAGTTTTCTCTTCATTGACTCAGTTTTCCATCTGCGGGGTAATAAAACTCTTGGCATAATTTATACAGCTAGCGTAAAAAATTTGGATAATGAATTTGAGGGTTTTGGCGAATTACTGTGTAAGAAAATTACCAGAAAACTATAATGTTATATCCTTAGTGCTGCATTCTAGTAACTCTCCACTTGATTTTGACTTTTTAAAACTTCTGCTGAGCACTGTTTCTTCAGCCTGTCCTTGTTCAAGAAAATGGCATTGAGTTGTCTATTTCTGTGACAAACCCTTTTTTTTTTTTTTTTTTTGTTCCACTTCTTCGATTGATGGGGGCATTTTAGGATAATCTTTTTGAATGGCACTTCACTGTTAGAGGCCCACCAGATTCAGATTTTGATGGAGGGATTTATCATGGGCGAATAGTGCTACCACCTGAATATCCCATGAAACCACCCAGCATTATTTTGCTGACGGTAAGTAAGCATGCTTACTAGTTTTTCATTTTCATGTCATCAGTTTTATCATAGGTGGAGAGAGAGAGAGATTCTTGGCATTTAACATAATGTTGTTTTTGTAAGAAAGGTTGCATAGTACAGTATAACTGAAGATCCAAAATCTTCCAAGATGATTTTGGTAATCTCTAATTGCATGAAGCTTTATGCCTAATAAATTGAAGTTTTTTCCTTCGGGAGAAATCACATTGCTGATGTGATTGTCTAACATTTTGTTCTCCTCATGGGCCCGCTGGGTTTCTGTTGAAAACATTGCACAGATGTAGGAAGGCAGACCTGTAGTTTGGGGCAAAGGCCTTCCTTTGTGCATAGTTTTGTAGAAGGTTTTCTTAATGCACTAACAGAGTCAGATGACAGAGTTCTGTGTTCAGCAAGCTGAATGCCAATTTTGTGAGGTGGCAGTAATACAGTTGTCACATATTGTTTGCATATGGAATTCTTTTGATCATGATTTTTACAACTTTTACCAAAACTCAAGAGTTAACTTCTAGCATGTTTTTTTGTATCCTCCTTCTTCCTTTGAAGGCAAATGGCAGGTTTGAAGTGGGGAAGAAAATTTGTTTAAGCATCTCAGGGCATCATCCTGAAACATGGCAGCCTTCGTGGAGTAGTAAGTAACAATTATTTGGAAAATGTTACCCCTGTCAAACTACTTGTTTCTTAAACTAAAAAAATCTCATGAAGAATATTTATAGTGGAAAAGGAGACAGATTTTGGGGGTGTAAAATTGTGGGGGAATTTGTCAAATGTAAGGTTATGAAAGAGCAAAATAGATGGATTTGGAAATGATATTAAGTAAAAGCCAGGGTTGAGAAACTGAGGGGTGATGGTAAGCTCTACTTTACTTGGATGCATAAGCATTAAGAATTCTCAGACTGTTAGAATATTCTTTGTGGATATTTAAATTGTTCTTATGAAAATAAATGCTATTACTTTGCCCTGTTTTTGTATGATCACTAAAGCCAGCTTGAATATTAATAAAGGGGAGTTTTCAAGTCTAATGGTGTGGTTCTGAGCACTAAGAGGAAAGATAATGTGGTCTGAGTTCAGAATAACTGAATCTGCTCTATTTTTTAAAACACTATTACACAGAAATTGAGAGTTGGCACAGTTCATCCAAGGCAATATGCTTGTGTTAAAGTAATTTTAGTTTTGCTGAGTACAATATATCAATTATTTCTTGACATATCAGTTTCACTTTTAAAATATGTTGGTAAGATCTTAGGAGTTTTCTAGCAGACCACTCTTCAACTTTAGTTAGGTCTCTTACGTTTTTTAAAAGCACAGAAAATGCTGTGTTTCTAAACAGGAGTTGTAAATACCTGTCTCTTTTCTGTGGTACTTATTTTTGATGTGGTATTTGTTTACTAAATCTATTAGCAAAGTGAATTCTAAAATTTCATTACTTCTCTAAAACAAAATCCAAGTATAGATGTTGTCAAGAGAGATGCTTTAGATGACAATTCTGTTACAAGCAGTTATTAATATTTTAAGTGAGCTCCTTCCCCTATTATGATGACATAAAAGGAACAAACTCTGTGATACTTTACATAAAAGAAAAACACTGAGCATGTATACGGTAAAGTGCAGAATTAATGTCTAATAGAAAGCACACACAAAAAGAATTCCCTGTGAACCTTCTTACCTTCTTCTTCTCCCCCTGCCTCCCCTCCCCTCCCTGTCCCCCTCCCCTTTATATGCCAGTTCTGCCTTACCTTTTTTTGATCATTTTTAAAGTATGGAACACTCTTCTTGTTGGAACATTTTTGTGACAATTGATTTTTTCTTCTCTGTTCGCTGATGGCCTTCTCTTTATTTACAATATGATGTTAAAACAAAACTAAGAAAGCCTTGCAGTGTACCAAAAAAAAACCACCAAACCAGAGCTGCTTGTATGAAATTGACTTGGCAGAATGAAGTTTTGCAGTCAGAGCTGCAACTTTTATGAGTGTAGAATGAGATTACATGACTGTTGTTTCTGCCACCTTGTTTATAGCTCTGTTTTCCCATTTTAGTAAGAACAGCTTTATTAGCCATCATTGGTTTTATGCCAACCAAAGGTGAAGGAGCAATAGGATCTCTAGATTACACACCAGAAGAAAGAAGAGCTCTTGCAAAGAAGTAAGTGCTAAGTTTGTTACTGTAGGTACATATATATTCACTCACTTTTAGAGTAATGCATTGAGTAGAAAATAAGGTACTTCAGTCTATTATCTTGCATTTATTCCAAATATAAAACAAGTTTGATGCCTTGCATATGTAGTTGGTTTTTTTTCTCTGAATATTGTGCAAACTTGGAACTTGCAGTCAAACAAAATACTTTTGAGAGGGCTCTGTTCTTTCCAGCATTGTGTGGTCATATTAGAGGTTTGTCGGAAATTCAGGCTTGGAGATGTAATTAACATTATGATACTGTACTAATTGCAGCATGGAGGGAAAGTGGGTATGATGGAATTGATAGTAAGTGGGGGAGAAAACAACCAAGACAATAATGTATCTTTGCCCTTAAGTAAATAATAATAATAATGAAATAATGACAAAATTCTGAAGCAACTGCTTCTAAATGATCTCCAGGAAATTAGCTTAAGATGAGGTTACTATGATGAAATTATTAGCTTAGTGGACAAATGGAAAGCAGTGGGTGTTGTTTATAGGGACTTTATCAAGGCTTTTGGTGTTCTTTCCCTTATCCTCAGTCATGAAGTACAGCCTAGGTAGGTGGGGACGGTAAGGTGGATTAAGAACTGGCTGAGCTGCCTGGCTCAAAGGACTGTGATAACTAACACAATATCCAACTGCAGGCTGGTCACTACTGGTGTATTCCCGGTGTCATTACTGGGGCCAGTGCTATTCAGTATCATTAGTGGCATTAACAACCTGGATGCTGGGATGAGGTGCACCCTCAGCAAGTTTGCAGGTGAACAGAGCAGAGTAGCTGATATGCCAGAAGGTTGTGCTGCCATTCAGAGGAGCCTCAGCGGGCTGGAGGAATGTCAGAGAAAAGTCCTGCCCCTGGAGAGGAATAACACCAGCTGATTATCTGGAAGGGAGCTTGGAAGGGAAGGTTCTGGTGGAGACCAAACTGATCATGAGGGAGCAGCATGCCCTTGCAGCAAAGAAGGCTGATGGTGTCCTGGGTTGCATGAGGAGAAGCATTGCCAGGCGGTCGAGGGAAGTGATCCTACTTCAGTACTCAGCACTGGTGAGACACCAGGAGTGCTGGGTTCAGGTCGGGGCTGTGACCAGGTCAGGGTACAAGAAAGATAAGGACTTCCTGGAGCTAATTCAGTGCAGTGCCACAAAGGTGATTGAGGGCTGGAACATGTTTCATACAGGGAGATAGTGAAAGAGCTGGGAGTGTTCAGCCTGGAGAAGAGAAGGTTCAGGGGATTATATCTATGTGTACTAATATCTGAAAGGAGGCTGTAAAGAAGGCAGAACCAGACTCTTCTCAGTGGCATTCAGTAACAGGAGTGAGTCAGTGGGGCAGGTTGGTCTTGATACTGTGCTGTCAAGGCTCTACGGTTCCTCACTGGCCTGGAGAGCTGCCTGCAGTGTGCCCCATATACCGATGATGCGTGCAAGAGAGGGAAGGTAAGGTTTTCCTAGAAACCGAAATTCCTGGATTGGAGGTGCAAGCTCCTGGATCCAGTATAACATTTGTAATAATAGTTAAATCTTTATCACTTATCATTTTTATTTGCTGCAGATATAAAATAGGTTTTTTAATTGTAAGAAATTATTAATAAAGTATAAATAATCGTGTTATGTAAGTCAGTTGTTAATACTTTCCTAAATGACATGAGAGAATTTGTGTTAGTAATAGAGATAATTGTCAACATATTTTTTCAAGATAATGTGATTTGAGGCAGAGGGAAGTGTTTCTAAGCTACTGGCCTTGCCACCACTTGACTTTGTATGGATTGTTCTGCAAAAAGTTTGTTTAAACAAGCACACAGGAACACTGAGAACATGCTATTCTGTCATTTGTGGGCAGGTCACAAGACTTCTGTTGTGAAATGTGTGGCACGTCTATGAAGACAGCCCTCTTACCACTGACATCTGGAAGCGTGTCAAGCCAGGCAGACAAGGAGGCTAAAGAACTTGCCAGGCAAATTAGCTTCAAGGTGAAGTCACTGTTTAAACTTTTATCTCTCTTGTATAAAATTAGAAAAAAAATACTGAGGAAAAACTTGTAAATCGCAGAAACATTCATAATTTCAGAAAACCTTCATCTATGGCTATTTGGAAGCCTGTTTTCTTGGTATAGTCTGAAAGAGAAAAATAAGAGTGGATCTCTTGAAATTTGCTAGTTAATAAGTTGTGCATCTCAAGCATTGATTGGTTAATTTTAATTCTAGTGGTGACCAGTGTGGTAAAAACTACCTTTTACTTCCCTATTTTCAGACACTAATAACTTGATTGAATTCTCCAGAATTAGTCTTATCATGAAAGTGCTAGGAAAGTTTGGGCAGAGCTAACCTAAATTTTTTACCTTTGTGATTTTTTTTTTTTTCCCTTTTGGCTTATGGAAGGAATAAAACATATTACTACTGAAAAATGGTTGCAAATTCTTTTGAACTACTCTGCTACTATCTGAAGATACTGAAAGTTGAACTCTGGTATGGAAGTTGCTGTGACCGAAAAATGTGTTCTCTAGCTTGTGTTTCAGTGAAAGCAAGGTTTGTTTAGACAAATACATTCCTTAGAGAATTGCATGTCTTGCATGCACAGTGTTGTTTTTCACTGGGTTTACCACTAAACTCTGAAGTCAGCCACTGAGGAAGACTACTGTGCATGAGGGCAGGGAGCTACAGTTATTTTATGACAATGCGGCATTAGTGCAGAGCACATCCTCACTAAGGCCAAGGCTGGCAATATGTCCCCTTTTGTCACCCATGTTCTTCTAACGCTGTCCTAAAGGCTACTTTTACTTTTTTTGTGTGCCATGAAAGCAAAGATGGTCGTCTTCTGAGCATTCCTGCCAATTTTGCAGGACATGCATGTTCTCATGCCATAACGCTTATGATAAAAACATCTCCAAGTATTCTACAAAGATGAGATAGAGGGACAGAGTTCTAAAGCTGAGCTACTTGGAGAAGCAATGGACTGCTTTTTCCTGGCTTTTTAAAAATATATAGGGGTTTAAAATTGTAGGATTGATTTTTACATAAGAACTGCTAATCTTCATCAGAGAAATTCTGGAAATATCAGAGTATGTTTTTATTTGGGCTTCTTCTGTGAGAGAAAATTCGTAGCTTACATTTCATACCTTTTTCAGATTTAAAATGAAAGACTTAGGGACATCAGTCTTTAAAGAACATTGGTGCTTTCCATGTACCTATATGCTTGACACCACCTCCTAAGAACAAGCACTTGTCAGGGAAAAAATGAACAAATTTCTTAGGTTTCTACAGCCTTTTACAATCCGTTGTGGGGTTTTTTTAGTAAGGTAAAACAGTTCTGTCCTCTGATTGCATCCTTCTTCCCATCTCAAATCAAATTTTAGGGGTTGGGGTTTTTTAAGCTTCCTGCTTCTCTGCTTTGCTTGACTTTCTTATCTGTTTGATGTTAGGCTGAGGTGTTCAATTGATGTGTTTGTAATAAACTAATAGTATGAATTACTAGCAGGAAATACAGAAGTTTTTAATCATTTGGATACATTTCATGTCAATTTATGGGGTAAGATTTAACATCAGATTGCTGATTGAGTGTATAATGTGGAGAGTCTCTCTACTAGCAAACATACTAGCAAACTCTGCATTAGCTTCATCCTTAAAGAAGAGATTTCCTAACTTTGTGTAGGTGATCCCAGGATTATTGTGTTTCTTACCAGCTTTAAACAAAGTGGTAATTTAAAAAAAAGCCCCATGTGTGGTATTGAGATAGGAATATGAAATTCAGGAGGGAAAAAAAATCCAACACATTTTCTCATTACGGTTTTCCTGCTTCTGTGAACATCCACCTTTGTTCCTGTCTGTTTTAATAGAAAATTATATTTTGTATTAGTTTTATATTGACTTCCAAAATTTTTTCTGCATTTTAGGTGTTATATAACAGAAATTCCATTTTGCTTAAAAAAGGATAAAGAAAAAGAAATTACTGATAGCATATGTATCACTGTAGAACAGTGTAGTTTACCTTCATGTTGCCGTTACAAAGCATATTTTGCAGTAAAATTAATTCTCTGCTCACCATCATTATTATGTTTAAATATGTTGGTCATCTTTTGAATGTTAGTCTGACTTCAGTCTAGATACTAGACTTAGTACTTTCATAAACTAAAGTAAATCATATGCACATTTTGTAGTCCTTTATAGAGATTAACAGTAAAGGTTGAATAAGCTCATCTTGGAAAAAGGAAGAGTATGAAAATCAGTACTCACAGGTTCCAGGGAACTTATGATTGAATGTAGGAAAGAAGCGTTTTCAAATTGCTGGAGCAGACTACCCAGACAGGCTGTGGAATCCCCAGCTTTGGAGATGCTCAAAACTTGTCTGGACATGACTCTAGAGAGAGTTGGTCCAGGGACATCTAGAGGTCTATTCCAGTCTAAATTTTTCGTAATTCTGTGTTGCTTTGTTGATGATCCATTTTTGAATCATAACTTTTCCTGTCTGATATTACTGTTCATAATAGTCAAATGCAAGGGGAAAGCAGTGTTGTCAGCTTCTAAATTTTCAAATGTTAAATCCATCTCCAGATTGTTTCGGTGCCACATTTCTTGGATTCTCTTGAGGTAATACACATCAAGAAAGAGAGAACTTAATTTCCTCACACTAAATAGTATAATGAAAGAATATTATACTGTGATCTTATCAGTTTGTTGTCACCATAACTGGTTGTTTTCTAATACACCGTTTGTATTTCTTGCTACTACTACCACCACTACTTATATCTGCATTTGAAGACAGTTACTAGATTTGAAGTTGTCGTCCTTGTAATAAATTGGGATCTAGACACATGACTTGGGAGGTGACTTGCTTACTGATAAAAATTGGTCTGGTCATGACTTCTTTTTTTATTTGAAATGTGTCGATTTTAAAAGTATTTCAGTTCAGCACTATAATGGTACGTACTTTTCCATTCCCAAGAGATTATTGCTAGCCTGTATACTAGGGTTTGTGTTCTCCTACATGATACTACTGATTTCTTGTCTCAGATTTCCTAGGCATGAAACCTAAATTCTGGGAAATAATGCCTAGTAGACATTTTGTAAATGTATACGAAAGCAGTATCATAAGATACATTTTTTGTTTTACTCTGTGCTGAAATTTAAATACTGAACATTGGTATGCATATACTACCCAATGTAGTGTCATGCATATATGCCCACTCTGTCTGTGAGGCAACTTTGGTACTGAAACGAGTATAGCCACATTACATTAGCACTCACAAGACGCTCCTTAGTCTTGTGGGGAAACAGGCTGTGCTACTTCACTTGTATCAACAGTAGGTCAGCATTGTCTTAAGGACATGCAAAACACAAGTTTTAAAAATGGTGTTATTCTGACATAATGTCCTGGATCTTCTAAAGAATTTTATTTTTTGCTCTCTACATCTGTGCTTTTTTTGAATGTTGTATTTGTTTTTACGTGCAAACAAACTTCAAAATTGTTTTTTAAACTGCACATTTGCAGACTTTTTTAAAGAATGAAAATTTCTTTAACGTATTGCTGTGTGATTGAGATGCAACTGGCACATCTGATTATTACATTTTGGTAAGCCTCATATTCTCTACAATAAAATACACATTCCACAATAAGCCAGATCTTTTTGGAGCAACTTTGATCTTGTCTGTGAAGTGTACATATGTGCTTCTTGTAGGCAGAGGTCAATTCATCCAGGAGGTCTGAGGCTGGACCCTCAAACGCATCAGGACTGAACCACTCTGCTGCTTCATGTGAGCCTCAGCAGGATGGTGCAGCTAGAGCATTCCCAGATCCAACAAGTGCGACGGTATGGTCCATCTTTGAGCTTTATTGGGCATAGTCTGAACATGAAATTGGTTCTCTTAAGCTGAGTCCTGATTAAGAGTATGTAGTTCACATATTTATTCTGGAACTCTTGCATACTTTTATATAAAATCTATTAGCAAATAGTGTGCTGAATAACTTTTAGAAATAGCAATCTCTGCTTTCACTTCCTTCCCTTAAAACAATAAATAAAGTTCTTTTAGCAGTTCTTCTTCCCAATGTTTCCTTTAATTACATTAAGTGTTGATTAAAATTTTATGGTGTCTGAAGCACTACAATTTACCATCTGCATAATGTAGCATGGGTTTTTTTCAACAGAATTCTTAGCCAGAGGCAAAAAATGTTTCAGTGATAACCTGTAGCTTTTAAATATTAATCAATACTATCTCCCTGCCTTTTATAACCTCTTAAGTAAGTCTAAAATATTCTTACCATTTGAAGTATGACACTTATGTTTTAAAACTGCTAGGTGTAGGGCTTACATAAAGGTTTCAGAAGTGACTGAGGTCTGGTGATGGGCCAAGGCAGCTGCTGATATAACTGTTGCAAATGCAATCTAAATTCACTGATAAATTGCAGGCAAATCCCAGCTAAGCTGCCTTTTTTAGAGAGGATGGGGCTGCAGATTGGTTAAAAAACCTAAAACATGTCAAATAACGTCAGAACATCTGTTGTGTGTTTGAAACATATTTTCAAGCTATGTAGAAATATAAACATGCTAATAGCATACTTTTTTTCCCCACAAGAAGAATTTTTCCAGATTGTTCAGGATTTAATAAACCGTTTTATTTTATTCTTCTTGTTACAAATCCTGGCTAATATAGTAGAAAGAGCTGACATACCAAGGCATTGCTGGTGTTTTCTTGAGGAGAGAAACTTTTTAAAATTAATCACACTTTTAAGAAAACTGGTTTTATCAATTATACCGATTTAATAATTAATGATAAATTTAATTTCCAGAAGAACAGGCCCATGGGAAATCAGACCTTTAAACATATAAATGCATGTAAAATATTTTTATATATGATTAACTGTAAATGATAAGCAGGTTCATGTTTTAGGGAATTAATATTCGGGATTTTTAGTTTTAGTTTGAACCAACACCTGTGTTTCTGAGCTGTCACATTTTGAGTGTTAGGAATTATCTGGAGCCATTCAGTAGGGAAAACAGCCACAAAGTGGAAGAAAGAAATGTGTAACAGGAAAGACTATTTTAAGGAATTTGAGCTTGCTATTTTTGTGTTCTTATTCATGTGAAAGTTAATAGAAATCTTTTCAAAGTAGGGCACTCTGGGCCTTGTTCTGTTTAGATGTGTGAAAGACTACCCATGCTAACCTCAGATCTTTTCTACTCAGCTGGGTTTCTTACATGTGTAAAATCTGTTTATTGAGTTCTTGTTATGTAAAGACCTGATTAAGTCTGCCTTATTAAGTTGTGTTAGATGTAGACAGCACCAAAACATATTATTCTCTCTTCGTGGATAAAATAAATGTTTGCCATGTACTCTACAATGTGTGTTTAATTAAAAGCTATTGTAGAAAATTTGCTGGGTTTACTCTCTTTGAAAAGAGTATAAAGGGGAGAGGTAGGCCCAGTGCTGAATTCTTGTATTAGTTTGTGTAATTCCTTCTGGTACAGTAGATTAATGTGTCTCACTCTGAAGCCATGGGACCTTTTGTCTTTCTAAACAATACAGAGGTGAATACTAGAAGTAATCATGCAGAAAAAATGGAGTGTTACCTTTCTTTTGCTCCTAGAGCAGTTGTAACCAGTCTTTACATTAAAGACACAATGGTAAATAGGTGCTAAGGAAAGGCTCACCCCTACATGAAGGTGAAGGAATCTCTAGACTGTTTTACTATGCGACTGCTTCATGTTTGTTCTCTCCAGCAACAGTTCTCCATTCCATAATGTTTTATACCTTTAAGTTGCTTGAAAGGACAGGGATTTTTAAAATGTATTAATGGCAATATATTTGTGAGCACAGTGATGTCCTTTCTGGGACAGGCTTAACATAATTCTTGTATGAAGAGCACACTGAAACGTGTCTCTGGCATGGCATCACTTTGTGTCCATTCCTTTGTTCTGTGGGGGCCCTTATTCCTAAAGAGAGAATTTTTCATTCCATCAGAAGAAAATATATTTTCAATTAGCTCTCCCTTCTGTCAGCTTTCACTTAGGGAAAGGATTGTATGCCCACTGACTAAAGAAGGACCAAGACTTACAGTGTTTCAGTTAAGCATGTGTTTTTCTGATTTCAAAACTCAGTTTGAAACCGCTGTTTATATTTTGGCTGTCATTGTGTTACTCAGTACTTCAGGCTTACAGATTCTTGCCCTTTGAAGATACATGCTGTGTAGTTGCCTCATGGATGTGTTTGTCTATGCTGTGGGAGAGGTGCACTCAGAGTTCTTGACTTTCGTGCTTTCCCTACATGACCATGTCTTCCAGGTCACTTCCCTTCCTCCCCACCTTCTCTCGTCTTTTTGCCACACCAGCTGTGGTTGTTCCCATTCACAGCCCTGTTAGTAATGACTGGAATGTGCAACACTGGTGCAGATGTTGCACGTTGGCTGCTAAGTTTTATGTGCCTGTATTATTAAACATTTATCAAGGCTTTAAACAGCTTATTTTTCAAGGAAGAAGAAGAAGGGGAAGGGGTTGGCTCTCATGCCAGTGAGAGCTGCTTCCCAAGAGAACTTGTCACAACAACATTATTGAGGTTTGCCAGGTGCAAGGCAACGAGTACAACAGCATGAGAACAAGAAAAGGAACAACACTACTCTGGAAAATGCTGCCACAGCAACTTGTATAAAAGGATACAGAGCTGCAAAGAACCGTCTTTAGGCATTAATAAGAGTAAAACACCAGGCTGTCCAAGGCATTACGCGACACAGTACGTCTGAGGAGTCTAAACCCAGCGCAGAGAACACCTCTGGACTACTTCTGACAATATTTTTTTTTCTTTTTTTTTTTTTCTTTTAATTTGTAGTTGCTGTCTGCTCAGGGCAAAGTAGTGGTACATTATTCTTGTTTCAGTATTCAAATTGCAGGCAAGGTACTACTGAAAGTTGGCTTGATAAAAGTAATTGCCCTTAGTATTAAGGTGAGATCCTTCCACATCTGAGCAAAACAATGTTTTTGAAGGAATATATTATAGATACTCAGGTTTGACTTGGGTTGGACTCAGGTCCAGTGGTCACCTAAATTTTGGTACCAAAACTCTGATCTCAGTCCCTGGGACTCTTTGGTGGAGACTGGAGAGTACTGCAGTTTACTCAGCAGCAGAGGCTGGTAGGCTGCATTTCTCTGTCTTCCCCGATTGCACTGACTAAATCCATGTGGATTATGGGTGTCTGAACTCCCACCGAATCTGTAGCAATACATTTGGTGTATTAATATGGAATGATGTCCCACCTTGGGGCTTATAGCTAATGAATAAAGTTGATGCTTGATAAGCTTTATCAAGGAACAAGGTAAAAACTGTGGTTAGGCTGTTTTCTGATAAGCTGGGAATACATTAAGCCTCAGTACACCTGTTAGTAAACAATATCCTATAGTAGTGAGCTGCACTGATAGTAGTGGCTGGATGAAGCATTATGAGGGCCAATAAACAGTGTAACTGAAGCCAGCTACTCTTGAGCTGATGAAGGAGGTTTCTGTCAAAAAATGAGGCTGTGTTCTGATGCATGAGATTTATAGAAGCCCTTATCTTTAATCATAAGTTCTGAATGATATATTGGTAAAAAGTGTTTCCCTTTATCTCTGTTAAGGGGTGTCTTAGTTTTGTAATACTACAGCAACAATTTTAAATGTCTTGGCAATTGACAATACTTGTCCCAACTTTGATTCATTAAAAAATAGATGTTTTTCATATTAGCCATTAAGCCATGCTGTGTCAAACTTTGGCTTTTCTTCAGTTGGAAGTTACACAAACAAACAAGTATTTCACCTATCCTGATATCTGCATCTGTCCCCAGATCATTAGTATAAGTGAAAGAGACTTCAGTAACCCAGACGATTTATATGGTTCTGTGTTCCTAGAGTTTGCTGTATTTTTAAAACATCCCTTCTAAGATGATTATTTAATCCTTCTAGTATTCTGATAAATTTTTTTTAAATAATGGCCTGGAGAGATAAAGGATGCAATGAATTTCACCATTCTTCAGTAGACTAAACATGTTAAAAATTTCCTTACTTGCATTTTGTTAGACGATACAAGTTTTTGTTAACTCTGATATAAGTATATTTTACTGAAATAGCTTATTCATCAAATAATTAATCAGATGTCCTTGGAGCAAAGTTTTCTATCAGTCCAAACAGTTTCAGAAGTTTCAGAAATAATATGACATGTAGTAATATAAATAGTATGTAATAATATTACATGTGTGTATTAAATGTCTGTAAAGATAAGATCAGCTGCTAAAGGTGGCTACAATGTAACTATTATTAAATATTTCTATTTTTAGTCTGTTAAGCCCTCATCCATATTTCCAGTGTGGTTTGGCAAAAACCATGATTTGGCAGAAATAATTAATGGAACTTGTGTTATGTGAGGTTTTGTGTTAGTCTAAAAAACTTGTAATGTTTGCTTATGAAAAGTTTAAAGACTTGCCATTAGGGTGAAGACAAGATGATTTTGATTTTTTTTGCTAGTACAGCGCATCTGCCACTTTTAGGATTCTTAACAATTTAGTCTTCAAACAAAAAAAAAAAATCTATCTATCTATCTGTCATTTAAGATACTGTAGCACCAGGACTCAAATTTATATTGGATCATAATCAGTCATTTCTTATCTTTCTTCTGCATGTCTGGTAATAGTTGGCCACTGATTGAGAATCTCAAGGTGGTGCATTAGCTGAGCTTTGGGTGAAGCCATTGGTCTGCTGCCACCCCAATCCATCTATAATTTCCTCAGAAAAATAGCTTAAAACCTTGAAATTCTCAGTGAGATTTCTCTTGAATCACAGATCTGTTCACGTCAGTGTATGACAGCTTGTTCTGTTCAGAACAGGGCCTTTCTGTTTTATTATTAAAGTTTTGCAGTGATGAGAAGATGTGTGGGACAGCCAGTGCTAGTTACTTTTGTTAGTAAGATGGACTAGGAATATTTATAGATTTTTAAAATTTCTTTAAAAACTATTAGAAGAAGAAAAACACTGCCTACTTGAATTGGTAGTTCTTGTGTCCTGAATTCACTTTTGTCCCCCTCACCTTCTGGATGATGGGAATGTAGATGAGTCTAGGAATTTCATTTTTCAAAGACTTGGCTTCCCTAAGTCTTTATTTTCCTTGGCATGAGGAGCTTTCAAGTGAGTTCAGTGTGAAGCAATTTTTTTTTCTTGCAGTGTACTGGAAATCATGACAGGCTGCTTGGGGTGTTAGTGGCTGTCTCTGCTGATAAAATGTGTCTTTTAAAAACATTTTTCTTTGAAGCTACCCAAGCTGCTTTGCTTATTTAGGCAAGACACCTGTGTAAACAGGCAAGTTGTCAAATGTGGCAAGTAATTGCCTAAGTACTTCCTTGCCAGTGATAAACAGTGGGAAATAATAATGATGAGGAGGTAGGAATGGAAAGCCTCTTCCCTGGGCTAGACAAATCACTGACGAGGTGAAAATTTGTCCACACACAGACCAAGTGATATTTATTGTTTTGTGGATTGTCAAACCTGATACGCAGTTGAGGACATTCCCTATCTGGTCGTGTGGAAAGGTTATCTTTTATGGATATCGTAGATGGCTGAAGCAGTGCTTAAGGTTATGGGTATTGTGTCCATTAAAAGGCTTTGGAAACAAATATAAAATGTCCAGAGTTCTAGTTTTACCTGCTGTAATGATAATCTTTTAGAAGGAAAGGGGGAGAAAGCTAACTCTGGAAAGTAGCTGCAAGTTGCTTTAAATAGGAATACCAGAAAACTGTTCTGAGGACTGAAAATAAGACTTAAAAATTTTAAAATCTGCGATTTTTTCTCAGAGCTTCTTTTTTTTTTTTAAACACTTCAAAGTTGAACCTTGTCAAATGCTTATTTCTTATGACTGTCCTGTATCACTATTTTTGATATTAAATGTCGGAAGTTTGAGCTTTTTAGTCTTGCAAGAAGGATTAGACTGGTGGAAGATCAGATGTCATATTTTCTAGTTCATAAGATTGAAACTTGTTTTCTTCAGTGTAAAACTCTCGTGAGGAGAACATGATTCGCTGAAGTTTCTTTTTTAGTACTTGTAATGTCACACCGAATTTGACCAGTAGAGGGCAATAGATAAGTGCCTGCACACGTGCTGTGCTTGGGAACGCCTGCTGGTATCACGTAGGTGGTTTGTGGTCAGGACTTCTGTTGTGATTTTTTTTTTTCAGTGGTGGTGGTGGTGATGAGAACAGACTTCTGAACCCAGCTGTCCAAAGGAAGCACTGCAGCATTGCTTAATTACAATACTTGGACTTCTCTCCATCCTTCCTTTGGCTTCCCCAACTTGTTTCCCCTTCAGTATAGGTGACATTGCAAATCCTCAGAGATTTAACTATCTGGAGGATTATTAAAGATTTCGTGAGCAGCAAAGAGTTAAAACAAATCATAGACAAAGATATTTGAAATCTCTTTAACACAAATATGGTTTGACAGAATTCCTTCAGCCTTCTCTTGTCCATAGGACTGCTAATTTTCAGCTATAACAATCTTGTAATTATTAGTGACATGTATTAACAGTTATCTGAAGAGTACATTTTAGTCCTTATGATTTTATCTCTTGCTAATCTTATGTGCTGTATTGTCTCACAACTCCCAACATTTCTTTTCCAGTCTGAAACTCAGAACAGCAGTGCAGTGGCTGGCCAGGAGCGTACTCCAGCTGTGTCCACTACCACCACCTCGATGAGTCCTCGGCAGCGCCGTGCGCAGCAGCAGAGCCAGAGACGGGCCCCGACTTCAACCGACTTCAACCGGGCACAGCAGCCGAGGGTCAACACGAACCACACGGGCTCAACTGTGCTCATCGTCCTGCTGACCTTTGCGCTGGCAGCTCTCATATTTCGTAGAATATGTTTGGCTAACGAGTATATATTTGAGTTGTAAGGTGGTTTGTCCTAACAGCAGTGACTTGAATGCTTCACTGAACATTCTGTATTGGCTATGACATGGAAACTGTTTACAAAGGTTACTTTTGTATTTACGCTTAAATCCGTATGAATGTTAATGTACCTACGGATACATTACTTGTAAGAAAAGCAAAGTTGGACATGCAGCTACAAGTTTTAATTGAGTGCCCGCTAGATACTTGGAGAAACAGTGCAGTGGAGTAGTAACATTAAGGCATGTGGAATGGGACTAAATTTGTGTCATTTATAAACTAGAAAAAGACAATTTTTAAGAAGTGGTTGATTAAGTTTTTTACGGGGCATAAACACCCATCTAAGTACCCTAAGTTAGTATGAGATTTGACATTGGAGAGGGGATTACAAAATGAAACACTACTATGTGTTTGTGTCTGGTGAACTCCTAATTTAGAGGGAATACAATTTTGTAACCACTTTAGTTTGCCATGACACATTTCCAGAGGGGAAACACATACAAATTGGTTGTGAGGCTGCTTTGTGTGTGTGGAAGGGGGAAAGGAGTATGGGAGGAAAGTAGGTGCCAGAAAACTACTTGCATTATTTTGATTTTTATTTTTCGGAACAAAGATTGGATAATCTTTTGAAAGATTTGAATGTCCTCTTCTAGTACTTTCAATTGTATATCTTGTTTTTAAAATTTGAAGATTATACGAAACATGTCTATTCTTGCAATAGTTATAAATATGTAATATAATTATTTACCCAGAGCTATTGTCTTTTAATTATACCAGAAATATACATAATGTGTTGAACTGAATGTTTCATATGTAGTTTTATTTACTAAAGAAAATTTAAACCTTATTATACTTAAATTCTCATATATATGAACATGCTTAAGAGAAATATTTATTACAACCCTGCTAGTAATAAAGTTTCAAGCCAGTCTTTGGATATGTTTCACATATCACATGGCAGTTGGTTTCTTGTTTGTCTGGGGTTTTTTTTGGTTGGTTGGGTTTTTGTGTGGGGGTTTCTTTTGGTTGGTTGGTTTTTTTCTTTGTTACTTTCAGGGCTTTTTTTAATGCGTTCTTTTTTTTTTTTTTTAACCTAAAATCAATACTTTGGACCCAGAGATCTTCTTATAATAAGTTTATTTTAAAAGTCCCTGGTAATATTCATGAATACTGTGAAAAAGCATGTACAAGCAGTAGGCCTACAATTGTTAGGGTTTTGAGAAGTTTCATCTGTGACTGTTTAAATACTGAAGTAGAAGACAGCAATGGGTGGGATAATCTTCCTCTTGTATTATTACTGTTCAAATTATTGTTCAGCATGTTTATTTCATAGACAAGGAAATTTAGCTAGCTTTCATTTTGTTGCTGTCAAACATGGTAGTGATGCCTGAAGTGGCTACCTAAAAACATTTGAGACTAGACAGGTAGACAGGAGTAAGGGAATAAAGGTAGGTATTTATTTGAAAGGCCTTCAGAGGTACACCCTGGGGAGCCAGAGGCTGCTGCCAAGATGGACCCCCCAAGATGGACAACAGGTCACGAGTTCTTCACACTTTTATAGGTTTGGTTCATTTGCATGTCAGGGCTAATTCTCCAATTAAAGCTTCAGTTAATGATGTAATTTCCCCAAGCCTACCCCCCCTTTAGAGGCTTCTGGTTTATACTTTTTCAGCCTAGGACGGTCTGGGTGTCCTTGGAGAGCAGGGCCGGAGAGGCTTTGTTATGTCTACCTAGCAGGAGAGAGCAGAAGTTAACAGGCTACAAGAAACTTCAGTTACACACCAGGCAGTACAGGATTTGAAAAATATGAAAGTTAAAACCTAAGGCATCAATACCAATGACTTAAGTGAGATTCTCATCCTGTTTTTCAGCAAGTATTTATCAAGCTACCTAGAGCTTTCCTAAATTTTGTCAACTATACTATATATTACTGTTTTGCAACACTAAAGTAGCTATAACAACTTCCAAAATAAGGAAAGCCCATTTTGCGTCTAAGGGGGATGTGTAAATATATAAAAACCCCTAAATCTGAGTCTTTTAGAGTTTCTCTGTATTGTTGGTAATCTTGTTTGCAGGTATAAGGGAGCAAAGGTGAAAAAATAATTTCTGTGAGAAGTTCAGACAAAAGTCTATATTTGTTCAGCAGTTACACTTTGTGCTGCAGGCTAATTTGATGTCAATATATTAACATCTTTTAACCTGATTTGTCTATTTCATTAGAAATTAAATAAAAACAAGCAGAAACCACTACACAAATTCCCCCCTAAAATCACACAGCAAAACCCTAAAAAACCTGTTCAGGTCCTGTAGCCTCTAAAATAGAAGTAATGTGTTTCCTTGTTGTGTGGTGCTTGAATCCCTGTTCAATTCAAGTACTGCAAACATGGGCTCACGGAAGAGAGTTCTGGAAGAGGTATGACCCACTAGACATTCTGCTGGATTTTGAGTCGCTTGCTGCTCTGGAGCGTTTGCTCTGAATGTGCTCTGCTTTTCCTGCAGAATCCCTGCTGTGCCAAGCAGACTTCTGCCCTCCTGTGAGTACCACACACCGGCTGTTGTTAACACAGCCCGGTGTTCCGCAGAGAGGCCAAATCAGCATTGCCCTGTGACCAGGCTCTGAGGAAACAGGCCTTGAATGGATTTTGGAAACAGCCTCTTCCTTGTGATTAAGGAAATAGCTGCTTTGTATGTTTTAATTTTAGTTTTGATCTTCTTTGATAAAAGTTAAAATGCCTGATTGTGCAAATAACTATTTGAAAAAAAAAAAAAAAAGGTGACTTGGTTTATGTGAATGCAATTGCATGTATAGATTGGGAGTTACTGTTTTAATTTTCCTTTGAAGTTAACTGTAAATAAAGTCAGCATTTTCAGGGGACGTAGCTCATGTTCTGTCTTCAACAGCATGAAGAGCCAGACAGAAAATAAAACTTCACCTGCCCTAAATCCATTAAAATCCACTCATATTACAATGAGATACATGCCTGAAACGCGGCACAGGCAGTTACCAGTTGAAAAAGATGCCATACAGAGGATCAAAAAATGTAGAAAGCCTAATGAAAAGGGACAGCCTGGTTTTGCAGTCTGGCAGGAGGATAGCGCTGAGATTAGGGGATTGAGCAAAAAGCCGGCATGCAGAATTGCAGGTTTTTATATAATGGCTTTAGTAAGTATCCTTTAGGACCCAGTGGAAATGTTTAGTGAGGCAAACTTGGTGAGTAATGGCCAATCATTTAGCGGTGATGAGGGAAAAGCTCTGAGTGCGAAGCCCCTTGAAAGCCTGTCGAATGTATCACGCCGGGAGCGCAGCGTTTCTGACACTGATCGCCGACCAACGCGCCACACCAGAATTGGAGTTGATTCAATGTTTAAGCCTGGGGGATCTTGTACTACAGGAGGTCACTGGAGTGCAGAGTGCCCGGCTCCCATTTCCAGCAAGATGCCTTATTTCACAAAACTCCTTTTATTAATATTCTGCTTAGTTCTTGTTGTGGAAAGCAGAAAACACAGGAGGAGGAGGTGGACCCATCTGGGTATGCAGAGGGCAAGGTAAGGGTTGCTAAACCATGTATGTATCTTTTCCTGGAGTGTTACAAATATATTACTACAGGGAAATAAAAACCCACTCTGTCGATGTCTTTGTGTGCATTGTGTGTGCAAACAGCTCTATAGGTAATGTCTTTATAGCAGTGTCTGGTAGTATAATCAGTTTTATCTGTAAGTGGACACTTCTAATGCTAACCTTGATTAACTGTGAGTGAGGCAGGTTTTGCAGAGAAGTGGACTACTTCAGCACGGATTGTGGTAAAATTATTCTTAGCCATAAATGCAAATTACTGAGAGAATTCAGAGGAGTTGCAGTTAACAGAGGTGTTCAAATGTGCGTACTGTTTAATGTTTCAGCGCTGTTTCAGGGGCAGGTTATTTACCTGCTTGCTGGAATGTCTGTGTTACTTACATTCACTTGGAATTGCCCATTATGCTCTGATAATTTGAGATGGGGATGTTGGTTTGCACACATTGTGGTAATTAATAACAAAATAAATCCTGGAGGTTACCCAGGGATTGTAAAATTAGAAATATATTTTGAAGAAATACATGGAAGCTTTAAAAAAAAGTTAAGTGAAAGCACAAGAAAGAGTTAAAGGTCTTAGTAAAGTTTATTAGATTTACTGCTGCTGAGATTTGTCCAGAGGTTTACATTAGAACAGATAATCTTCCAAACCTGTCAGACAGTCCAAAGTATGTTATCCTTTTTTGTGGTTATGCCATCCAGTGGCAATTGTATCTTGCAAGACTATTCATTGTTTGAAGGGCTCAAAAATAAAATTGGGTTAATCCATCTTATTAAGTGGTTTACTATGGCAGTAAACTTCCATATTTTCATTTATTTTTGTGAATTTCTTGGTTTATCACTCAACACTTTTATAGGGAGCAGTGTTACTTGAATGTTTTGAAAAGAAATATGATGTAATTGGAAGCAAAGAAAACATAATATGCTATCAGGTTTACACTACGTATTGAAAAAATACAGTGGCATATGCTTTTAGTGACGTAAATGTTAAAAAGCTGAAACAGCCTGGGCCTGACCCTGAAATCCTAAAGTCTACTGAAGTTTTACCACTTTTGTTCACAGAATCTCAATTATTGAGTGAAATCTTTCACTGAACTCTGAAAATATTTCAAAGTCTGTATTCTGAGGAATGCAGGGGATTGAACAGTAGCACTTCCCTGCAAACCTTTTTTCTGTGTAGTAGAGATCGTGTGCTTTGAAGTAACAAAAGAGTATAAATCCTTCTTTAAATATTAATTTGCCCTGAAGTAGAGCTATTCCCTGGGTTAAAAGTTTTGTACTTTATTTGAACATGGTGAAAATAATTTACAGTTTTTACAGTGCCAATATTTTCATGAGCTGTGACTGTGGCAGTCGAAGCACTGCTAAAATTATTTTTATAAATATACTGTAAAGAATAACAATACTATTTCGTTTTCTGTGATGTAATGATTAATGAACAATTTTCCATCTAGGTAGGACCTGAGGAACTATATGCCAGATATAGATATATATACACGCACCCCCCCCCCTACAATTCCTATGCAATGTAGTTATTTAAAATTTTATAAAATCAGATTTTAGGGATTGTCAAATGTGAATTACGTTTTAAATACAGAGAATTCTGCAATGTTGCAACAAAAAGAAGTGTATGGAGCAGTGTCATTAATATTTTAATTTTTAGTTATGTAGAAAAAATTTTGTTGTCCCTAAACCAACAATGAATAGTGGACTGTTCTAGTAAAAAGAAACTAAAACTAGTTCCTAGGCTGGTTTCCTAATCATGTAAGAAAAATTAAAAGAATGATCTTTTAAATGATTTCATCACATTTTCTGCCTAGTATTTCTCTTGCTGACTTACCGTAAGAAATAGAGTAAATTTTACTGTAAACTTTTCTTATTCAAGAAAATTTATTCCTGTGTTTGGGAATGTACATTTGGTAAGTTTGATATTTTGTGTCCACTAAGGGGATAAATCAGCCTGGTGTAAAGACCTTTATACTGACTTGAAGAAGATAGCTTGGGTTGTGCAGGTGCAGAACCCCTTCAGTGCTGTAGTTTCTTACGTGGGCATTGCACAGAGGTTCCCCTGGCGCAGAGGTCCTTCCCCACAGAGCTCTGGGAGCTTGGGGTGGCTGGTCCTGCAGGTTCTGGGGCAGCTCTCTGCCACCGTTCTGCAGAGGAGTTGTTGAGCCTGTGCCTAAGTGGGAAAGGAACATGGGGAAAGTCAGGTTAGGAACACAAATTAACAAATGCCAGGTTAAGGGTTGCCTGTGCATCCTTAATTACTTGCAGTGGTTTGTGTTAATAAATTGTAACACATTCTTTTTTCAGTGAGCAGTGCCTCGCTCAGCATGCTGAATGGATAATCCTTGCTTGATTAGAAACTGCCTTGCATTTAATTTTCGCTTACTCCTGCATCCCCCCCTCACTGCTAACACATCTCTCCTCCTACACATTGAGGTATAACATAAAGAAACAACTGCCTCTGTGCATCACTGCCCTGACTGTTGCCCGACACTGCTTCATGTTACGGTCTGGAGAGCCCAGGCTTTGTGTAGGAAATTGGTGTGTGCTCATCACGTAGCAGCTCCCAGCTTTGTACTTTGACAGTAGTTTTTCACATTTTCCAGGGTGTAGAGTCTCTGCCACTTATATTGAGAAACTGTTTGAAGGGTATCAGTGATACTTGTTTGTATGAAGCTGAGGGTGTTCTTGCTGATGTGCAAGATATACAAATGGTGCACGAAACCAAGGGCTCTAGAACTGTAACAGCATTGTTGGTTAAAAAAGTTCTCTCCTCTTTAAACAGAAACAATTCTTCACAGAAGTCAGATTTATCAAATTCATGCCCCTTGAATGAAATCTAAACAGCAATAAAATTATATATGAAAAATGTGGCAAAAAAAGACAAAGGGAGATGGGGTGGATTTAAATGAATAGTGGTGAATTGCAGAGTGTGCATAAAGCTGAAAGAAACCCTGACAAATCTATAATCAGAAATGCTAAAGACCATAAGTACATCAGGGAGGATTTATGAGATACTGGTGATCAGATTGTCAGTAAAGGCACCCGGCAGGCAGCAGTGTTCAGAGCATCCTTCAGCTCTGCAAGAGCATTAGCAGCTGGTGTCACCTCTGCTGCAGGTAATGAGATGTTCCCAATGCCAAACAGCAGTGGGGCTGGCACGGGGTGCCTGCCAGAGGAGAGCAGAAGATACGGCAGAGCTGATGTCAAACATCAGCTGTTATAAAAGCTGTATTATAAAGATTTTTTTTTTCAAACAAACTTGGTCTTGAATTGGATTAAATAGACAAAAGTAGTAATAAGCTTTAAAGGCTGTGTAGACTTCCTGTCATTAAAAATATCTCAACACAAAAACTTTTTAAATGGATTAAATTGATTTAAAAGGGGCTGACAGAGCTCTTTCTATAAAATCTGAATCGGCCATCATAATACCTGAAGGATTGGGCACAAACTGATGATTAAATGATGGTTATTAAATGCAACCCCTGGCTCAGGATGTGCCTGAAAACCTCTTTTCTTCCTAAGACAGTGTCTGTGTCCCCAACCATCCCGCTGAAGCCTCTGCAGCCACAGACTGTTTTCAGCAGCTCTCCTGTGTGCTCTTTGCCGTTTGATGATTTTTAAAGAATTGATCAAAATGTAGCATTTCAGTGAGGCTGAGCCATTGATTTACAAGATAACACTGCCAGGGTTTTCCATACTAATTCCTCATACAATGTGCAATCCAATGTTTTAGCGGATTTTAATTAGATTTTTTTTACCCTCTTCTTTGAGGAGAGAGACTTGGTTGAACATTCACTGGTACTTTGGCTTTTCCCTGATAATTAAAGTCAAGCAGACACAGGCAGATCCTTCTTCCCGACTTGCAGCTTTTCGGGCGCAGAGGCTGCGCTGTGGATGGTGAAGTGGAGCGCTTTGGCAGCAGCCCTAACCTTTGCAGCAAAACAAAGTTTCCCCCCTGCAGCAAGCAGTTAAAAGCTAAACTTTTGCCTCCAACCATTCCCATTAATGGCTGTGCTTGGTTTTACACCCCTGCGTTTAGGTAACCATTAATGCAGCCTTGTCCGGGCACTTGCTCCAGCTGGCTCTTTCTCACAGCCGGCGGGGGGAGAAGCCCTGACATCCCGAGTGAAACAGGAGCCCAAAGTAACCTGAGGGAGATCCAACTTTTCCTATGTAGCATGTGCCCTGGGGTACAAGGGGTTATATTCCTTCAAAACATCTATTTGATATAATTATTTTAAAATTCTGTTGCTTCCTTTTCACCTCCTTTTTATAAGGAAATGGATTATTGATGTTAGCAGCACCTATCCACACCCTTTAGGTTTCATAATTTCTTTCTTGAAATGAGTGCTCTGATGGGAAACTTTTCATCTAATTTGTGATTTATGCTCCCTTTGGCTCATACTTATCGTGCTTTATATTTTAATGAAGCTAAGAACCCCTTTCCATACCCACACCTATGAGAGGTGTGATTGTTTTATAAGTTCTGAATTTTTGACCAATACTTTAAGCCTAAGTAGTCTCTCTATTTTTCCTCCAAGATTTTCTGTTCTTTATTTTCAGTAATATTTCTTCCATACAGGAAAAGGAACCTGAACCCTTTTGTATAAAGTTCTTTCTATTTATCATAATTATTTTTAGCGAGTTACTGGAAATCAGCTAATTGTGGCAGTATTTATAATTTCATCAGATCTTATGTCCAGAGCACAAAGGGATTGAGGAGCCTTAACAGTCCAAGTCTTCCATTCTGCACCACTGGAGAAAAGCCAGGGATGCTGATCTGGATTTTCTTCCTGAAGTGCATGCAGTATGTTTGCCTGCTGGTTAGTTATCCCCTTACGTGATTTTAGTGACTATCTTGCACTGTTCTCAGGGGTATGTTGTCATCCTTCTCCCACTCATCATATTGTATCTCAAATAAAAAGTAAGAATTTTTCCTACCTTAATGTTCAGAAAAGTGAAGGACTGAAGGCTTCTTTAGATAAAACTCTTCTCTTCCTGCTCTTGTGGGGAGGAATGGGTGGTTTTGTTGTTGCTGAAAGCCAGAAGACCCTCTGTCCACACAAACTGCCAGCACTGAATTGAAGTTTGTGGGGCAGTTTCCAAGTAGTGCATGACATTGCATGACCACCATTGAAAAGAGCTTTCTCATGACAATGTTGCCTTGGTACCTGGCCAAATCCTGGCCAGGTAACACGGAGCAGCCAGCTGCTTCTACTGCTGCTTGCTCTGAGCTGCGACATTCGCTGCATCCAGCTCCCCTGTGAGATGCTGTGCTCTCCGCCTTGTGCCTCCCTGGGAGCCTTGGTGTCTGGAGCAGAGTGAGCACCATGTCCTTGGCGGGGGACAGAGGCAGCAGGGCTGCCTGTGGGGTACAAAGGTCTGAACTAATGCTGGGGGAAGGCAGCGCTGTGTTTTGGTGCTGGCAGTCTCCCCACAGTCCCTGGGACGGCGCCTGCAAGGCTGCTGCTCCTGTAGCTCCGAAATCGGGCTGGCACTTGTGGCACTTGGGCACAGAAACCTCAGAACAATGCTATTGCTGTCTTTTGCAGCCACATCTCTAAGAAGAATGAGGACTTGACCAAAGCCTGGAAAGGAAAGACAGAGCAGCTTCTCAAAATCGACGAACATGATTTCACCATGAGGCCGGCCTTTGGAGGTGAGAATAAAATGGTTCTCTTGATTTTATGCTAATCTAGTTAAGAATAATCTAATTATCCAATTAACAATCTAATTAAAACAAACAAACCAACCTCTGTCCAGATGCATCAGTGTGAAGGAAACAGACTTGGTGCCAATTCAGAGAGGCCTCATACTCATTCTCATTGCCCTCTGCGCTCTGTACAGTTCCTACATTCCTTCCTGTTACTGAGTTGGCTCTGGTTTTGGCTGGCATTCCCCCGAGCTGAGGATGGACCCTCCCAGTAAGTGTTTCACTCTAATGAGAAGAGGAGCAAGCTGCAGGTTTTAATATTCACTTGTGGTTGTGAAGTTGCAATGAGCTTTTCAGCTGATGGGATTAAATTGCAGAGTAAAGAACTCATTGGGTGAATCACAGCCCATCATTGCTAGGAGAAAATGGAATACTTTTGTCCAGAAAAAATCTTGTCTCAAATGCTCATAAGTGAATAAAAGAGTGGGAGGGAAGACCTCTGCCACGTTCACTTCTGCCTTCGGTCACACCCAGTTACAGGAATGTGCTTGCCTGACCTTTCTAGATTCACTACTGCAGAGATAAGAGCGTACCTGAACAAAAACTGCTGGAATACCAGTATGACAATCCCTTTTCTGATTAGATCAATCACCAAGCCCTTCCAGAGCTAAGGACAGCGTTTGCTGTAGTTTTCCTTGAAGGACTAATGCTGTATCATTTGTCACTTGGCCATCTAGGGTGAAGTGCTACCTCTCCCTGCCCAGTGGGACACACGAGTGTTGTGCCCTTTGCACCTGGTCCGTAGAACAGAGCTTCTCAGACCTGCCCGTTCCTGGCATGGCTGAAAAGATGTTTCTTGCCCCTCAGTGCACATGTGCCGTTCGGAGAGCACAGTGCTGACCCCTGCTCACAATTTATATATATATTTTTTCAAACTCCAGAGTTCAAAACCTGTCATCACCAGTGTTTCCTGCCCCCACAATGTTATTTACTAGCAAGTTGTAGTCCAGCCCGACCATTGGAGGTAAGTTTTTGCTAATCAGTGATAACCTTGATCTGCAACTTGTAGGGTTGAAGGGTTTGCCTTAAATTGCCCTCTGGGTGCAGCATAGGCAGATCTCCCTGGGGCTAGTGGGAACACACAGAGCCCTGGGTGCAGCTGAGACTCAGGGATGAGGTTTGGGAGCTGGCCCTGGAGGCACTGGGCTCCTTTATGAATAGGCTGGAAAAGTGTGAGTTCACCAAAGTGCACAAGCCACCCTAAATCCCAGGTATGTCCTCCCCTGCTATAAGCTCAGAGGATGCTGTCCTAGGTTTTCAGATCTTTTTTTTTTTTTTTTCCCCCAGCCAATCTCAATTTTTGAAGCTTGGCTGTTGACTCCTGAGTGCCTGATATGGAAAAACTAGAATTGCTGATCTGTCCCCTCTGCAGCTGATCTGTCCTCTGGACAAAAGACATGCTGGTCTGACGGGTGGGATGATGGGGCTTCTCTGGGAGAATATTTGGACTCCTTACCTTGACTCAGTTGGAGACAGCTGGGGGGCCATGGTGATTTTTTAACTTTTTTCCCCCTAACTGGATGTGTGCCAGGCCATCATACCTGTTTTGGGGGGAAGCTGTGGGGTTTTGTTTTGTTGTGCTGATGGTTTGATGCCCAGTGGCACCACTGCATTGTATTTCTGGAAACAGACCTGAATTTAACTATTTTCATCAGTGTCACAGAGTCCTTGAAGAACACATTTGAGCACAGGTCACAGCAAACAGACACACTGAATTACACAGTCACTCCTCTAGTGTTAATGGAACTGCATTTTAATCTCTCTTATGCCTTGTTTTCCCATGCTACCTCCCATCACGGCATCAAGATTCTTTTAGAGCCAAAATTTGGAAAAATGTCTATAAAATTGAGAAATATCCTAAGAGGCTTTGCTGAGAAGGTTCCCTTTTTTATAATGGAAATTCATCATTTAAAAAAAAAAATTTGCTTAAAACCTCCTTAACTTGCAGAGATTCTTGGGACAAAGGTGTACTGAAATTGTATGTGAGAAGCAGCAAAGCATGGAAACAGCTTTGTTGAGGCTCCAGCCTTGGAAAGCCTGACTCAGACACACGGACATAGCAGGTGCTACAGGTTCTTGCTCAGCTGCAGAACTGCACGGTGTGGTTTTAGTGACAGATGATAAGCCTGATGGAAAAAAACATAAAGGAAAGGAAACAAAAGTCTGGTAAGAGGTGTTCCTCATATTTCTGTCTGTAATGTTATTCGTCAGGCAATCACAGCGATTTGCTATGGACCATGAGTGCTTCCAGCTTTTTGCTGTGGCAATGTCAGTCAAACTGATGTAATCTGACCTGTGGAGGATAAAAAGACTTTTGTACTGTGGAAGTGGAGAAGAGGAGGCTGTGGGATACATGTGGCTGTGATGGGTCGCTGCCCTAAGACCCTCTCTGGTCTAATTGTGATTCCAGCTCTGTGGCATTGCAATGGGCCTGTGATGTTACCTTGCAGGTGGGAAAGGCACCTCAGTTCTGGAAAATTTAAATAATACCCTAAGTAAATTGTGAGTGGTATTAACACTAAAAGAAACCCAGTACTGTGATGATGATGGTTCCCAAGCTTGGTGGGCCAGCCTGCAACTTCACCTTAAGCTAAAAAGGGGACGGGGGTATGGGCTGCTTTATGGTGGCCACAGTGACTCTTGCTGGTCTGCAGATGACAGTCAGCAAGCTGCCAGCCCAACACAGCTGTGACCAATGGGCAGAGAAGGCTCGGGTTATGCAAGGTGAGATGGAAAAAAAACCCCAATGTTAGAGAAAGGTGAAGGGTTTTTCAAGAAAAAGTATTTTTGTAAAGAGCAAGTGAGCAAACAAATGTTGTGTAAGTTGTGTTATTAACAGCCCAATAAGCTTGGTTGTCTTGCCTGCCCTCAGCCCATTAGAGACAGGCAACTGGGTACAGAGGCAATGACAAAGTTCTTTTGCTTTGCTGATGGTCAAAGAGCCTCCCTAAGCTAAAAGAGACTGCAGGGGTTTTGACCCTTAGGGAGTTATCTCCATGTCAGTGACCTTGTTCTAGCTAGCAGATGTTCAGGTATTATTTACTATTATTAATATTTAAAGATTATGTAAATATTTGTTTTCCTGCCTTCCTTAAACACTCATTTTAAGCATTTCATTTATGACATCTCGTATTTTACAGGGAGCCTGTGAATAAGCAGCTTTAGTTGATACTTAAAATAGCTGTATCTTCTTTATTGAGGACCAGCCTAATGCTTTACTTGTATTATATTTGCTCATAGCCTAGTAGCCTAACGTCAGCTGGTCCTCACTGCCCTTTCTGGGCAGTGCTTTTGCCAGGATCGGTGAACAGTGGGGTGAATAAAGCACAAGCAGTTCACTGAGTGTTTGTATCAAGAACTGGAATAGAACTTGCTTCTCTGCTGATGAACAGCTGTCAGTGAGATGCAGAGAGATGAAGCTCTGCAGGCATGAGGCAGGTGATGAGCACGTCCTGGTGCTCTGTGCCTGGAAGCTGCCCACACCTAAGAGGTCCCAATCAGATATACATTCATTAAAAAGTAAATATACACACACACACATAAATGAAGATACATTGAAAGCTGTTTTGCTTCTTGCAGACATGGGATGGATCTCTTATGGATGTTTGCAGTCTCTCTGGGTGTGCATGAGATACTTGTCAGGAAGGAAATCTCAAACCTGCTTGTTTCCCATGTAGATATTTTTATCTCAGGGCCTCCCTCCTTCCAAGATAGATGAGTGGACTGAGACACTGTCTCAGAGAGAAACAAACATGCCTTTGAAAGCACTGCCAAAGAGAAAAATCAGAGGCGTCACAAAGCTTTATTCTCAGAGCTGGAGTGGAAAACTGACTCCAGGCATCTTCATGGTAGCACACTCTTCCCTATCTTCCAAAGCCTACTCCAGTGGTCAGAAATAGAAACCACGTTTGTGCCCAGTTCTAACTGGCAACTGACTCACCCTTTGAAGCTTTCATGCTGCTCACTGGTGGGTGTTTTTAGGTGTGGAGACACACTGGGATGTAACAGGCTTTAACGTTGGACTTTCTCTGAAGTCATTCCTGCACAGGACTTGTGGAAACCTCCTGGGTTCCCTGGAGAGGTTAGCCACAGGCCAGACATCCCATTCTATCTGGGGCAGTTTGATACTCAAACAGGAGTTTCTGCAATATGAAACAAGCCACAAAGTCTTCATGACAGAACCCACCCAAAATGGAGGCTTTTTGGGTGTACTAGTTTGAAAACAAACCAGTGGGAGGCACCAAGTCAGAATAACAATTTAATGGAAATTAAAGAAAAAGGGAAAAAAAAGGTAAAAGAAAAACACTGTCAAACTGACAGAGTCAAGGTACAACCTGACACCCTGTTAGGCAGGGTGGTGGTAGCAGTCTGGTAGAATGGTGGCTGCAGTCCTCTGAAGCAGTGATCCTGTAGTAAAACAGTCTGCTCTTCCTCAGGAAGTCCAATGGTGGCTGTGTAGCTCCTGTCCTCTGGAAATCCAGTGGGAAGCCAGTGTCTCTGGTGTTCAGCCTCAGATTATATCCACGATGGGATGCTTGGTTCCTCCCTCTGGGTGGAGCATCTCACAATGGGGTAACGAGTCATGAGGCAAAGTGTTGATCAGGCTCATTAACAGAAGATAGTCCAGAGGGAGTTATCTCTGAGTCAGGCGGCAGGACAATGATGGGCCATTAACAGCAAGATAGTCTGGGGGGAGGAGGCAAGGAAACACTGCCCCGCCTGATTTCAACAGCTGATGGGGATGGTAATAGAATACACTGCAACCCAGGACATTGGGTACATCTCTTCTCCTTGTACAACCACTGAATGCAGATGCGCGGTGGGTCTTCTCTAAAGGTATTCTGAACACCATCTTTTCTGTGTGCAGCACCTAGGCTGAATGGGTAATGGCTTTCACTGAAGAGCAGGTCTCAAGACAGAGCAGTTTGCTGCAAGGGAAAGGGAAATAAGGAGCCACTGATTGTCAGCACACCAGTTTGTGAGCTTGGCAAAGGAATGAATATTTGAAGCCACAAGCACCTTGACAGGCTGGTTCCTGAGCAGCTTTTTAACATCAAAGTTTGAGCTGAGGCTAGAACACTGATGTGTAGGAATTTACAGAAATAAGATGTGTCTGATTCAGTTTCAGAAGGCAGTACCTTTATGGTGAGAAGGTGCAAGGGTGCTCCATCATGTTGCATGTAAATCCCATGCAGAAATTGTGGGGCTAACAGATACTACCCAATAAAAGAGAGAAAGCAGTGCTCTCCCTCCCATCAGCCCCAGTTTGTGCTTCAGGTCACTTAAATCCTCCCTCAACACACAAATATAAATATCTCCATCAAAAGGAAAATCTCCTATTTTCCATTTCCAATTTTTAAATTGTCAAATTTGCTAATGATGGTGCAAGTGTCTTGAGTTTGTTTGGAAGTTGCCGCTGTGCTGTGTTTATTGGTGGGTTCATTTCTGTGTTGTAAAGAGAAGCCTGTGACTTCTATGAAGCCTTAAGAGTCCAGGATTTGTTTCCTGACTTTATTGGTCCTGTTGAATTAAGATTTGTGTTCTGCAAGATATTGCTGTGGACAGTGATGGGGATAAAGGATGTTGACATGTTTGCTGTTTCTGGAAGAAATGTTTCAGTTGAAGGCTATACAAGTTATCTCTAGACCTTGTACTGTAAATACTTGTTTAATTCAGATAATTCCATGAATTTGGCTGATATTTTTCAGAGACTCTAAACTGTGATCTAAAAAACTCTGCTGGACTGCAGTCTTTGAGCAAAGCAGCACTGCTTCCTTTTGTCAGCCATATCCCCAGCTTTCACATGGATCCATTTAGCTGCCTGTCCAGCAGTGAACATCCTAGAGAGGAGCCTGAGCTTTGAGATCTCTCTGGTGTTAAAGTGTTCGAGTCTTTTGTTGCTTATATTTCTCTAGGATGATCCTTCTGTATTTCTTCTTTCTGAAGAAAAAGTGAATAATGGTAAAATATTGCTTATGACAAAGAAAGGCTGGTTGATGAGGGCTATTTTGCATCTAATGCTGTAATCTAAGTTAATTGTTCTGTCTACCAGTTCAGTTTGTCATATGCCATCTCAGCTGTTCTTGTTTGTTCACATTCACACCCTCATCATACCCTGCTCCCTCTCAATACAGAGGTTTTTTTCTTTTTGTTCATCTCTAGTGGCATTTGATGAGGATTTTGGCAAAACACCCAGAGCCTCTGTGGTTCAACAGTTTAGTTGCCAGAGGGACAGGATTAAAAAGCTGGGAGTTCCTAATTGACTCCATGGCTTAGTGAGACCAAAGATCTCCTGATATTTCTCTCTGAGTGATCAACAGCCATTTAATTCAATGGTATGTGCTGTAGCCAACATGACCTTCAAGGAAACACAGGGTTTGTTTCTGTGGTTTAAAGAGGTAATTTCTAGACAGGGCTTCTGTTTTGCCTCAGAAGCTGTATGCACTTTCAGTGTTGCTTCCATCAAGTGCTTCTGCAAAACTACATCTTGAAGTTTTTGTAGAGTGATGGGCCGAGTGAATTCGCAATTATCATTATCAGTTATGCTCATCGCTGAGAGCAGGACTTGGTGATCATTTGATTCCTGTCACTACCTCACAGGCTGTCCCCACTGGCCCTTCACTCACCCTTCCCTGCTCGGTCCAGCTTCTTGTCTAAACCTCCTCCAAAGGGTCTTGGTGTCTCAACATATCCTATTTGTGTGCTCTCTCATTGCCTCAGCCCCAGGTGCTGAAAGAGGAGCAGGGAGAAGGAAAAAGTAGTGATTACTCCAGCTGATTGTAGTAGGAGTTTGCCCAAAAAAAGACAGAGTAAATATTTCTGCTGATAAATTGGTTTTGCAGTCTCATCTTTACATTTCTGTATTAAGTACTAAACATTTGAGTCCAATGTTCAAATAATTTCTCCCTCTCTCTATTACAATCACTATTTTATCATCCCCCCAAATCTGTGATCAGCTGCAGAAAAGACACCTAATCCAGCCTAGGACCTCTTCTCTCAAGGACTTTCCAGACCATCCACCTTAACAAAGAACACCCTTTATTTTGGGGTTAACAAAGCTTTGTGTCAGCCCCAAACTGAACCTTAGGCTTTGTCCTTGCAATGAGATAACTTCTGGTTATTGAGTGTTTGATGCAGGAACATGAACAAAGAAAAGAACATGGACATAGTATTTTATCTTCAAGAGCAGGTAGGGAAGGAATAGGAGGGCGGGACAGATACCAGCTTGGCAGTGTTCTTATGTTTATGGGTTTGGTTTTTAGTTGTTTGTTTTTTGGGTATTTTTAAATCTGTGATTAGTGTTCAGAGAAGCATAGAAATCGCAGCAGTAAATAGACTATGGGTGGGTGTTGATTTCCTGAATCAAGGCTAAATTAAGGATCCATACACAGAGAGTCTCTCTTGCAGTCTGGGAGCTGTGGGGGGCAGCCCACCATGTGTTCCTCGGCTCCCACCAGGGAGATGTGGTGGGAAGTACCACGGCCAGCTGCTGCCATCCTCGTCTGGCACAGCCTGATTGCAGTGTGAGGCTATCCTGGCAGAGACCTCGATTCTCCTCCATTAGCACCCTGCCTGCCACGGCATGTCTGTGGGGGGCACGGCTGCGATGTCCCCAGCTGGATGTGGCAATGGTAATGTTAGTCACACACACTTTCTCTGCTGCCAGACAGGGCAGTGCTGAGGGCAGCCTTGGGCCTGCCCTGAAGTGGATTGTGCTGGGCTGTGGAGCCTTTCTGAAGAGGCTTCTCTGAGCATCGAGCCCCGCTGTAGCACAGGCCCAAGATCAGTGTCACAGGCATGGCCACACTGAAGAGCTCTTAGGTACTTGAATGCATTAAGGAAATAGATAAGTATTAGAATCATTGCCCAAGCTCTTCTTGACTACCATGTATGACTTCACAAGGTATCTGAGCAAAACAAGTCTAATTGGCTACCAACAGGACACTGCCATCAGCAGGCTTGTGTTGTTTCTCTGTTGATTGTACTGCACATCAAAATGTCTCGTCACCACAGATACAGTGCTTTTTGCTATCTTGTTTAAAAAAAAAAAGCCCAATAAAGCAAAGCATGTTTTACTGAGCGAGAGAAATGTCATAGAAAAATTCTTTCTCTCAGTTGCAAATGTTTGCTGGCAATTTTTTTAAAGCACGTAGTGCAGAGCCGTGTGTCTGAATGTGTCATGTAGGTGCTTGTAAGCATCTGGGAGTCATCTCAGAGTGCTGGGTTAGCCCTGTTAGAGCTTCTCTGCTGGGGGCAACAGTCACTCAGACTGGAATTGGTCATTCTGAGGAGCCTGGTCCTGCTCCACAGGGCTTGCTTCGAGGTGCCTGTTCCCAGCACAGCTGCTGACAGACACTGTGGGCATAACAGGCTGGAGCTGGGCACGTGGGAAGGGGACAGTGTGCTCTGCTGGAATCAGGTGAGGCTGGCTTATCAAAGCCCTGGCAAACCTGCTGTGGGGTTGGTCACATCTTGTCTCAAGGGCATGGGGATCAGCCTTTCCCTACTGAGGCTGAGTTGGTGCTTCTTTCTCCCCCAGCAGAGGCAAACATAAGGCTGTGTTCAAAAGCCCTGAAGATGTGTGGGAGTCTGTACGTGCTGCTGCAGGTACAGGAACAGGATGGATATCAGCTTGCAAAAGTGTGCTGCTCTCTCAGCAGCATTTCTGCTCTCTGGTTAGGCTTGTGGTGTATTCAGAGCTTCAATATAGTCTCGAGGAAGATGCTACTCTAGCTAAATATGTGCATGCAGCAGGCCCTGCTGTTTGTGGCACTGCAAATATGGGTCTGAGTCCACAAAGGGACTGTGGTGCATCTTACGTATTATCTGACTGCTAAGCAGGTTCAAAATCTAGCTGCTAAAAGTCTTTGCATATCTTCATGGAGGCTACTATGGTCCTTGGAAAATTAATTTCTGCTGGTCAAGTCCCAGACACGTCTTCAGAGCTTCTGCTTCCTTTGGCATGGTCACACTCACTGACAGTGCCCAGGCTGGAGACACGACCCGGGCAGGGTCATTGGTGTGAGTCCTGTGAGACCCACTGCGACACACTGAGACCACCAGGCAACACTGAATCCACCTGCACTGCTCCTCAGCAGTTCCTGCTGAGCTGCCCCGCTGGGTCGTGCTTGGTGTGCACGTCTCAGGAGGCGCTTACCACCAGAATTTGGGAAAAGCTGCATGAAAACACACTACAGGAATCTTGAGTCATCTGAGCAGATCCTGGCCATTAATGAGCAGCAGTCTACAGTGAAGTTTTGGTACAGGGCTTCTAGTAATAGAGGAGTGGGCATTCATTATGGGATGTTTTCTGCTTATTTACTCTTTGTGAACTCTCTGGCTGCTAATTTTAAAACTACTGTGGAAAACTAGTGATATCATCAGTGAGTAACATGAATCAAAATGATGGTGGGCTCTTGAGAGATTAATGTGACTTGTCTTGTTGGTAAAAAATGAGAAACCTCCAAGGAAGGGCTCATTGCTTGCCATTTCTTCATCTGAGTCCCCTGTCCTTGGGGATAAATTTGTTCAAAAAGGCCTAAAATTTAAGGTGGGATGGCTTAGTTTTTAAAAACATATGCAAATGTTTCATCCAAGCTCTGGATTAACTGGCAAAGTGTCAACATTGCAGCATATGCCAAGGGGAAGATAATTCAATGTTTTGAAAGGGCCCTTACATGATTATTCACTGACTCTTTCCCCAGCCCCCTCATGAAGAACCATTGACAGAAATGTACAACATTAGCTCAGAAATGTTTGCATGTCACCTTAGAAGTGCTAATTAAATGCAGATGATGTGAGAGAACATTTATTTACATATCTAAATCTCATTCTCTTTCAGGCCCTGCGATTCCTGTTGGGGTGGATGTGCAAGTTGAAAGCTTGGACAGCATTTCTGAGGTTGACATGGTATGTAATCCTCTTCTAAGCCTCAATTACTTCTAGTCATAAAAAGACCTTCTGACTTGAAATCTGTGGGCTTGTAATCATTGGTCAGATGAAAGTACTAGCAGCACCTCTGAAATTCAAAGAGGCTGATATTCAGAGCCAAAGACTTAATAAAACCAGGTGATCAAAGTCTTACCTCTGTATCTCCAGATAAAGATAAAAAGCATGAAGGGAAAAGGGACCTTGAATGGGAGAATAATCAATGCTATGAAACATCTGTCACAACTAAAATACAAGCAGCTGCATATGAAGGTTTGAAGCTATATGGTAAAATTCACATAAGCTGCACTTGCTGCAGGAGTTTTCTTCCTTAGGGAACCATTCATGACATAACATGAGTGCTCACACACATTTCACTGTTTGGTTTTGGGTTGTTTCATGGTGATTTTTTTTTTTTTTAATTGTAGGAAATGGAATAAAAACACTTGAAAGAGAAGTAGAAAGGGGAACACAGAGGAGAAGAGGAAGCTTCTTGGCTCCTCCCTCTTTGTGCCTTTTCCTCCCTGTTCTTGTGCACATTTTGTGGTCTAGACAAAACGTAAAGATAAAGGAAGAGCTTTAGGTTGAGTGTTTTTTACTATGCTACAGTTACATCTTCATCCCATTTTGGAGGGCTTGGTTTAGATGACCTTTAAACGTTCTTTCCAACCCAAACTATTCTGTGTTGTGTGATTAAAACCAGGGAGCTTGCATGCCTGGATATTGAAAGAGAGGGTTTGGGGCTATGCATGCAGTGAGGTGTGTGGGAGGGAGCTGTCAGTATAGGAAATGGCTGCCAGGAGAACTGGGGCTCTAGTATATCAAGATAATGTCAGAGCAGCAAAGAGGCCTAATTAGCACAAGTAAATAACTCACAGTGCTTTCTGTCAGGATTCAACAAAAATCTTGCCCATCAGAAGTCTTTGAGGTCAGTTCTCTCCCTTAGCTGTTAATAGTTCCTGTTTTCCCAGCTCAAGTACTTTCTAGAGCAGTTGCTGACATGTGTTTGGGGTAGAAGAATGTTGTCCCGGGTCGGTCTGAGTTATGTTGGTATGTTTTTCCAACAGACTGTCCCAGCATGTGTGTTTGCAGGGAGGAGAGTGGGCAGTAAGCTGTCTGCCTGGCCAGGGGACCAGGGCTGGCTGTGCCTGCAACAAGATGCCCTCTTTGTCTTCCCATTGCAAGCAGGGCTTGTTTCAAACTGCTCTGAAGTGGCCCTGCAAATCAGGTACTCTTGGCTGAGCAGTCCTTACCTATCACTGCTTGAGCAGGCAGCTGGTGCCCCAAAGAAGAGCATCTACCAGCCACAACCCACTGTATCTGCAAGGCTGTGCATGCCAATGAGAGCAGCCAGGGGCTGTTTAAAGCGTGTGAGTTTAAAACTGGTGCCTGTCTGGTTGATGTGGATGGGCTGTGCTGTGTGCAGTGGCGGGGCATGCTCTTGAGGCCGCCTGGAGCATGGAACAAACATGAAATGTACTGCCAAAGTCGAGGTACTTGTGTAGACTCACTGGCTGTCCCTCTGGCAGGTACTATTGTTCTCCCAGCTTGTTGTAAAACCTTGTTTTCCAAGGGACTTTCCTATTTGTGAGTGCTGAAGTAAACCCCTTTTCTTGCTTTTAAATAGTGCGTGTGCTGGTCAGAAAGGAACAAGCCATCAGCACACTGCCTCTTTTGAGTCATGCCATGAAAAAGACTCCTTAAGTTGGATTTTATACTTAGAAGCTGTTGTCAGCTGCCACTTTGGCTCTGTGTTTGCAGCATTTGGTGCACCATGTTGGCCACTGGAGAGAGAGGAGAGCTGGCCATTGCAGAGGCCACTGTGTTGGCTGTTTGGAGAGAGAAAGGGGCTGAAGGTGAAAGATGAAAAGCTCCTGTATGGTAGGATGGGGAAAGGGGTGACCTGGAAAGCAGTGGGCTCCTTCCCATGTTGTGCCTTCAGACAGTCTCTTTCCCCTCCTCTCCAGCAGCTGTAAGCCATGCCGAGGGTGCCTGGCTGATGGTTCCTGTTTCCCTGTGCTCTGATGACGGAGCTGCCCAGAGGCATTTTGCAGCTGTCCTGGTTTTGGCTGGAACAGAGCTAATTTTCTTCTTAGTATCTGGTCCAGTGCTGTGTTTTGGATTTAGTATGAGAATAATACTGATAACGCAGTGCTTTGGTTGTAGCTCAGTAGTGCTTACTCTGAGTCAGGACTTTTCAGTGTCTCATGCTCTGCCAGTGAGGAGGGGCACAAGAAGCTGTGAGGGAGCATGGCCAGGAGAGCTGACCTGAGCTGGCCAAAGGGATATCCCACACTGTAGAATGTCATGCCCAGAGTATAAACTGGGGGGAGTTGGCTGGGAGGGGCTGATCGCTGCTGGGGGACAGGCTGGACATCTGTCAGCAACTGTCTTGTGCATCACTTGTTTTTCTGGAGTTTTGCCCCTCTCTCTCTTTTTATCTTCCTTTTCATTACTATTCTTATTAATATTTACTTTATTTCAATTATTAAACTGTTTTTATCTCAATCCAGCTTCGTCTGAGTCTACTCCCCAACCCATCAGCTGGAGGTGGGGGGAGGGAGGAGTAAGCAAGTGTCTGTGTTGTACCGAGTTGCTGGCTGGGGTTAAACCATGAGAATGGTCCTCCTCTCCTGGAGTCCTGTGCCCCTCATGCCATGGCCAGGCAACTGGTAACCCTGACTAGCCAGACTCTTCTTTACACCTTTTTTGACTTCTACCATAACTTGCCCTATCTCCTAAGAAAGCAGCAATTGTGCCTCTTCCTTGATTTCCTTTTTCCCAGCTCTAGTCAAACTGATGAGTTTGATTTCTGGCCCCTGAGGCTGACTCTTCTAGCCAGGCTGCAACCTAAGCTCTGTCAGTGGCAGTAGTTGCTGAAAGTGTTTCTTTGGGACTATAGATGTAAGGGGAAGGTGTCCCGTGTCCAGTAGGAAACAGGAGCTGGCAGCATCCCTGGGATGAGCAGTGGGGGAGCCTGGGACCAGTCTGATAAGGTGAGGACCTGCAGGTGGGTGAGCAGAAGTGTCCCCCAGGCCAGTCTCTGCCATGGTCAGAGAGGTGGGTGTCTGGCCAGCTCTGTACTGTGCAGGGCTGCAAGGTGAGGACTGGCACTAAAGCCTTCTTTGACAAATTAATGAAAAACCTCCTGGCAATGCAAGGCAGTTGTGAAACAGCCCTTTGAAGCAGAGTCAGGGTAACTGATTGTCACTGTCACCAAACTGATCAGTTGTGGTTTGAGAAAGTGGTTGCCACACGGTTAGGGAGAGACCCTGGCTTGTGTTGCTGCCTGCTTGGGCTTGGTGGCTGCAGCTCCCATAATCACTTGCTTAATTGGGAATATAAAGAAAAGAAGTGTATTTGATCTCTCAGCATGAGAGTGGATTCAGCTCTAAAAGCAGGAGCTGCCAGGTTGGGATCAACAAAAAGATGTTTTTGTTTATGTGACTGAAGTTCCTGCCCCATCAACAAGCCTAAAAGGCAACTTTATTTACACACTTATATGGCAGGAAACACAGTTCCCTCACTTGGTTGGTGTTTGCAACAATTTAGTCCTTTTGGGGATAAATTGTTTAGTGTTTAACCTGAGCATTAAGCTAACTTTCAATTTTTTCCTCTTGACCATATTTTTGCTACCATAGTCCTGTAAGATAATTTTGCCAGAATTGAAGAATCATTTCTGCAGGGCATTGCTTCTGTTGGGGCATATTTATATCCCATTTGGGACTGAACATTGCTGGGTACTGTAATAAATTCGTTAGTTGGTTATGCTTTGTTTTGGCTGAAATTATTTTGTCAGGAAAATCTATTCACAGAGGGCATTGACCTAGGAAAGAATCAGGAGCTGAGAGTGGAGAGATTTCATCTATCTGCTGGGAGTGAGTTTTCTTTCTGATGTGTTCTAGTTGTAGAGCCCAGCACTGACAGACCCCTCTCTTCCTTTTCTTGGTTCTCTTCCCTTTTTTGAAGGATTTCACTATGACCTTGTACTTAAGGCACTACTGGAAGGATGAGCGTCTCTCATTTTCCAGCACCAATAACAAGAGCAGGACCTTCGACGGCAGGCTGGTGAAGAAGATCTGGGTCCCTGATGTCTTCTTCGTGCATTCCAAGAGATCCTTCATTCATGATACCACCACAGACAACATCATGCTTCGAGTGTTCCCTGATGGGCACGTCCTCTACAGCATGAGGTGAGGGAGCAGCCCTGCTGCCCCTGAGCATCCCCTGGGGCTTTGCTGCCAGTTTTGCTCTAGGCTTGACTTTGGTGATCACCAGGATTGCTACTGCCAATCCTGCTACTCCCACTGCTGGTGCTCTGTTTCCACAATGTCCAGTGCAAAATGCTTTGCAGGAAACTCTGAGAAACCATGCTGGGGGAAGCCAGGGGGAAGCATGGCCCCAACTCTTTGCAGTCAGTGCAGGGCTTAGTCAAGCTGAAGTGTTCATCCCAGGGTCAGTGTGTGATTAAACTGGAAGCTGCTGATGTACCAGATGGTGACCTCTATAATTATCCTATTTTCCTTCTTGTTTGTCTAGAATTTTTTTTTTTTTTTGGAGTTGTGGTGCTTTCCTGTTGATGTAAGCATTTAAGTTTATTGAAGCTGAAATGGCAGTATTAAAGACATCCTGGTTTTCTAGTAGATTTGTTGGCCAGAAGAATCCTGAGGGATGTCTGTCATAACCTGGACAGTTATCCATCCTGCAGGTATACCCAGACCATGACTGTGGATTTGCAGGATTCTGTAATACACAAGGACACGGAGACTTAATCCTCTAAACTTCTCTACCTTATTACAGATTATCAAAAATACCACAAAAATCACCACTAGCCAGTAAACTACCACAAAATCACCACTGGCAACTATGCCTGTGATTAATAAAGTGACTATATATACATATCATGCTATTGCAAATTACTATCAGCAGTCAATAATTTAGCATCCATCAATTATGTGGCAACAGCCATTATCTAACCAGGTTATACACTGTTACAGGTTACTTAGCATTGGTGGAGCAACTCGTCCACAATATACCCTCAGGTACACTTAGGACAGGTTGCTTGTGTGGGTGCATAGAGATACCACCAAGTGATCCAAATCATCCAACAGATGGAAGGGAAAACTGAAACAGACTCCAAAGTGGGCTCAGAGGGGACCAGTGAGACAGCAGAATCTCATTTCAGAGATGCTCTGAGTCATAGGGTGTGGAGTCAGCCAGGTGTCCTTGGTGGGTGTCCAAGAGATGGTAGAAAGTTCATGCACTGAATTCAACCTTCTAAGGAACAGAAAAGTATGTGTAGTATGGGAAGTTCTCAGAGGAAGGCTTCATTTTGGATAAAAATTATATCCTCCTTATATCCAGAGAGATAAGAGGGTGTAGGATGCCACCACTTTGAACAGGCAGTAGATGCTGGTAATTTCTGGTTTTCACCTGTGATGGTCAATAGATAATGAGGTTTTCTGCTCTCTCAGACCCTTTTTTATTTTCAATATAATTTCCTACCTTTTCTGACAATCAATTGCCTTTAAAATCACTTTTTTTGGCAGTTATTGATGTTATTTCAGGATGTCTCCAGTTTCTAGGTACCCTATCTGCATGTCAAAGAGGCTGGCTGTGCTTCTCAAGGATTTGTCTTGTTCCCAGGCTGGTAGGCTTGGCAGACCTCTGTCCATATTTTTCAGCAGACAGGTTTTTTGCTCAGTAATTTCTCCTTCTAACCAGGCTACCTTTATGGCTGCTCACATCAGCATCCCAGCAGATTTAATTTCCTTCAGACGAATGAAAAAAGAGAAGCAGAGAAAAACACAGTGACAGAGGAGAAAAGCTCAAGAGCCCAAACAAAAGGATATTTCCTCAGGACAGAAAGCATGCTCTAAGTGTACAGTGACCTTTGAATGTTTTGTAGCCAAGGATTTCTGTTCTAGGATCTTTCTGGAACTTATTCGCTTCAGCTATGGTAAAATGATTTTCAAAAACTAGGAAAGGTTGTCTATAAAGTTTGATTCTGTGATCTGTTGAGGAGGTGATGTGACTTCTTAATGTTACGCAAAAGAGACAAGTCTGTGAGTAAGCCACAGCTGATTGCACAAGACTCAAATTGATCATTTGATAGGTAAAATCCAAGGAGAAAGAAAATCTCAATAGCATTTGAGCCTGGTGGTGCTTTAGAGCACTCAGAACAATATCCAGCTGAAAAAACATGAGTGTCCTGTGGTGCTGGAAATGCCCTCAGATATCTTGAGATGTCTGCATGGGATTGACACTGGACTGAGGAACATTTCATTCCTGTTTTGTGCCTTGGGCATTCAAAGCCACCTGGACACTGCACTCTAATTGAGGAATATCATATTGATGAGGCAAGTTTCTGTGCTGTCCCTGACTAACAAACTGTTATTGACCACAGGTTGTGCCACAGGTGATGCCAAGGAAAGAAAATAACACATTTTAATGAGACTGAGTTATACAATGCTTAAATGCTACACACAGTTAGGGGAGGTCATTTTTGCAGGATACCTTCTGGAGTGTATCCCCAAAAACATTCTTTAAATTTTGCAAATATGGCAAAATATTGCTCTGGTTTACAGTCAAAATGAACAGCATGTGCCTTTCAGAGGTGATGAGTGCGTAGGTCAGGGTAGGATTTGGATCACACTCCCTGGAACAGAGGAAAAGTTCTTCATCGACATCTGCAAGAATCCAGAAAATGTTCACAGCCAACATAAGTTGGCCTCTGAAATGATGAGTCACAGCTGATTTGCCCCTCCTAAATCGAGAGCTCCACTGCAAATCTGTCTGCAAGAGAAAGTTCACTGATCCACTGGAAAATTTCTTATGTAAGGTTGTGCACAACTGGACTAGTTTAAAAACCAGAGCTGTGATTGCTGCAGCCCTTTAGCTAAGACACAAACTTAACAGAAGCAAATCTCACTTGCTGAAAACCAGCTGCACCCATTTTACAACCCCTGCCCCGGAAATACACCCCTCAGATTAAAAGAGTTTATTGAGTGCTGTAAGAAACTGCTTTTGCCTTAATCATGTATGTACTGGACGAATTCTGTAGCTTGCAATAAGGGTGGTCATATTCCTTAGGCTTGGGTCATTCTGGGGGTGACTATGGAGCGAACTGAGCAATAGGGAAAATGAGGAAACCTTAATCAAACTGCACATAAGGGAATTTTCAAATGTAAATGATGAAGTTACTTTACATTGTAGTCTTGTAGGCAAATAGTTGGATATTAAACATAGTGGAAATATCTGTACTGACATTAGTATAACAGTAATGCCCAAGACAGCACTTTAATGCCTGGCTAGATATTGAGATTATATTTTTCTTTGGAGTTTCTGTGTATAATCCCTCTGGCTTGAACTTGGAGAATTGGTAGGCATTTTCCTGTGGATTTTTTGCTTACGTCGTGCATGATTGCTGGCTTTAAAGCTGCAGAATAATTATCTGCAATAACATTCTTGCTTGATTGCTCCTCATAGAAACCAGCTTTTCTTGTTTTCAATTTCTAGGGTCACAGTGACAGCAATGTGCAACATGGACTTCAGCCGCTTCCCCCTGGACTCTCAGACATGTTCTCTGGAGCTGGAAAGCTGTATGTTGTATCTGTGTTTGTAGCTAGATGTGCTCCAAGGCTGGCTGCACAGACATTTCATTGGACACATTTCAGAATACTGTCTGTTTTAGAGCCTGAAAAAATAGTTCATCAGAGTTACTAGGAGTCCTTCTATTGACTCAGCAGTATTGTGTATCTAGCCCTTATGCTGCAAGACAGGAATTTGCAAGGAAAGTGTCCTATGTCATAATCTTGATTCTGCAAACACTGTGATCTGGGCTCAGCTTCTTTGGGAAGGAGTTGTTCTGTGGAGAAAGTAATGTGAACAGTAAGGGTTTTTGTAGACTTTCTCCATTGTATGGCAAGACTAGTATCCAGTTGTTTTGAGGTCCTTCCAGCTGTTTAACTGAATGTTCCTCTGCAAAAAGCCAGAATCAGAATCAGAGGATAATTTTCATTGACCTTGAGATCAGCTGCCCAAATACTCTCCTGAGAGCAGGGAGCTCTTTATGATGGGTTGCTTGGGGCTGTGTCCACAACTTTTCTCTGCAACTTGCTCAAATATTTGACAGCCCTGATCCTGAAAATGTTTCCTTTTACTTGCTTGGGAACAATCCTTTGCTGAGACTTGCATCCCTTGCCTCTCGTCCTTTCGTTCTCCATTTTGTCAAAGTGTCTGGGAAAAGGCTTCTGCCGCCTTCTGCATGACAGGACCCCACCACAGACTGCTCTTCTCCCAAGAGAACAAGCCCTGCTCCCCCAGCCTCTTGTCTTAAGCCATGTGCTCCAGTCCCTGACCATCTTGATAACCCTCTTCTCATTCCCTGTTCCTGTTAGTGTACAAATTCTCTAAGTTTTTCTTTACACTTTTAACATATTTCTGAGCTCTTGCTTCTCACCAGTCCTCTTTGCTTTTATCATTCTAAGATAGTTTGAAGTGTCTATGCTTCCTCCTTCCTCTAAATTAAGGTGTTTTACCCATGATTATTTCCTGAGCTGTTATCTATTTTTGGTCTGTGATGTTCAGAGGAGTGCCATTCTAGCTGTCATTTCAATGATGAGCGAAAAGAGGATTTGTTTTCTTGAATCAGGATGACCTGGATTTTTGTTGTTGTCATGGTACATTATATGAGAAGATCTTTTGAACTCCCTTGCTGTTGGCAAACTTATTTGTGCCATTAGTTCATGCCAAAGACTGGATGTATTAACTTTTGTTGAACCTCTAAGATAAAGTCACATCACATTGTATTTCTTCTTTTCCTAAGATGCTTACACTGATGAAGATCTGATGCTGTATTGGAAAAATGGCAATGAATCTCTGAAAACGGATGAAAAAATTTCTTTATCTCAGTTTTTGATACAAAAATTTCACACCACATCAAGACTGGCTTTCTACAGTAGCACGGGTATTGACCTTTTCCGATTTCCTACTATTGCTAAACCTAATGCTGCATTAACTGCTTGTGAGAGATAATGTCACTGAAATGTAGTCTTCAGAGTCTGTTTGAAAACTCAGTTTCTTGTTTTACTAGTCTTAAAAATAAAAGAACAAAAGAAAGATCTTGTCTCTGTGCCTACTGTCCAGGCTGTTCTCACTGATTCTGGCTTTCCTCCTCTCTCAAAGGTTGGTACAATCGACTCTATATAAATTTCACTTTACGTCGACACATCTTTTTCTTCTTGCTCCAAACCTACTTCCCTGCCACTCTCATGGTCATGTTGTCCTGGGTGTCCTTCTGGATCGACAGACGAGCAGTTCCTGCCAGAGTCTCTTTGGGTGAGAACAACTGCAACAAACCATGGCTGTGTGAAAACTTTGAACATGAAAGTTTTGGCAGGAAAGGGAACTGTTCATTTTGATGGTTAAAGTTATTGTGCAAGCAAATGGTGGTATTATCTGATGATTAATATAATGTATAACTTGCACTTTAAGTCATTCATCACTAAGCTGTCTTCCTCACTTTTCTGTAGCTCAGGACAGAAAGTGCTGTGTTCTTAAAAATGAAGCTGTAACACAGATTGGTACAGCTAGGAAACAGGAGTCCTTGTCTCCACTGGTCTTAGCAGACCTGACCTTAGGATTAGGTGTGTTAAAAATGTGTTTTAACAGCATTGTGTTTAAACCCTCTAGGTTAAGGAAGGAGTTAAATGCTGTTTGTTAAATGCAAAATGTTGACTGCTCCATTACTCCTCAAAACTCAACCCATCATGAGCACAAAAATGTAGGCAGGGGAGCAGTTCTGCACTGGCAGAACAGATACTTAATGCACATTTATTTCATATTGAACATCTTTTAGATCATCATGTAGACTGTAATTTCTGCTTTTCTAAAAACAAAAAAACTTTATGGACTGTATCAGTCAATAACATTTCTTTCTCTTGGTTCCTTTCAGGGATAACCACTGTGCTGACCATGTCCACGATCATCACTGGGGTGAATGCCTCCATGCCTCGTGTTTCCTACATCAAAGCAGTGGATATTTACCTGTGGGTCAGTTTTGTGTTTGTGTTCCTCTCGGTGCTGGAATACGCGGCTGTGAATTACCTGACAACAGTGCAAGAGCGGAAGGAGAGGAAACTGCGGGAGAGGGTGAGAAAAACTTTTGTTCATCCATTTATTCTTTTTTTTTCCTTACAGCTGATCTGGTCTTTATATTGACTGTCTGTTAATGGGAAAACACTGACAACCATGTGTGTAATTGGGTCTGTTTAGACTGCTCCACCTCAGGCTGAATTACTAACACAGAAAAACAGGATTCGATCTTATGGATCTTCATAGAAACATCAGAAAGGAGAGTGTGATCTGAACTGGAAAAGAGTGCAGCCTGGAACTGCGAGGGAATGGCAAGACGGGAAAGTAGAAAATCTTCACTGCAGCTGCCACGATTCCTGTTTAGTAAGCTAAAGGGGTTATTTGGAGCAAATTAATTTCCTCTCTCTATAGGCAGCTTTACTCTGGGAACTGGATTTAATGGATGTAATAGTGGAGGTGTTGCCCATTACCAAGCACAAACAATGCTCAGCCAAGCTTATGCTTGTACTTTTTAATGTACCATGAAAGGTCTTATCCTGCATCCCTAGAGTGTTTCAAGACCTGACCAGAGACAGTCCTGAGCAGCTTGGCCCTGCTGGGAGCAGGACATAGGACTAGAGATCCCCTGAAGTCCTTTCCAGCCTGAAGTATCTTACAGACCTGTAAGCCCTTCTTCTTTGTGATTACACAAAGCACCATCTCCTTTTGAACACTAAGGCTTGAGACCAAATTTTTTCAGTCCCCATGCACCCAGGACATCACCATGTTTTACAGTTTCTTTCTTCCCAGTAGGAACGCACCGCATTAGTCTACTGGTAATATTGGTAACCTACTGTCTTTGACTCCTGGAGAAATTTGTACAAGCTTGTTGGAAATGCCAATGCAGACATCATCTTTGATACAATTTAAGCATGCTATTTCCCTCTCTGAACTACTCTTTTGGTTTTGCATGTCCTTCTCTTCCCTTCCTCTTCTTCCTATGACTTTCTTGAAGAGCAGCACAAGCCACATAACATTCCAGCACCTTTCCCAGTTGACATACTGTAAAAGAATATAATTAGATATACTTAAAAAAACAATTGGATAAATTTACCAGACTTCTGTGATGAGATTTTACCTCTCTTCAAGGCCTTCTCAACAGCATTATGATTCTGGAAAGCTACTTGAACAGGTCCTGAGATTCTTAATTTATCTATGCCCTTCCTAGTCCCCACCTGGGGCCCAGCAATTCTCTGCAACACAAGGCAGAGATGCTCTGTGCAAGCACAGCGACTCCAGTGTGTCTGACTTGCTGCATGTGAGCAGTGATCTGTGGCATTTTAGCCAGCCATGCTCAGGCTTCCCAAGTCCAAAGAATACAGTGTCTTGACAGGTCATGGGAAATAACAAGAAACATCCTTGCTAGGTCTGACTTGCCTAGAATAAAGCTGTATGGTTTTTTTTAAAGATGAAAACTCTTCTCCTTTGTTTTTAACTCTACTAGAGGGATGGAATGAACTTGAGAGGGTTTGTTAATTTTCTGCTAAGTTTTCTGGAATGTTTTCCCACATCCAGTGATGGTGTAACTTGTTATTTATATCATAAATCTGCCCTTTACTGAGTTTTGTACACTGAATTCTATATTCAGCAAATGCCTTTTTACTACAACAGGGAAAATATTGTACCCAGTCTTCAATGTGTGACAATATTATTCCTCAGTAGGGAAATGGGAACAGAGATAATAAAGAGCATTATTTGAGGAGGAAGCTCTTGAAGAAGCAGAAGAGACATTTCTCACAGTAAATGTAGATCTTGTCAGCCAGTGCTACTCCCCTATGAAAGATCTAAAAAGTCCAGCACGAACATGTAAGACTACCCAGAGAAGAGCTGTGTTATGTCTACATTAAGAAATTCAGTGTGCCAGGGACAAAGGGATGCAGTGTCTAAAACGAAGCCTTCTCTTCCTCAAGGTTACAGGAGCTGCTGTGAAATGCCTGTGTCAAAAGGTCTGTGGCCCTATGCTTATTCCCAGCCCGTACCTGGAAATTTTTCAGAGCTTGCTATGATGCCTTGTTGGGACTATGTAAGGCTACAGAGGCTAGACAAAATTAAGAGAGTAAAAAGCAGTTATATTTATTGAAAGGCTTTCAGGTACGTTAGGGCCGTCAAAGCCCCCCGGGGCTACACCTAAAATGAATGACAGGTCACAGGTTTTCACTTTTATAAGTTTGGTCCATTTGCATATCAGGGGTTAATCCTCCAATTACAGCTTCAGGTAATGAAGTCATTTACCCCAGGTTTGCTTCCCCCCAACTCACTTTTGTTTACATATCTCAGGGCCTGAGACAGTAAGGTGTCCTTGAGTTTTAGACTTAGAGAGAAATTGTTTTGTCTGACCAAAATGGGAGAACTGTAGCTAACAGGCTACATGGAGTTTAGAATTATACACTAACGAATTACAGGATATGAAAAATATAAAAGCTGAAATCCTAAGGCATCAGCTGGGCTGCACAAAATCCAGGCCAGAGACATTTCTGACACTCTAAATGTACTGTCAGCTGCATTCCCATGCCCAAAGAGGCTCTTTGGCAGTCTTTGAATTATTGCTGTAGACATAGGCTAAAATTTCTGCAGGGTGAAATTATGTAGTGCACCTCTGTGGGTACGTGCCTATGTGAGGATGAGTGTAATTTTAGGATCTGTGGAGGTGGGTTTCTAGCTCGTCAGGCTCTCTTGTCCATAGAGGTGGCTGTCATCATGTGTGCATGAAGCCATGGGAACTGTAATTTGACCTGGGGGCTGACAGTAAATCTGCAGAATTGCTTTCTCTGCTGAGTCCTGCAGCAATTAGCTTGTTATTGCAACTGCTGTCCCTCACGCTCAGCCACCATCTCCTGGACCTGTAAGTTCCTGATAAAGAACCTGATGTGTAACTCTTCCCTGTGGTTTTTTTGTTGTTTGGCATTATTCTGGTTTTGGCTGGCATAGGATTAGTGTCTTTTCAGTAGCTGGTACAGTGCTGTGTTTTGAATTCAGTGTGAGGATAATGTAACACACTGATGTTGTTGCTAAGTTGTGTTTGTCCTGTGTCAAGGATGTTTTTGTGTCTTATGCTCTGCCAGTGAGGAGGCAAACAAAAAAAGTTGGGAGGGAATATGACCAGAACAGGTGACCCAAACTAGCCAAAGGGATATTCCACAGAACACATTTCAGTTATTAAACTGTTCTTATCTCAATCTACAAGTTTTACTTCTGATTCTCCTCCACAACCCTCTGGAGTTCAGGGGGGAGGGTGGGTTGAGTGAGTGACTGCATGATGCTTAGATGCCAGCTGGGATTAAATCATGACAGTCCTTTTTGGGGAGCTTCACTCTGGTTTTGTTCTGTTTTGGTTTGGTTATGTTGGTTTTGGGGTGTGTGGTTTTTTAAGTGTGTGTGCCTAGAATAAAATATGTCTTAAAATCCAATTGATGTTCAATTGTACTCACGGAGTGCTCAAAAAAAGTAAAGTAAGTGGGCTACTAACTTGCCATGTTTTTCTGAACATAACCTGCTGATACCAAATCTTTTGGTTATGTCAAGAACATAGAAAACAATCCTTAAGTTGATTTTAAGGTTTTCAATAAGCAATGTGATCTGTTGTTTAAATAATTTGAAGGAAAAGCCTTGACTGTAGTGTTTTCCAATGGCATCCTGAATATTACATATTGATGTTATATACATTTTTACACACACACACACATATATATATTCAGATATATACATTTGCTTTAGCTGAACATATCCTTGAAAACAAGTTCTTGGAAAACTCACACAACAAAGTTGGTGGAGGGTGCAAAGTATTACTAGGTGAGGAAATTGGTCTGTGGGAAATCAGAGACAGGAGCTCCTAGCAGAAAGGAGGTTTTGGAGTCCATTTTCTTTGTGCATAAATACATAATCGATATTGCTGGGACAGGAAAAGGTTTTGAAGGTTTTGAATGATAGAAGACTGCATTTCCTATTCAAAATTCTATATGTATTCATTGGATTTTTTTGTGGGATGCATGCTAGTGCTGCTGAAGCCAATGAAAGTTTTGATGTTAGCTCCAACAGAGCTGGTATTTTACATTATGCTTTTAGCTGGTCCTCTGCTTGGTTTAAAATCAGATTTATGAAGAAAATGTGTATCTGTGAAACCAGAACTTGGCCCTTTTCTTCCCATAACATGTACTGGATAAGCCATTTCCACAGATTAAACTGCATCTTGTCCATGAATATTTATAAAAACAAAGAATGAAAAATAAGGAACCTCAAGACAGTAAGCCTGAACAACAGCTAGCTAAGAAAATCTTTTGCTTAGACTATATATGTCTGCTAAAGCATTGTTCTAATCTTTTCTGAAGCTGCTCGTCCAAGCAGTGGAGATAAACCCTGTTTCTTCATTTTGAAAACAAGAAAAAAAAAGTGACTTTTTTGTTCAAAGAGAAATTTAAAATAATCAAAATTTTGAACTCCACTGTTTACATCTGTCTGTTAATAGAAAGGCATAATTTCTGTTGCTGACGTGTTTTTCCAATATTCAGCTGTATTTCTTGCTTATGTCCCTAGTTTTCATGTTCATGTGGAATACCTCACTCGAAAACTATGATGCTGGATGGAAACTACAGTGAATCTGATGCCAACAGCCTGGCAGGATATACAAGAAACCAGATGGTACCAGAAAAAGAAAAACCAGAAAAGGTGGTTGTGCATTTAGCTATGAGCAATGAATCTAATTCACCAAGGAAGAGAGGCCTGAGGGGCTATGTGGGCTTGCGCATCATCCAGAACACTCATGCAATTGATAAATATTCAAGATTGATATTCCCAGGCACCTACATAGTTTTTAATTTGATATATTGGTCTGTCTTTAGCTAAGCATGCTGGCACAGCAGTGACTGAATCAGAAGATGGCTACAAAACACTCTTTTGTTGGTATTTTTTTTGTCTGATCTGGACACAAAGCCAGAAACCTGATTATTTTAGTGCTTCTTCAAAGGGTAAAGGGGAGGACACATCCTCCAGAAGGCAATTCCATGCACAGACCTCATGGAGGAAGTTGCTGTGCTGGTTGATTTCCAACCCACACCCCTGCTCCCGTTTGCTTTATGACACATGCCATTTCTCATACTTGAAAATACGTGTCCACCATACAACCAAATGTGCTGGATGCTCGTTTGGGGCTGGCCACGCTGGTGGTGCCTGCTGTGCAATGGACAACCAAAGACAGTGCGCATGTAAACTGTAAGGAATTAAATAAATGCAACTTGCATGGGGAGGTCTGGACAGTGCAGCTCCTGTAAGGAAACTGAATGAGCATTTCCTTTTACAAAATCTCTGCTTTTGAGCAAATTCTTTTGTTTTTTCTTTGGCATACAAATGTAATTTTTTTTCCATTGTTTTCTGAAGAACACCTCCTTTAAGGGTACGGATTCTGCTTTCTCTCTGGATAGGACCTTCGTCAGTACCATTAGGACAGCTGACTGGCCAGGATCAGCTGGGCTGGTTACAGAGCACAGGTGGTATGTTTGAGTCAGCAGGCTTTTTTTCTAGATTACAAAGTGCAGTCCACAGACAAACTGTACATCCCAATGTGCCTCTCCCAGTCAACACAATGCCCTTCTGTTCAGGCATTTGGGATCAAAAGGGGTATATGTCTGCCAGAACCTCTCTGCAGAAACAGAGGCATGTCAGAGATTAAATGGCCAAGAGTAATACTGTTGGTCCAAGGTCTGTGTAAGTCCTTTGAAGCTGCTGCACAGCATTGTAACAAACTTACGTGCTTGGCAGTTCTTCTCCTATCCCGTGATATCTCCCTTCTCTTTGCTAACAATGCTGACAGCAAAACCCAAATGTAGAAGCACGACACCAACAAGACAGTGATGCTCAAGTTTTTGTGCTCCTTATTTTAAGAAAACACCATGAGTTTTTGGCTGTCGTGGAGATTATGTACATCAAAACACTTGTTTACCAAGCTGAAACTGAGCAGTGGGGGCTGAGCTTGAAGTGCCAGGACTGAGGTTAGAAAAAAGAAAAAGCAAACAAAGAATACTGATGTAACTGTAAGTATTTGTTGGCACATGAAATTTTCTTCTTAACCATAGCAGGAATTCTTACATCCTAAATCTCAGGGGACGTAGAAGGTGGCAAAGAAATGTCAACTCTTGGCTGTCAACAATACCCAGATTTTCCCTTGTGCCTCAAATATTACTGCCTAAGAAATATTACTGCTTAAGTCAAGCTGATGATGGCACCGATTTAGTGGAAACAAAATTGATGAGAGAAGCTAAAATTAACAACTATGTTTCCCTTTAATCAGCCATGTTAATAACTGACATGAATGGAGTTCTGTCTGGTCATGGAAGTAAGAAAACACAGCCCTGAAATTGCTGGCAAGAAGAGGAAGGACAGTATATGAGGGGCAGGATTGCCCAGCCTGTCACTGTCTCCTGAGCCACCACCAGCTCAGTGCATTTACCACTCATTGCTCCTGCAGCTGAAACGTGGATACTTCTCACGTTGGCAGGCGGAGATCACTACAAGAAAGACACAAAAAATATGAAAGAAATAGATCACTCATTTTTTGAGATGTTAAAGCCTGGGCATAAGAGTGTGTTCTTCAGCATTAGCAGTTTTGAGTGTAAAACAGGAGCCAATGTCCCAGCTGGCAGCAGAACAGTGCAGCAAAGGGACCTTTGCTGGGGAAAGGAAGCAGAACTGCGCTATGAAGTCACCAGAAAGTTCAGGGAGTAGAAACTTGGTTCCTGTGCTCCCCTGTTTTGCCAGTCTTTCGGCATTACCCATGGCACATGCCATTTAACCTCTCAGTGCCTCAGCTCCTCCATCTAGAAAGCGAGGAGCACTAGGATTTACCTACCTCATAATGTGCCGAGGGGCTTAATGTGCTTAGTTAGCATGTGTGGGGGGCATGCTTATGATTTCTGAGCAGGTTACCCAGTGGGAATCCAATTTTGTATTACTTACCAGTGAGTTCTTAAATGCATCCTCGGAACCAGTCCAGCTGGCAGAAAGCAGGTATCTCTCCTGCCTTATGATGCTATTACAACTCCCCTGCATTATAATGACAATAAACCAGGGTTAAATGTAGACAAATAGCCAAAAAGTGAGGGCTGTTGATGAATAATGCCTCCTGGCACACAAAACCCAGGAAGTCCTAGTGCTTTACTTTGCCATTTCTTTTTATTACACCTCCTGTTCCCTTAGAAGTTATGTGATGGCAAAGACATCCTTTAGGTCCTACCATCTTTGTACTAGCATTCCCTGTAGTTTTAAAGCCTAATAAGCATCTTTTGGAGAGGATACCTTACTGTTATTTTATTTGCATGTGTACATAACTGATATTGATGTCTGCTTTTATCAGCCTATAAAACTATCAAGAGGGTATTTTTCCACTAGAGCAAAAAAAATCCCTCCTCTATCTTAGGCACTACTTAAGCTTATTATTAATTAAAATGAAAAGTATAGATGCAAATAAAGCCAAGAGTTCTCCTTCAGTCAGCATTATGAATTGTATTTTTCTGTTTATTCAGAGAAGATTGGCTAGGCATGAAGCTAGAACAAATATTTGAAGTATGGTATTGACAATGTATTTCACCTTTGATTTCACCTGGATTACAAGAGACTCCATGAGCACTGTCTAACTTCCAGTTGCCAGATCCAACCAACGTTTTGAGAGGGAGTGCCTGAAGCTGGGCTCTGAATGCTGTTTGATGGATACAACCCAATCCTGGGAGGCACTGAGCAGACGGACAATGAACCTACTGAAGGACAGGATTTTCAGAAGTGCACAGGAGATTTGGGCAAATTGAGGTCACTGATGAAAATGCCTTCTCTGCACAACCTGGTCCAATTGGAATGAGAGAAAATGCCAGCTCTGCTCATTCTAGGTCTGGCTCCATTTTACTTTTACTTCTGACCAAATCATGTCTTTGAGAAAAAGTAACTATATATCTATGTGCACAGATGTATAATGTGTATGCAGGCATAATCTATAACAAACGAAGACACTGGGATATGTACCTACGTTAAATAGTGTCCATATGTGAAATTGTAATATATTGTATGTAAATTACCGTTTATTATGCCCAGAAAACTTACTACATTGAATGGAGAAAAGCTCTTATTGTCAGCCAAGGGCCAAGAAGTGAGGTATTGGCAAAAAATATGGGTTCTCCTACTTTTTTTTTTCTGAAAAAGGAGGTGTTGAGAAGGATGCAAGCAATGCTGAGGCTAAACTTGTGCAATGGGTACAATCCACTGTGCTGGTTGTTGTAATCAAACCTGGTAATAAAATAACAGATGGAAAGAGTGGAAAAGAGTTCATTCCATGGTGTGAACTTTAAAATGTGATTTTAATTCTGTTTGGAAATCTGTTATCTATGAGTTGATATCCAGGGGCAAAGGATTTGAATAAACACCTCATTTGTAATTGATTTCAAGTAAAAAACATTTCAAAAGGTGGAAGGAATGTAGTGGAAGCGTGCGAGTACTTTGAAGTATGCAAAGCTCTTTGGGAAAAGGGAGCTGTTAATCACAGTTATAAGCTATGGAGACCTTTTGTGAAAACTGCAACCCACACTGAAGAAAGTTTAATAATTGCTTTACAATTGATGGCACATTTTCAAAAGATCAAGCGACAGGTATATATCTCAATCTCCATTTGACTACAAATGAGAACTTTTCATTTAATTCCTGCTGTGTGCCTTTGAAAACATTGTCTCCACACTTCCCAATGGAAGATAAAACTGCTCCGAGGTCCCAGCTACCAGATCTCAGCTATTATCCCTAATGCCGATTTATGGAACAAAAATAAATGTGCATGGGTGAGGCTGATGCCCGAACCACTGAATAAAGGTTATTTTCTGTCAAGTTTCCACAGTGGAGAGATTACAGCAAGGTACAGCCTAACTAAGTGAGATACTGCCCTGCTAAAATGTAAAGAGCAGGAAAATTTATTTAAAAAACAGCAAGAATTTAGCACTATTAAAATTAAAATGTAATCCAGTCCCACATTAAGCTGATTAATTACTTTGCAAAAATGACATTTGAAATAATGTATCAGGGTCATTACTTTCCTGGTCAGAGGAATTATCATTTCAGATGAAGAGAGAAGGGAAATTGTGCTCAAGCAGGGGAAAGGTGCCACTCTTGGCATCCAGCTCTTGTGGAAGTACAGGAGTGACCGCCAGGCTGAGCAGAGCCTGCTGTGGAGGCAAAGGTGAGGGGATCCAATTTTCCCAAGGCACTTGTTGCCTGGGAATCACACATCACCATGTGCCTCTCCTTGATTTGGGCATGAAAAGGTTATATTCTGCCAGAAGGGGTGGGATCCCCACCAGCCATAGGGTAGTCATGAGAGGTGGTGCAGTGCAGGTGGTGTAGCTATTTTGGCCAGAGGTTTGGGCTCCGTTCTGGCCATGTGTATTTTTAGCTGGTCCTTGGTCAGGGTTTCACACAGGTGCCACGTGCCTGTGGTAGCCACGGGCAGAGTCCCCTCCACACCAACAGAGAGAGACATGCACAGCTCCCAGGTGTACCACCCCCCCCCAGCTCATCCTGCAGCACTAAAGAGATAGGGGCTACATCAAGAATGTGTGCCCCAGCACTCCATTTGCAAGGCAGCCAGGAATCAGGACACCCCTGAATTGCCCACTGCCCAGAGCAAGAAGCAAAGCCCTTAGCAGATAATACAATACCTGATTTTTAAGACTTCCTCCCTTTGAGAAAATGCTGAAGACTCCTTTTGGCCAGTTGTCCAAATTGGACTTATACCACAAGTCTTTTAGGGGTCTCTGAGTGTGGATATGTGCACTTGCAACCATAGAAATTAGCTTAGGAGAAATGCCTGGCAACTCAACCCATGCAAAATGCATATAAATGATGTGGAAAAAAAAGAAGGAAAGATTTTACTGCTCTACTTGTCACACAGATTTATAGAAGAAAATTGTGTGTTTAGCTTAGAGGGAATTCAGAGAGAGAAATGAAAGGACAAGTTAATTGTAACGACAGTTTGAATTACTTGAACAAATATATTTTGGGAAAAGGGACAGAACATTAGAGCTGTAAAACTCTCTAGCCTCCTGGCTCTTTCCATTTTATCTGGATTTCTATTAGGGTCCAAATTCATTTCAAACATGGAATTTTAAAGCTTTCTTATTAAGGTGCATAATGACCACATTTTTATAGGTACAGATGGGAGGAGACCTTCAGTGCTCTGCACAGATTGTAATTGCAGCAGTATCCAAGTGAAAAACCTGCTTATTTTGTGTCTAGAATTTCAGGAGAGCTGCTGTTCCACAAAACAGGAAAGGCAGAATTATTCACCTGTTGGGCAGGGACACAAGGTGCTTTCCAGGGAGCTGCACAGGAGAAAGATCCTATCATTTGCACCAGATAGAAGCCTTGACATCTAACACATATTTCTGGGTGCTCAAGCCTGGTGCTGGGGGGGACTTTGTAAGGCTCTCTGAGGAGGAAAGGAAACTCCTGCTTGGCCAGACCTGGAGACACTAACCACCTAGGTGGTCATCACCCTAACCACAGCCACCATCCATGACGGTGCCGTGGATGCAAACTGCCACCCCAGGCAAGGTGACAAAGGAGTTTTCCTCAGGACTTGGCCCATGTTCTGTGCCTCTGTGAGATACTTTCTTTATGGGATCAGTGTGCCCCTGCCCCAAAGGTCTCTGAGGTGCTCCCAGGGTGGCACACTGAAAGAAGTGTTTCTCTTATTCTGGGGCTGAGGTGGGGGCTCTCTCTTCATCCATGAGGGAGGCTGGTGCTCAGTCTGAAAAGGTGGTGTCTGTTTGCAGGATCTTCCTGTCAGATTCCTCCCACATCAGACTTCCCTTTCATCCCAGTGGTGACCTAGGAGAGGAAGAGGAGGAGGAGCTCTTGCTTCAAAGGGCTCCTTTGTTTGGAGAAGGGCTGGTGTATGACACAGAAAGCAAATGAAATTACTGAAATGGGAGGCCCTGCTGATTACTGGGGGTCAGGGGGTCTGTCCCAGGCTCTTGGGCACTCTATGTCCTAAATGACGCAGGAGATGCAACTCGATTTTGAACTGAGCTGCTAAATGGAAATGGCACTTGCTGAGCTGCCATAAGCCTTCACCACCACTCACAGAGTAAGGCTGGGGCAGCAGCTCTGTGCGATTCTGTACCTCATTAACCTGTACAGGAACGCCTGGAGCTGGCTGGTGATGCTGTCCAGGAACAATGCTGCTCATCAGCTTTCCCTTCCCCACACTCAGCCTCCCACTGAAGGGCTCTCCATATCTCAGATGCAGCAGTGCTTAGCAGGACACGGCTTCCTTAAAGAAGAGGAAAAAGTAGCAAAAGAGGCAAGAAGAGGAAAAAAGTCCTCCCCCCAAAATGAAAGTATTTTTGTGACTGTGCCAAAGGCAGTATTTTTGCCAAGCCGTTAGCTGCTCCTTGGTTCTCCAGCTTTTCTTTAATCACAGCTGTAATATTTGTGCTTTCTCCTCCTCAGTTCTTTGGTAGCTGACGTAAATATTACAGAATGTCAGTATTCTTCCCACGTCTCAGCTGGTGACAAAAGTCATAAAAACAAGTGACTAACAGCTCCAGTGCAAAACACCTTTGTGCTGGTGCTCTGCCAAGGGAAGGAACCATCGAGGCTGCTTCACAAATACAAACTCTGTAAGGTTTCCTTACTATATGAATCCAATTAGCTGAAGCGATTTAATTGGGAAGCGGTAAAACAGCTTGGTAAAATAATAAAAATTAAAATTTGTTTGATTTCACAGAGAAGGAAGCAGCCTCAGAAAGAAGTCTGAGTCTTACCCTCACTTCAGGTCTCAGTCAAGGCTGTGTGGATGCATGACACACAATGGTGGAGAGGTGTCGTGGCCCAGCTGGATGGTGGGTGCAGGTCCAGGAGGCTTCCCACAGGAGAAACACCTGTGGGCTGTCCAGGACTGCACCCAGGACTGAAGCAGACACGCAGGATGAACCTTAGACCCAGAGTTTCATTCCTCAGTCTCTCCATCCCATGGCTGCTAAGCTGCCACCTAAGCTCTAAAATGCTCACAGTTGCTTCCAGGCACATCCATTTCCAGTACGGAGGCTGCCCCAAAGCTTCATGTCCACTCCAAGGCATGTCTTTGGGCCCTGGCTCAGCCTGTATGGAGCAGAATGCCATGATGTTCATTTCTTATGAGCCTCCAGGCTCAGCTTCCTGTCCAGGCTCAGCACTGTTGTGTTAAACTGCCCCGGTGCCATTTCCCAGCTGCCTCCCTGAATCTGGAGGTCCCTAAACACCTCAAGGACCTCATCCATCTCTCATCCCAGCCTCATGAGCTTCTGCTGTCAGTAGAGCAGGTGATGGAGTCAAAGGCTTCACATGCCAAACAGACACCCCTCCAACTGTCTCCTCGTATCTACCCTGATCCTTGTTGCTGCTCTCCATAAGGCTGTGAGAGGAGATCAGCAATGACCCAGAAACAAGCTGAAGAGAGAAAGAGGCTGAAAAATTTTTGTCAAGGGTCAGGAAGAATAAGGAGGGTGAAGCTGCTGAGCTGGGTTCCCTGAGTGCTTGGGCAGAGCACACACATGGCACTAGGGCTCAGTGTGTGCCAGGTCTCAGGCACAGCACAGCAAGGCTCAGCACAGCTCCAGCACCAACACCTTTCTGGCCAAGGAATGATAGTCTTGGGGCACGTCCCCACCACCAGGACAAGGCTGCCATGCCAAGTGCTGCCACAACAGTCAGGCCAAACAGGGCTGTGGGGAGGACCAGGCAGCTGATGCTCCTGTGCCTGGAGGCATCATTGACCACATTTAAACCACTTCTGGCAGGTGCTTGTGCAGGCTTCTCTTAAAAACCTGCAATGCCACAGCCTCCCCAGGGAGCTTCTGCCAGTGATTAACCAGCCTCAAAATTAGGAAGTATTCAGTGGTAGCCCGGCTGAATCTGCCTTGCCAGGTCTGTTATGCCCTGTGGGTATGAAGGAAAGTTTATGTACCTGAATTTGTGCAGATATATCCCATGTTTCCTCTGCTCTTCACTTCCCTGGACTAAGGGACCTCCACTTTGTCTGAGATCCTCCTCAGAGTCCCCCGGGTTGTTTACAGAAAAATCTTACAACAGCCTTACTTCAGTTGTAGAATGGTCTGGGTTGCAAGAGACCTTAAAGATCAACTAGTTCCAACTCCCCTGCCATGGTCAGGGACACCTTCCACTAGACCAGATCACTCAAAGCCCCATCCAGCCTGGCCTTGAACATCTCCAGGGTTGGAGCATCCACAACTTCTCTGGGCAACCTGCTCCAGTGCCTCACCACCCTCACAGGAAAGAATTTCTTCCTAATGTCTAATCTAAAACTACTGTCTCTTAGTTTAAAACTGTTTCTCCTTGTCCTATTGCTATCAAGGCATACAAGCCCTGCTTGCATCCACCATTTCCTTCTGCAAAAGAAGTGGCATGATTTGAGACTGGAATTTGAAATATTTTTTTTTTTTTGGTGTGTACATGAGCAACATCCCCAGCTTTTCCACAACACCTGTTAAGATTACCTGTAGCCCAGAAGTGACTAGTTTTGAACATTCAAAAAACTCCCACCAGGCAGAATAAACCAATGACTTAACCACCAATGAACTCATGCATTCCATAAATGCATAGAAGGGCTTTTCCATGCCTACAGCATTGCTGCAAACTTTGGTTCCTGCCATGGAGGCAAATAATGCTCCCAGTATAATCCAAAGCAGGACTTTCACAGACAAGTCTCTTTTATCAGCTCAGCTGCTGGTGAGCTGAGGTTACACCCTGCAGCCAGGCAGCAGGGAGGCAGGAGGATGGCTGAGGCCCTGCCCTGCCCTGCCCTGCCTGGCTGCCCTTGCTCCCCTGCACCAGCACATGCGCGGGCAGACAGGCGGAAAGCTGTGCCACGTGAATGCCTGGGATATGGATAAGTGCATTTTCATATTACATCTAATGTAATAAGTCAGTTAAATGCCCCTAGTCTGGGGAGGGCAGCATGTTAATAAACAGTCGTTACCAGCAGCTGACAGTTGGTTAGCACAGATTAATTCCTAATGAAGAAAAAACTCTTTATGTAATGTAATGCTTCTGGCTGGGGATCAAGGGTTGCAATCATCCACCCACAGCAGACCTTTAAATCCGGCTTTGTTCCACTGCAGGAAAAACAGACAAAAAAACCCCCCAAAAAACCAAACCTGCTATTTTTTTAAAGGTTATGATTCAGCCAGTGTCACTCAGATTCTAATTCCAGGAGCGCTGAGCTTGTTTCCTAAAGAGTACAATATGTTACACCATGGCCTGGTGACGCAGATGTGGCAGAGGAGGTGGTGTGAGGCAGGAGTAGGGCACGGTGTGGACCCGGAGCCCCAGGGATGCAGAAGATGGCCTTGTGGGGGCACACCAGGGCTCTCACAGCTGGAGGGATGATGAAGGTTCCCTGACCTCAGCCACGGGTGTCTGGGGCTGTCCGATGGGTGCTTGTGTTAAAGGAGTCGCCCTGGGAAGGTGCAAGGAGCAGGGGTGCAGCTGTACCAGGCTGTGAGATGGGCTGTGAAAAGCAGGAGGTCAAAGGCAGCTTAAGCAGCAGGGGTGTTGGCAGGGGACTGTGCAGCTGCCCAGATCCAGGCAGCCAATGATGTGGTGGATGCACACACAGAGATTTTCACCCTCCTCGCCATCAGGAGGCTCCCAGGACGTTTATTTCCACTTGCAAGGAAGCAAGGCATTCCACTGACTCACTGATTTTCCTCTCCCTTCCTTAAGACATTCCCTGAGAGGAGGCCTTAGGTGCTGGTTCCTGGGCTACTCTGTAGGTGTCACCTTCTTTCCAGGCTTGTGCCAGTGTCACCCTTGCAGGGGGAACTTGCAGAGGTGCTTGCACCCACCCCAGCAGAGGGTCTGAGATATTCTCCCAAAGTCATGGGACCAAAAACTAAACTCACTGAAAAGCTAAATCTCCTGGAATACCGATAAATAGTGTCAAAAATTACCGGTTAAAAATCACTGTAGTTACCCTCTGACCTAAGGTATGGATACAATAAAACTGCTTCACATGCAGGCAGGTGATTTGTACATGTGAGGTCTGGTTATTTACTACACCTAGTTTTATTCATTACCTGATAAGAATCTTCCTACTAATTTACTGATGATCTGAGGAATTTGACAATAATGTCTTAAAGCAAGAATTATTCCATATTACTTGAGCATTTTATCTTCTATGGAACACTGACTTACCCAAAATAAATGTACATGAAGCAGGAGAAGCTCCACAACTTGTGACACGTGAATAGGAGAAGGCAAAGGAGACCCATATCTCCCCAGCAGCATGGATACTCAGCAGGTTAAATGGGATCTCTCAGATCCTGGGGTTTTCTTTCATCTCTTTTCCGTTTCACCTTGCGTTTCTGCAGTGATGCCAAGTTGCGGAAAGCAGATTAAATCTGTAAGAAGTGTGAGAACAAAGTAAGTTCTGTGCAGGCAAAGGACTTCAAACAGGGAGAGAGGCTGGTGGCAGAGATACTGTCATAGGCAGAGACTTCAAAAGAGGCATGGCAGGTGATTGAATTTGCAGCTGATTGGCATGGCCAGAGCGGGGTACACGTGAGCGAGGCTGAACTCTACTGATTTCTGTTTAAATGGCTCCTTAGAGTTTTTGTCGTTCATGTACACTTGTGTTAGGGGGACCTGGAAGAGCCCTGTTCTCCTGTCTAGGACCGTGATGTTGCCCCTGAGGCTTCCCAGATCCTGAGAATGGGAGGACAGAAGCACCGCCACTGAGGTACTTCCAACGCAACAGCCCAGCCAGCAGCACCCCCAAACTTCTCTGCAGCTTAAGCTACACACTGTGGCAGACGAGAGGGGTGGAGAGAAACACCACGGGGCTGCTGCCCAGGGAATACATGTCCAGAAGTCCCTGACTACCAAAGGTCTGTCAGCTGATAGTACCTGGGTGTGCAAAGGAGGCTTCCCAGCAGGCTGCCATGCAAGCAATGCGGGTTGGGTACTAACATGAGCAGAGAAAATGGTCAACAGCCCCTCTCTGAGCCTTTTTCATACACTGCTTTTTACCAGTAAAGTCTCTGAGCAGCTTTATGCTTCTCAGCACAAGGCAAAATCCACCTACTTTTTACTCATGGACAACTCTGTATGTGCTGTAATGGAAATTACAGGCCACATTTATAGCTGAGAGAAAATTTGTGACACCAATACAAAGTGAGCAACGAGATGAAAACATCCAACTATTGGCATCAGGGATGAAACAGCCCCATTAGATCATCTTACTCATCTCTCAAAAATGCTGAATGGTTTCTAATACTTTGTCTGGGCTATGAAAGAAGTCACTGTTAAAGGGATGCCAGTCTGAAGATTGTTAATGGCTTTTTTGGCTCTGGCACTCTGGACAATGTCTTTAGTGTAAAATGAAGAGATACGCTCTAATAAGAGCTTCAGAATCCATGTGCAAAAAGCATGTACAGATTAATAACAACCTCCAGCACTAGAAAAAGACAAAAAAACAGACAACCTTTTTTTAGAAATCTCAATATAATCTTGAGTTTTGCAGTTTTAAAATAAAAAATCTTAAAGAAAAATTCACCAACATTTTCTGTCTCAAAACATGCTGCTTTAGATATGTCTGCTCTGTATTTTTCTGGATTTATTTAGTTTCTTTGCTCAGCCTTTGCTGAGAAGCTAGGGAAATGAAGGAAGTCAACAGAAGGAAAAAGTTTGAAAAGTTTTCAAGGACAAATACTGAAAAGAAACATTTTATTGTAGAGGGGAAGATGGTTTCTCTCTCTCTCTCTTTTTTTTTTTTTTTTTTAATGTTGGAAAAGCAGCATTCTCAGAGCTCAACTCTGGGTGGTAGCATAGGACACCCTGCACTGACCACTGATGACAATCATGGGAAGGGTATGATGTATTCCCGTACATGTCATGCTTTATATATTCAGCACAAACCTCATCCATTGTGTTCCTCCATACCACAGATTGAATTCCTGGAGATTTCTGATTTTCCTGGACTGTTTCTGGGCTGACAACAGCACACTGTCCTGCAAAGCCATAAACTTGCTACTCCACATGCTAATAGTCTGCTTTTTGGGTCCTTGCCCAGAGCATCTCAAACCACTATCTCTCCTTCTATTAGCTCTGGATTTCTCTCTGGAATAATGACCTTATTTTCCTTTAAACATAAACCATTCAAATGCTATTAGTATCAAACCTCTGACAACAAATTTGCTGTTGCCAGAGACGGAGTGGGAAGGATTTAGCCTAAGAAATCAGAGCCCATTTTCAGGTGCCTGAGAGTTCAATGAAGGAAAAACTGCCATTTAAATCAAAGCCATAAACAAACCTACTAATGCTAAGCATCTTTCCATAGCTAGAGAGTGATGCCTTTTGGAGAGGGAGTGAGGAAGGAGGGTAGATCTATTTTATTCTGGTTTGTTGCATCTCTGGGTGAATTTTACCACCCATGGGAGCTGCTCAGCTGGCTCTCCTGAAGCCTCCAGTTACCCGCACATTGGAGCGAGTGTGGACTATGGCAATCTGGATTTTTTTTTTGACGCTTCCCCCACCCTGGGCAGTAAGCATCCTTTCCAATCCTCTGCCTTGGCCAGAGGCTATCAGGAAGGTGTCATTTCCTTCCAGATACAAATACACATCTGTTTGCAGCCTCTTTCATGCTGGGGTAATACAGCATACACCAAACTGCATGACAAAGGTGCATGACTGCACCCTGATACACCAAACTGCATGACAAAGACTTCTTTGCTGACCCACCCTGGCCCCTGGGCCGTGATGGCTTCACTGTGCGGTCATTCCTGCGAGGCCCCCATCTGCTGGGATCCGTGGCGTCAGGCAGCGCGGAAAAGCAGCTGTGGAACCGCTGGTGGCCAGCAGGTGGAAGCCTGCCTGCAGCGCTGCCGCCTGCTTGCGCCGCTGCCCGCCGGCTGCCTGCCTCCGCCGCTCAGCCCCGCAGCCTCAACCACTGCCGCCTGGCTGTCGCTCTGCCCCCGCTGCTTCCCACGTCCCTGCCAGCCCCACTGCCCACGTTATGCTCCAAGAGGCAGAGACCCGGCCTTAGTCGGTGCTGCCTCCTGACGCAGCTGCCTATTGCAGTGTTGGAGTCTCTGGCAAAGAAAAAATTCCAAGTTGGTATTCCAGATGGAAAAGCACGTGAAAGAATAGAGTGAATGACAGCAAAATTTCTCCCTTTCTTTTCCTTAACCTCCATGTCTCTGTACTGCAGTGGGAAGAAAAATTGCAGATGATTCTGTTCCCCTGACTGACACTACAGGACTTGATCTGTCTGGGCAGTGCTGGGTGTAAGGCTCACCCCCACCCTGTCTCATCCCCGAGGTCAGTCCCCAGATGCGACACAAGCAAATGGCACTGGTGGCAGAAGTGGGGCAGCCCTGATGTGGACACAAGTCCTGGGGACAGGCAGCTGCTCAGGGCTGAGCTGTCCTGCCACTGCTGTGGCTTGTTCACTTCTGCTTACCTTGGCTTGGATGTGTCATGGAATGAGAGCAAGAAACTGAACTAGAAAGGGAATGTGTTAGCTATGAGAGGCTAAAGGGAATAAATGCGCGGAAGAGGAAATATGTGCAGAAATCAATGACGTGAGAAACCAAAATTGTCATAGCAAAAACTGTACTAATTATGCTTGTGTTTTTCCTCTTCTATGGTCTGAATAATCCTTTTTAAAGTCTGCCATTTGCTAGTGTGCTTGCAGCGAAGTGTACATCCAGTTTTCTCTATTTTATCTGGAAATAAAACCACTAAGATAAAGACTGCCTCTTCTATCTATTCCACCTCAGTGAGCTGCTGAGACCTTTCTAATAGATCTTTTGTGCCCCGGTCCTCCTGGTGATGTGCCTTATGCTTGCTCATATACTTCAGTGACTCTTTTCAATGGCCTCCACACAATGGCTTTAGTGGTACATGCATGGATTCATATAACTGGGATTGACCTGGTTTGGAAGGGGGAAAGAGGAAACAATGGTGAAATGATGTGGAAAAGGTAAAAAATAAAAGGGCTGGATTTTTCTGTAACACAGCTCACCTAACACATTACAAGCTCAACACTGTACACCTTTATTTTCAACATCTGGCACTCTTTTTCCTATGCAGCTTCTGCTTCACAGCAGGTCCAGGCATCTTTGACCCTGCTGAGTTAACTTGTTCATCGATGACTTGGATGAAGGGGCAGATTCCTCCTCAGCAAGTTCACTGATGACACAAAGCTGGAGGAGTGGCTGATAACCCAGAGGGCTGTGCAGCCCTTCAGAAGGACCCCAACGGGGTGGAGAGAGGAGTCATCTGAAATTCATCGAAGGCAAATGCAGGGTCCTGCACGTGGGGAAGGATAGCCCTGAGCACAGATACAGGCTGGGGGCTGATGTGGCTGATCTGCTTTCTGTGAGGTGTAGACCTGTTCTCAGTGATGCTCAGCAGAAGGCAAGTGGCAATAGTGACAAGCTGCAGCAAGGTACAAGGAGAAAGCTGTTTAGAGAGGCTGTAGAAACTTCACCCTTGGAGGTATAAAAAATTCAACTGTACAGGGTCCTGAGAAGCCTGATCTAATTGGATCTTTCAGTCTGGAGACCATAAAGTACCATCAAAACTTTTTAGTAGGTTATACAGGGAAATAGGCCAGTTCACCAGTGTATAGTCATCAGAAAAGACACACTAACATCAGGACTTCCTCTTAAGGCTCAGTTCATACTGAACAGTAAATACTAAATTCAAATATTTTTGCAAACCACAAGAAAAAATTAAACCCATGGCATGGGATAAATACATCATCTCCAGACAGTGGTTGTGTTAATAATAAGTCTGGATCCCAGACAATTTCTTGGTACAGCAAGAAGCCAGATACCAAGGCCAGTTGTCTCACATCCAATGAAGGAAAATTGCTTTAAGACTTTGATGTGAAAAGAGCCTATCAAAACCTTCAATTACATCTCAAGAGACCAATGATAATTTGTGCTGCAAAAGGAACATCAAAATGATGCTAATAAAAGATTGTAAATTATATGAAGACCAAAATTAATAAAAGCTCTATTCCAAACACAAATCTATTATGCCACTAAGACTTGACAAATAACAGTTGTTACTGACCATGCAGTTTGGGAAACAACAGGATTAAAAGTCATGAACTCCCTCACTCTGCAGAGAGAAAGCAGGATGATCTGACAAGAATCTTTACATTCTAAGCTTGGTCATTTGCCAGTGGCAGTGATTTCTACGCTACACAATCATCTGTTGATTCCTGCACACTTGCAGTCAATGTCTGCAGAACAAGACCTCTTATTAGCATTTTATTTCAGTTAAATATTGCAATCAGACTAATGGTCTACTAATTACAGTCTTGTCTCTTCCCATATTACACCATATGGTATCTGCAGACAAGAGGCAGAAGCTAATCTGGTGGAGAAACACAAAACGTTTCACTGTATTCAGCCCACTATTTCTATAAAGACACTAACAACAGCAGTAAGACAAACTGAGCAAATGATCATTTTGCTAAATTGAGATCCTGAGAGACAATTAAAACGTCAACTGTTCCAATTTCAATAAAATTTAAAAAACATACGGAAGTCCTAGATGTATCCTGTACAAGAATTTTTGACAGGGAATTTGTTGGTTGAGGAAATGGTCTAAAAGAACTCCAGTTCATCTCCGTAAATCTGGAGGACAGAGCAAATGAGCACCAGTGGGGTTACGCTTCTGGGCAACGGGCTAAAGGGAGACATTGTCTGAAATGTCTGCTGAGGCGTTTCTGTTTAACCACAGATCTGAAGACCTGGAAGGACTGCAGGAGTCTGAGATCCAGAGGCAGTGAACAGCACCAGCCATGCTGGTGAAGCTGTGTCAGGCAAGTTTGTGATACCCACCTAGCAGCTTTTAGAGGTTGCCGCTGAAATTGCAGAATTGCATGTGAATTAGTGGCTCCTGTTTGTTGTTCTCTTCCTGGTTTGTTTCAGTGCAGCTCATACTACCTGTTCAGTTTCGTTTTTACTGTTGCTTTGAGGCATCATTGTTACAGCAAAGATGAGTAGCAGAAGGAAAGGACCCAACCAGTAATTTTCCAAATGACCATGTATAATTCACAGAGCTTCAGTATATCCAAATGCCAGCTAATATTGTTTCCACACAGAAATTCAGGGAATATTGTTGTTAGAGTTGCCCCAGCCTGCAGTCATGATTCAATGTTAGTGCAAAATTGAAATGTCTCAGAACTGACAGAGCTGGAGATGCTGCAGCATATTCACAGAGGAAAACAAAACCTACTGGATTTTCTTTGTGCCAAAACTAAACTGCAGTGACTCCAGTGAGGGAAAATATGCAGGAAACCATAAGACAGGTTGCCCAGGGGCATTCCTCATACGAGACTCCATCAGAACAAAACAAGACTAGAAAGGTGAGACTTGCTGACATTAATCATGTCATTGACTCTGCAGCCACGTATGAACTGTGTGAGTCCTGTGTGCAATGGCCAGACACCATTTGGCACTGGCAGGTGGGTCCACCAGACGGACAGAAGGAGCTAACTGACAACCACCATGTGCCTCAGAATACGTCTATCAAGGGAGAATATTGTGACTTTTTTTGTCTTTATTTTAAAAAATACAAACTGTTTTAGCCTATTATTCATTTAGGAAACTCTTTTTGGCCAATCATTTTGTAAAGCTTAACTGTTATAACACCCTGCCCTCTGAAGTTAATTCACTGCCAAATTTAGCAAAGGTTGTCACATCCAAACAAATTTGTCTTTCAAAAGCACTGTTCAAATTTATCACTTATCTGGTGCCAATAGTTGATGGTTCTCAGCCTGGCTCATTATTTGATCATCTAATCATCTCTTTGTTATGGCCCTAGTATTGGACTTCCTCGTATTTATCCCTGTCTGAGTACTAGTCCAAATCCCCTAGAAAATCATACTATCTTTAGTTAATAAATACATGTATAGTGAAACTAACTTCATTGCTATGGTGAAAAAAAAATTCTATTTCAAATTTGTGTTCTGTGGTCTTCCAGGCACTGGATCTTGTAATAAAATTAATAAAGCTATTTGAATAAATCTTTAGCTTGATGGATAGAGAACTCTCACTTTCAATACTTGCCCAGTTTGTTTCAACACCAAAAGAGGAAACATAAGCTTCATACTTCATACTCTTACAATATTCCTTTTTGAAACACAAAAGCTAGCAAACTCTGTCCCTGCTATTTCTTTTTCCTCTTTTTCTTTTCTTTTTTTCTTTTTTGCTATGGTAAGGTCAGCTAGTTTTCCAAGAAAACTCTCCATTGGTGTCTAGAATTTCTCCTCCTTATCCTAAAATTATGAGGCACATTCTTGACTGTTAGATACAGTCTAGTATCTACAAAGGAAACAGTTTTGTAGCAAGCTGTAGTCAAATGACACTAGTAGTTTCTGGGCCTTCCCCTATGATATTTCATTTACTCCTTGTCAAGTTATCCTTCAGTTTTTCTGATCTGCTTTGTGCCATTGCATGCTTATTCAGGAAGCAGTCTGTGTTTTATTCCTGAATTCAAGAACACCATAGGATAAAGAACCAGTCTCTTTGGGGAGATAATTGCATTACCTGATGAAGATTTGCCATTTACAGTCATACTCAATATGGGGGAGTTTATCCAGTTTTAAAATATTTTCCATATTTTATCTTGGTACTGAAATGTAGCAGTCCCTTAATAAAAATGCCATGTGCTACAACATTAAATGCCTTATAGAAGCACATCACATAGCTTCATTTCCTCTGGCAAACACATTTTAAATTAATCAAAAAAGAATTAACTTGGAAAGATCTATTTTTCTTTAAAGCCATGCTAATTGACATTAATCAAATTATTCACTAACTCTTCATTTATTGAATGCCATGTCAGCCTTTCCAATATTTTGTCAGGCTGAGGGCTGTAATTAGTCCAGTTGTTCCTTTAATCCCCTCTGAATATTGGCAGAACAGCTCTCTTATTAAGCACTACTGTCTTCTCTGAATTGCTGTTGACAGTTCTGTAGATGTTACTCATACCCATGTCAGCTTTTACCTTGCGATGGTCCTGCTGGAATCTCAGTGTTTGTGTGTAAGAATTTCAGACTCTTCGCCTTTGTTTTTTCTTCCATTTTGTTGCTGTTTTTTGAAAAACATTTGGAACAATTTCTTGGTCGACAGGCAGAGGCCCTTAGCATATTGCTGCTGGAATTTCCCATGGAGTGCTACAGATGAGCTGTGAGAACAGCAGAGGAAAGTGGGAAACCCTTTTTAGCTAGGGTTGTATGTGTAAGAAATTTACTATTTGCAAAAAAGCGGAATGGCATGGGCTGGATAAGAGGACTAAGGACCAGAATCTAGTAGTTGGAGTGAAATTAGTCCCTGTCTACAATGTCCAGAGCATAACTTCGATCCAGTCTGAATGCTTTAAAATTTTTTAGTTCTGGACCTTCCAACAGAACTCCCTTTAAGGGAGCAGTCCCTCTTAGTAAATGAGTGCTGTGTGCTCTGGGGATTACGACATACTGGGGAACATCAGGGGAATCCTTGACATCCGTAGCATCCCATGTCTGCCTTTCCTAGTATATCTGCTAGGAGCAGACAAAAATCCTTTCCACCAGGCTGCACCAGGCACTGGTACGTAGTTTCAATATTTTAATTCAACCCTGTTAAACTGCTAACAGCAAAGTATACTTCCGAAAGTGTCTTTTTGTCTCTCATTTATCCTTCACTCTTTTTTTTTTTTTTTTTTTTTTTTTTTATCTTTTCTTCAGTTTTGGTAGCAGAACCTCCACACAAAAGGTCAGGTGCCCCACGGCCAAGCACACACAAAGCCGCCTAATCCAGCTAAGGCAGCTCCGGGGAATTGCAGAAGGGGCTGAAACAAAAGGACACAGCTCAGCACGCAACGCACATAATCCCTCAGACAGAGTGCAGGGCCACGGAGAGGCACTGGCAAACCCAAATACGCCTCCACGGGCACAGAGACACATCGTGTCGGGAGAAAAGACACATTGGTGGAGAGAGACATCCCTGAGGGAAGAGCTGTAATGAAAGGAGAGTGGAATTAAAGACGTGCCCCGTTGGGGTGTTGTGGCATTGTTATTCATTTCGGCAGGGAGGAACAGCAGCTCGATGCATTAGTCCCCAAGCAGTGCAATTCACTTAGGCACATTGTTTGCTGTAGCCATTCAGGTTTCTGCTCAATGCGGGCTTGGCCTATTTCCCTTTTCTTTCATGCAGTGCACAATCCATTTAGGGATTTATAGCGGCTTAGAGGCCCATGTACACTGCCTTGTCTCTATCTGATTTTTATTCTGTGATAAGAAGGCTTGGGGTCACAGGTTCATTGGCGCTTGCTCCTCCTTGCCATTCAAGTTGCACAGAAATCTAATTATTCATTAGCGTTTATGATTTATTGAGTCTTTCATTGGTTCATCCACCGATGTCCTCATCACTGCTTGGAGAAGTTCCAGGGTTTGTCACCAAAAGCCTGTGAATCTGCTCTGATGTGATGTTGTAAGCAAGGGGTGCAAGAGACAGCAGAGAGGAGCAGGGGCATGAAAACAAATGTGATAACAAAGTGCAAAAGCTATTTGTAGTGAAAACCTTGGCCAGTATAAAGTGATGTGATTCCCACCCTGCTGCACACTTATGCCAGATCATATGATGATCTTTAACACTGAAAACTAAAATCTTCCTGTTAGGACATTTTCTCTGCCCTACTCCAGCCAGTAGCTCCCTACCTCTGCTCTCCACAATCACAGCACATCTTGCTACAGCCTGGAAAAGGGTGTATTTGCCTCTTGTGCCTGCAGAGACAATACTGTCTTCTTTCCTTTTCTGTGTGGGCTTCTTTAGCTTTAACCATTCTGGTGTAAATACATATCTTCACACTTCTCTCATTCTCTCAGCTTCCTGGAGAGTTTGATTTAGAGTCATACAAAGAGCAGAGCTACAAGAGCTAGGAATAGCCACCAGCTCTGCTGACACCACCAGAGTGAAACTCAGTGGAAATGACACTTATCCCCAATGGGTTCAAATTTTATTCCTCATCTGTACTAACATTCTCCTTGGATATGGTCCTATAATCCAACAAACATGAGGGATCCAGTTGGCATATTTCACCTTACAGAGAATGAGCATGGATCTCCTGTGAATGTCCCCAAGAATGGAAGTATACTTCTTAAAAACGACATAAGTAATGGATGCAGAAACCCCCGCTAACTTCATATTAGGCCAGATTTGTAAAGTCTCTGACAACACCCATGATAGAAGACACTAAAGAAGTGAAAAACTATTCTCTCACCATTGTGTCTTGGAGCACAGAGTACCATTTCAGAAAGAAGCAGAGCTGCAGAGGGGAAATAACTTTCCAGAAATCAAGCAGCACCTGATCTGTTACACGGGAACTCTTGTGCTCCTCCAGCTCCTGCAAATGTAAATCACACCAGGGATACAGTGACACAGTTGTCCATGCTTGCATCAACAGCTTTTAGACAAAGGCAGACACCTGCTAGGAAGAGGTTGGAACGTGTAAATCCTATGGGCTCTTTTATGTGTGTGTGCTGTAGCTTGATTATAGCTCCAGGAGTATTTACAGGGTGTCTGTGTATTACTGCACTATTTGAAGCTTTGGGTAGTTAGTTAAACAAGAGAAGGCTGGGTTGTGATTTGACTGGAGATATTGTTGTGTCAGACACTTTCACTGCATCATGCCTTGCCCTGAAGGCACTGAAAGTACTCCTGAGTTCCTGTGGTGTCTGGTGGCTTGTGTGACTGTTCTCCAGACTGGATTTCTGCTCCTGACAAGATCAGCATCTCAGTATATGGTTGACTCAAAGGCAAAAAAATACGTCTCAATTTATTCTTCTGATTATGTTCTAATTTTGGATATGGATAGGTTATAAATAGAACTGGACAAATAATTTACTCTTCTGAGATCAAATGGAAAAAGTGTGCATTTAACAAATTATAATAATTTGGTTGGGCCAAAGTGAATGAAAATTTTATTTTTGTGACATTTCTTATTACCATTTGTTAATGAAAATCCAGGAAATCCAGGAAATCCAGGATTAAAGTCCTAAACAGTCTGGGAAACCTGCATTTCTATGCCTCAGTAACTAAGTAAAAGCCCAAGACCCTGTTGAACTCTGAGGAACACACTGATCAAAGTGATAAAGTCCTGGAGCCGGGAAAGCATCACCAGGGGGCAGGTGTTGAGCAGGCCCTGAGCTGAGCAGGAGCTGGGAGTGGCATTCCTGCAGGGAGATCAAGCTGCTCTAAGTGAGGGCAGCTGCTGGGGACTGCCCTCCAATGCAACTTCAAACCTTATTCATTGCTACTTACTCAAGAATTTCTTTCACCTTTCCTGTTCAGGATCATTTGTTTCATCTGTGTGAGGTGCTTTTATATTTTTCTTGTGGATTATCAGTTGCATTCAGCTCCTACTCTAACCCAAGCAGGTCTAGTATCTGTCTTCAAGCACAAAAGCATTCCAGGAAAGATGGCTTCTGCTATAAAAAGGAATCAGCTGGCCTTTCCTACTGCAAAACTCAACATTGCTCAGTTGACTTCATGGCTAAAGTCCATACCCACTTCTTGGTCTATTCCTGACTCAGCTGCTGGCTGGCTTTGAGAGATTTGATGCAATCATTTCACATTTGAATGGCTGTCTCCTATCCATAGAACTGGTGTTAAAGTTAGGAAAGTCAACAGTATTGTAGCTTTTCCATTTTAAAATTTGCTCTGAGTTCTGGTGAACGTCAGATGTCGGTGGAAAGTTAGTACTTACGTTATTACTAGTTGGGTATCTGGAAAGCAGAGTGTATGTTAAATTTTATATTTGTGAACACTCATTTAATGGGTCAACAAGAAATAAAATGCCAAGGAATTACCAAATCAAATAAAACCAAATAATAACTCAAAATGCAGATGTTTTGCCACGTATCTTCCCACCAAATCTAACAGCTGATAAGATAAATAGTAAAGTCATTTGAGGAGTCAGCTCACAGCTAGCCCACAAAATATAAAACCAGATGAACTTGTTAAAAGTACTGCAAAGTATTCATTCTTTTCATATTTGGTATCCAGGGGGTTTTATCTACTGAATGAAAATAGTGCTGTATCTTTAATCTCTAGGCATTCTCATGGAGAACGCAGGCAAAATTAATTCTCCATCTGCTCACGGTCAAGATTAAGCAAAACCGGAGGACAAACTTTTTAAAAGTTCTTTTGTTCAATTTTTCTGTTTTATTTTTCATATATAAGGCACTTGGCCATCTCTTTTCTCGTTCCTGGATGTTTGAACTTTTACATTCTTTCTGCTTCTGGTATGCGAGCGTTCCATCATTTTTCCTCTGGGAAAACCAGAAAGAAATAGTGCTGGAAGTGACCTTGGGAAGTAATGTAGTCTAACCTTTGGTCCTAAGACAAGATCCACTATATCTGTCTTAATTATTTCTATGATGGCAATTGCAAACTCTTTCTATATAATCTGCTGCAATGCTTCCCTGTCCTTATTGTTAGAAAATGTTCCTAGTATCTAATCTATTATCTAACCTCATTGTTACCTCATTTTTCCCTTATTGATCTCTCAGATACTTTTTGTTCTGTATGCCATGGCCATTTGGAGCAGAGTATTTTTCTGTTTGAAGTGACTTTACATACACCGTGCCATTCCTACGTTTTCCAGCCTTCCCTTTGGGTTACCACCCAGGTGGTTTGCAGCTTCCTTGCAGATCATTTGCAAAATGTGTTACCCCTTGCATGCTAGGAGTGAGTCATGGATGGCTGCTCTTGAGGTACAGCAAGATAAACTGGGCTAAAGCTTGCAATGTTTTGCATCAGTCCTACAGATATTTCAGCAAGAGCATGCTCCTCTGTCTTGTTATGAGAGTGCTGTGTGAGACGGTGTTGAAAGCTTATCTAAATCTACTCCTTCTCCCCCAGCTCTGAAGCCTGCTGGCCTGTCAGGGAAAGAAGTTTCTTTCACATGTTTATTCTTCATGAGCCCATGTCTATTCTTCATCTAGACATTTTCTTTAATGAGTTTAGAAGTTGTCTGATGATGTGTTCCATGATTTTTCTATGAATTGCTCATATTTGAACTTTTCTATGAACAACCATCCAAAAAAAGGGAAATTGAACACATTTGTTTGCCTTCCTCATATATTCCTTTAGCAAATTCCCTCTATTAGTGAAAGAATTGTTTCCCTCCTCTCATGTGTACCAAGGCACCTCCAGCTGTTCTAGGGGAATTGTGAATTCATAGCTATCCATTGCTTGTCAGTCCCCATTGCTCCTCTGGTGCATAAGAAAGGGACTAATATTTTTAAAGTATGTGTATAAATCAAAAATATATTTATATCAATTATTGCAAAGACTGAGAAGAGTATATCTAATATTCCCACAGATGAAAAGAACAGTTATTAAGGTGCTTTTTTGAGAAGGATATGTGAATCAGTGTAAATGGAATATAGGTAATTTTCAAAGTTAAATGGTTACAACTTCTTTGAACAGCAGCATTGATCAGTCAGCTCAACAAACTGCCGGTGACTGATTGCCCATCTCTTGAAACCTGCGTGAGTTTGTGTAGGAAATGTTTTATCCCCGCAAATCATAGAGCTGAATCTTCGTTGATTGAATGCAATATTAGCACCTTTCAGTGTGTCATTCCCATGGATCCCAAGGCGGTGTAAAGG